>NW_021820411.1:336182-692876 GCF_901001135.1 Rhinatrema bivittatum
GAGGCTCTGAGGCACAGCAAAGGAGGGAAAGTTTCGTTAACTTTCCCAGCAAACCACTTTTCACTTTCACCGGATAGGCCTAAAACCCAGCAGGATTTGTCCCAGGCCCCAATGGAGAGAAAACATTTCTAAAGCGGGCCCTATGAACGAGAGAGCCCTCTCCCAGCCTGCCCCCCCTTTGGGTGGCTCTGCCTGCGTAAGTCGCTGATTTTATTTGTATGAAATGTCACCTCCAGCTCCAGGTCTTTGACAGCCTCACCTCCTGACATATTACAGTCACATTAATTAGCCTGGGCCTACAGCCTCTGATATCACAATTAACAACAATATAATCATTTCCTCTGGAAGAGAGTGTGGGCTTTCTGTTTTCATCGGGGAGGGTTCACTCCTGAAAGGTGGATGCTACAGCTGTTTGTGTGCGCCTGAAGCCTTCATGGCTGTTGAGACACGACTTCTACAGGGAATGCCACTGGCAAGGGGATTGGGTACCTGTGCCCATATCTGTGCACATATTTTATGCCACCGACCCAAATGTGCCCCCGGGAACAGCTTTTTTTAAAAATGTAGATAAAAGTGCAAGTGTTCTGAACCCCACAAATACTTTTTAGCTGTTCTGAGGTCTATTAAATAATGAGTGGAATGGAACGAGTAAATGTTAATTTATTGTTTACTCTCGAAAAGCACAAAGACCAGGGGGGACACAATGAAGTTACTGGGTAATACATTTAAAACTAAGAGAAAACATTTTTTTACTCAGCACATAACTATGCTCTAGAATTCGTTGCTAGAGGATGTGGTGAAAGCTGTTAGTGTAGCTGCATTTAAAAAAGATTTGGACAAATTCCTGGAGGAAAAGTCTATTAACCATTATCAAGGTGGAGTTGCAGAAATCCACTGTTTATTCTTGGGATAAGCAGCTTGAAATATATTTACCCCTTGGGATCCTGCCAGGTACTTGTGACTTGGATTGGCCACTGCTGGAATCAGGATGCTGGGCTTAATGGACCCTTGGTCTGACCCAGTATGGCATTTTCTTATGTTCTTATGAGGAAGGCAATTTTCAGACATGACAATTTAACCTCGGCAAATTGTTATTTATATGAGAAAATTACTTTGAAGATTGTCCTCCACATTTTGGTGTTTGTTAAATCTGTCTGTCCATCACAGGTGCTGTCCAGACCATGGTGCTGAAGAGCAGGGAAATGCACCATACCAAACGTCTAGGTTTATTGGTCATTCTTGGTTTAATTACAAGTTAGTAACTATTATGTACCCTATAAAAGATGTGCACACTGCCTATTTGCAGTACATGTACTGTGCAAGGCTTTAAAACCATGCAGTGAGCATATTTCATATGTGGGAAGAGGATATAATGCACACAATGAAGGACAGAATGACTTCCTTAGAGGTGCAACTCTTTTCAGTGAGTTCCCTGGCTACTGAAACTAGCAAAATGAGGAATTGGTTAGGTAGTGGCCTTTGAACTGTGGAAATTAAAAGACTAGTGCAAAATATTCTTTTTTACAGTTATTTCATATTTGTTGCATTGGCTTATGACCTATTGGCATAACAGAGCAAGCCAGAAGAAAAGCATTGCTCACATATATTATTTTACTTCATCATTGCCAGTGCTTAAGCTTATGCAGAATTATTTTATCAAATTAATGCATTCTACTTTTGATTTATTTGCATTTTTTACAATTATTTATGTAAAATATCTTTATGCTGCCACATTAACTACTACTCTGAGTGGCTTACAGAATAAAATATTCATAAGCAAGTAAAAAACTAAAATTGAACAAACAATACAGACAACAGAACAAAATTTCAAAGAATTATGCAGAAATGCATCCTAGCTACAGTCTCCTGCTCAAATTAGACAAATGAGAGATTAAATAAAAAGATTGTGAGCATTCTTTTAAATGCTTCTATGTAAGTTGTCAACCAGAGAGTTCAGGGAGTGAGTTCCACAGTCTAGGGGCTGCCACAGAAAAGGTTCTCCGCCGAGTCTCTGATGTGCAAAACCTATCAAAGGTACTTCCAAAGGTCCACTTTATGGAGATCTCAGAGCCCTTGATGGATTATGGGTAAAAAACCCTGAGGAAGCAGGGGCCACTAGAAGGGATCATGGAGCTGCCTCTTTACTGTTGATGTTGAGAAGTCCTATCCCACTTGACATGTGGGTAAAACAAGCTTAACTGCTTATAGTCATTAAATATTTGCGTGGCTCAGTGGCACGTGATGTGCATTGGCATGCAAAAGACCTGAGGTTTGATTCTTGGCCTTGGCTTCTGCTTCGCAGGCTGGCTGGGGACATTCAAAACCCATGGGAGGAAGGGAACCTCAGCCTTCACTCAATGGCAACATCTAAGAACATAAGAAAATGCCATACTGGGTCAGACCAAGGGTCCATCAAGCCCAGCATCCTATTTCCAACAGTGGCCAATCCAGGCCATAAGAACCTGGCAAGTACCCAAAAACTAAGTCTATTCCATGTAACCATTGCTAATGGCAGTGGCTATTCTCTAAGTGAACTTAATAGCAGGTAATGGACTTCTCCTCCAAGAACTTATCCAATCCTTTTTTAAACACAGATATACTAACTGCACTAACCACATCCTCTGGCAACAAATTCCAGAGTTTAATTGTGCGTTGAGTAAAAAAGAACTTTCTCTGATTAGTTTTAAATGTGCCCCATGCTAACTTCATGGAGTGCCCCCTAGTCCTTCTACTATCCGAAAGAGTAAATAACCGATCTAGAGGACAGATTTAGGGTTAAATGTTGGCCCTGGTTGAGGATTGTCACTGTGATGGATGAGCTGATTTAGGAGGGGGATATAAAAATGTTATGGTTGCAAACGAAGGCTAAAGCCAATTCTAATAGAACTGAAAGGCCAAAGAAGGAGAAAAACTGCCGAGTCAAAAAATCTCTGCTAATTACATTTTGCTAAACTGAAATACTATCAGGTAGAAGAGCTTGATTGAAACATTTTTTAGTATCTTCACAGTCTCACAGAGACAGATTAAAGGGATGGCAGAAATGTTCAGGGCTTTTAATCGGACCTATTCAGCTTTCCAATGGAGTGTAACGTGAAGGTGAGAAAACTCATCTCCAAAAGGCACTTAAATGTTATTTGAGTTTGGTCTGGCTGCATAAGTAAAAGCTCAGAACTTCCTTGATCGTGTGTTTCTGAATGTTTCAGCAGCAGGGCCTGATGTGAGGAGGGACGGGCAGACCTGGCCATGGTTATGATGACACTGCAGGAATGCCATGGAAGAGAATGGGTCACACAATGTGCAAAACTGGTCAGCAGTCAACGCAAAGGCCGAGACGCATCCTGCTGCAGATAGGAAAGCTTGATCAGGCGCACAAGAGGCAAGAGAAAAAGGAAAAATCCCCACCACCTGGCAGGCTGCATGCAGTTATACATGAGAGTGTGGAGGAGGAGACTACAAAGCAGGGAAGCCAGAGTCCAAATCCTGCTACCACTCCTTGGCACTTCACCTCCATTGTCTCAGGTACAAACTTATAGGTCAATACAGTAAAGTGCGGCCGCGGTTACCCTGCTTCTAACCCGCCTTCTACTCACAATTTGGCCGCGTTAGTCCAGCCCGCGATTCACTATCCCCTTTAAGCCATCCTTACCGCCTCTTTAAATCACCGGGTAACCCCTTCCGCCCGCGGCATGGATATGAGATGTAAATGATCGGATTATTTATTTATTTATTTATTTATTTATTTATTTAAACGTTTTTATATACCGCACTAGGGGTAGTTGCCTATCCGTCTTAGCGGTTTACATCGTAAAACATACATAATGTTTAACATACAATAAAATTACTATAAAATTACAAACTTTACATTCACTTTACAACTGGATATCAAACAATGCTATAGGATTAAAGAACAGAATTGGTATATTCATTCTGATATGTTATAGGCACAGATAAATAAGTATGTTTTTAGAGCTTTTTTAAAGTCATTGCGATTTTCTGTTAGTCGAATGTACTCCGGAATAGAGTTCCATAATGTAGGACCTGCAATTGAGAATGCTCGTTTTCTGGTTAGAGCTAAACTTGCAACTTTTACTGTAGGAATTTCCAACATGCATTTATTCATGGATCTGAGTTGTCTGTTTGGTTTATATAATCTCAACAGTGAGCAGAGCCAGATTGAATTGGGGTTGTATAGCAGATTGTGAATTGTGGTCAGAATTTTGTAGGAGATACGGAATGGAACTGGAAGCCAATGTAAATGATATAATAGCGGTGTGATGTGGTCTCTACGTGAGGCATTACATAGCATTCTGGCAGTTGCATTTTGCACCAGTTGTAACGGTTGTATTGATGATTGAGGCAGACCGAAATATAACGCATTACAGTAGTCTAACGTAGTCAATATCAGAGATTGAGTCACAAGGCGAAAGTCATTCGGTAACAATAATGGTTTTATTTTTTTCAACATGGATATTTTGAAGAATGATTTTTTCACTATTTCAGATATATTTTTAGATAGTGATAAGAACATAAGAACATAAGAAAATGCCATACTGGGTCAGACCAAGGGTCCATCAAGCCCAGCATCCTGTTTCCAACAGTGGCCAATCCAGGCCATAAGAACCTGGCAAGTACCCAAATACTAAGTCTATTCCATGTAACCATTGCTAATGGCAGTGGCTATTCTCTAAGTGAACTTAATAGCAGGTAATGGACTTCTCCTCCAAGAACTTATCCAATCCTTTTTTAAACACAGCTATACTAACTGCACTAACCACATTCGCTGGCAACAAATTCCAGAGTTTAATTGTGCGTTGAGTAAAAAAGAATTTTCTCCGATTAGTTTTAAATGTGCCCCATGCTAACTTCATGGAGTGCCCCCTAGTCTTTCTACTATCCGAAAGAGTAAATAACCGATTCACATCTACCCGTTCTAGACCTCTCATGATTTTAAACACCTCTATCATATCCCCCCTCAGTCGTCTCTTCTCCAAGCTGAAAAGTCCTAACCTCTTTAGTCTTTCCTCATAGGGGAGTTGTTCCATTCCCCTTATCATTTTGGTAGCCCTTCTCTGTACCTTCTCCATCGCAATTATATCTTTTTTGAGATGCGGCGACCAGAATTGTACACAGTATTCAAGGTGCGGTCTCACCATGGAGCGATATAGAGGCATTATGACATTTTCCGTTTTATTCACCATTCCTTTTCTAATAATTCCCAACATTCTGTTTGCTTTTTTGACTTCCGCAGCACACTGCACCGACGATTTCAATGTGTTATCCACTATGACACCTAGATCTCTTTCTTGGGTTGTAGCACCTAATATGGAACCCAACATTGTATAATTATAGCATGGGTTATTTTTCCCTATATGCATCACCTTGCACTTATCCACATTAAATTTCATCTGCCATTTGGATGCCCAATTTTCCAGTCTCACAAGGTCTTCCTGCAATTTATCACAATCTGCTTGTGATTTAACTACTCTGAACAATTTTGTGTCATCTGCAAATTTGATTATCTCACTCGTATTTCTTTCCAGATCATTTATAATATATTGAACAGTAAGGGTCCCAATACAGATCCCTGAGGCACCCCACTGTCCACTCCCTTCCACTGAGAAAATTGCCCATTTAATCCTACTCTCTGTTTCCTGTCTTTTAGCCAGTTTGCAATCCACGAAAGGACATCGCCACCTATCCCATGACTTTTTACTTTTCCTAGAGGCCTCTCATGAGGAACTTTGTCAAACGCCTTCTGAAAATCCAAGTATATCTATATTACCGGTTCACCTTTATCCACATGTTTATTAACTCCTTCAAAAAAGTGAAGCAGATTTGTGAGGCCAAGACTTGCCCTGGGTAAGCCATGCTGACTTTGTTCCATTAAACCATGTCTTTCTATATGTTCTGTGATTTTGATGTTTAGAACACTTTCCACTATTTTTCCTGGCTCTGATGTCAGGCTAACCAGTCTGTAGTTTCCCGGATCGCCCCTGGAGCCCCTTTTTAAATATTGGGGTTACATTTGCTATCCTCCAGTCTTCAGGTACATGGATGATTTAATGATAAGTTACAAATTTTACTAATAGGTCTAGAAATTTCATTTTTTAGTTCCTTCAGAACTCTGGGATGTATACCCATCCGGTCCATGTGATTTACTACTCTTCAGTTTATCAATCAGGCCTACCACATCTTCTAGGTTCACCGTGATTTAATTCAGTCCATCTGAGATCATTACCCATGAAAACCTTCTCCATTACGGGTACCTCCCCAACATCCTCTTCAGTAAACACCGAAGCAAAGAAAATCATTTAATCTTTCCGCGATGGCCTTATCTTCTCTAAGTGCCCCTTTAACCCCTCGATCATCTAATGGTCCAACTGACTCCCTCACAGGCTTTCTGCTTCGGATATATTTTAAAAAGTTTTTACTGTGAGTTTTTGCCTCTACAGCCAACTTCTTTTCAAATTCTCTCTTAGCCTGTCTTATCAATGTCCTTACAGTTAACTTGCCAATGTTTATGCTTTATCCTATTTTCTTCTGTTGGATCCTTCTTCTAATTTTTGAATGAAGATCTTTTGGCTAAAATAGCTTCTTTCACCTCCCCTTTTAACCATGCCGGTAATCGTTTTGCCTTCTTCCACCTTTCTTAATGTGTGGAATACATCTGGACTGTGCTTCTAGAATGGTATTTTTAACAATGACCACGCCTCTTGGACATTTTTTACTTTTGTAGCTGCTCCTTTCAGTTTTTTTCTAACAATTTTTCTCATTTTATCAAAGTTTCCCTTTTGAAAGTTTAGCACGAGAGCCTTGGATTTGCACACTGTTCCTTTTCCAGTCATTAAATCAAATTTGATCATATTATGATCACTATTGCCAAGCGGCCCTCACCACCATTACCTCTCTCACCAAGTCCTGTGCTCCACT
Organism: Rhinatrema bivittatum; assembly: GCF_901001135.1. Lineage (NCBI taxonomy): Eukaryota > Metazoa > Chordata > Amphibia > Gymnophiona > Rhinatrematidae > Rhinatrema > Rhinatrema bivittatum. The sequence goes on from NW_021820411.1 coordinate 343,113, forward strand.
GAGAATTAGATCTAAAATTGCTCCCTCTCTCGTCGGTTCCTGAACCAATTGCTCCATAAAGCTATCATTTATTCCATCCAGGAACGTTATCTCTCTAGCGTGACCCGATGATACATTTACCTGGCGGCTTCCAGCATTACGCTGGTAATAACAAACACTGGAAGCTTCTCATATCAATGTAAATTGTTCCCCTAACTGTTTTTTTAACGTTAAGCAGATGTAGTGGGAAAGAGAGGCTATATTCTTTCATTTCATCAATCTGGGTGCTTTTAAGGATGAGGTGAAGACGAATACAACACATCATGCTTATGAACAAAGAGTATATCACAAACATTGACGTTAGCTTGATATCACTACTTGGCACTCTCATAGGTTTTTCTACCATTAAGCCTAAGGCAGTGATTGGATGTTTTCTAAGAAGTCAGATGACACTATGTGCCACTACGTGACTTGAAGTGACTCACCTGCAGCGGTAATCTCGAGGCAATGTACCCCGTTGAAGGTGTTCATTGGAAATGTGGCCCATGTTGGGTGTCTGCACATTAGAAATTGGAATTATGCTGCCAGTGCTTACTTGAAAGCAAAGTTTTTATATGCAAAGAAAATCTTTTTCTAAAAGATAACAGTTGAATTATGACATTAGCTGCTGGGATACAATGATGAAGCTGTGGCACTGTAGGAGATTAAGTATTCTGCAGCCAGTGGCATGTCTTGGATTACAGTCAGAAAAGTGGTCTTCCCCTAAGTGATCATTTTGGATTTATATTTGGTTTTTCACTAAGTTGGTGGTTTTGTTTTTAATACCAATTATGTGTTTTTACATGATTGTTCTAGTGAAGGAGAGAGGGAAAGTGAAGGCTTACAGGCCTATGCCCTGGATCTTTTTGGTACCTAGCAATGCTCCTGGGATTGACGCTGTTTAGGTTTCATAGCCTCCGAGCACCTAAGCTCCTGAGCCTTCTACACTGTATAACTCTTAGGGTCCATCCAGCTCTCAGCAACTCCCTCGTCTAGCGCCTCAGTCCACTTGAGGAGAGAGGCTGTGTCCTATGGAGAACTGCTGGCAAAGATTGCCAATGTCTTGCAAGAATTTTCAAAAAGCAAGAATATATAATATTTGTTTCTATACAAAAAATAAATCTTTTAGTCAATATAAAAGGCCTGAGAGACCTGTCATGGCAAAGAAAAGGTATAACGCCTTGGAGACAAGGAGATGTGTGAATATTTGGTTATGCTTTGTTTTTTGGTGGCTGTTGGATTACTATGAAACTTGGTAAGACGACATAGAAGGAGATCTGCATGTTGGCTTAAGAACCGGTCTTATAAGAAGCAAAGCTGAAGAAGGGCCTGAAATGGCGTATTAGTGGAGATAGTGGAGGCCATCATTGTAAGTTGCTTTGGAGTTGCTTTGGAGTTGCTTGGAAGACAGTGGTAAGTAAAGAGTTGAGAGGTTAAGGTTAAAAACATGGGGAAGGGAGGCTGCTGTTGGGTTGCATATGGGACTTAAAAGGAAATTTATTAATCAAGATTCATTTGTAGAAGCAGTTATACCAAATCTACCTATCTCCATATCATCAAACATAGAAGATTCAGTGTCAAACTGGAATTTAGCTATTACTTCAACATTAGATTTGATTGCCCCATACAAAAAATATCAAACAAACAATAGGAAACAGAAGTCCAATGCTCCCTGGTACTCAAAACAGTTACATCATCTTAAAACACACCTTAGAAAACTGGAACGAAAATGGCGACATAAGAAAACAATTGAAGCAAAAAACGCGTACCGATGTACCCTCCGACACTATTACAAAGAAGTAAATCAAGCCAAAAAACTGTATTATGGAAACATTATCTCTAAAGCCAATGGAAATCCCAATGCTCTGTTTAATATAGTTAAAACATTAATTACTCCATACAATGAAAACTTCACAGATCATGATACAACATTCTGTAATAAAATTGCCAACCACTTTAAAACAAAAGTAACTAACATTTCCATAGAATTTTCACAACTGCCCTATCCTACCAGTGTTAAGAAAGAACCTGATTATCAATGGTCCGAATTCACCCCGGTCTCTGACAGTTCAATTCAAAACCATAATTAGTAAACAAAAACCTTTCAAACTCACCTTATAACCCTTGCTCAGGAGCCTTCTTAAAGCTATTGGTCATCATGCATACTCCTTTCTAAGCAGTCTAGTTAACCAATCACTAGAAACAGGACAATTTCCACATAATTTGAAAAAAACATCTATCTTACCTATTCTAAAATCAAAGACAAAAGGCACAACCGATCTCAATAACTACAGACCTATTGCCACACTCACATCGTTAGCTAAACTAATAGAATCGGCAGTACTACGCCAACTATCCGATTTTTTATATCCGAAATAATATTCTTCACATCAATCAGCATGGCTTTAGAAAGGGACATTCTACAGAAACACTTCTCCTATCCACCTTCGATACATTATTCCGGGCATTTGATTCATATACAGACTATATCATAGTATTCTTAGATATTTCAGCAGCGTTTGATACGGTTGATCACCAAATCCTCATTTCAGGTTTACAAGCAATAGGCATTACTGGCACAGTACTAAATTGGTTTTCATCTTTTCTTACAGACCGCCCTCAGCAAGTCAATATCAATCACCAATCTTCTACTCATTACACAATTCCATCTGGCGTTCCCCAAGGATCATCATTATCCCCCATACTATTCAACATATATCTTCTTCCGCTCTGTCATATCCTATCCTCACTCAACTTACAATTCAAAATCTATGCAGACGATATTCAATTTCTTGTCCCCTACAAAACTTCCTGTTCGATACTTTATCATTAGTCTCACTCTATCTATCTACTATTAACTCTTGGCTATCCCATAACCGTCTGAAACTCAACCCATCAAAAACCGAACTAGTACACTTAACATCTATTTCAGATACTTCCATAGGCCCTCCATCTCACTTTACTTTCAACGGCACAACTATCCCAATAACTTGTCATGCCATAAATCTAGGTGTAACTATAAATACAGATCTATCCATGAAACAACAAATCTCCTCCCTAACAAAGAAATCATTTTACAAATTACAACTTTTGAAACGACTTCGCCCTCTTCTTTCTATCGTGATTTCAGAACTGTCCTTCAATCTCTTATCTTCTCTGGTTTAGACTATTGTAATGCACTCTACCTAGGTTTACCCGATTCATCAATTCACCCATTACAACCTAGTCCAAAATAGTGCAGCTCGCTTATTATCTGGTACCCCTATTCGCAATCATATAACCCCCTATTTTACAATCTTTTCACTGGCTCCCCATAAAATACAGGATAAAGTACAAAATACTCTCAATCATTCACAGCTTAATCTACAATTCTTCCTCCACCTGGCTATGCACCTTACTTCGTATCTACAAACCCAACCCGACATCTAAGATCACTTACTCAAAATCTCCTAGACATTCCATCCCCACGACAGGCCAGATTAGACATAACCAGAAAAAGAGCATTTTCAGTTGCAGGACCTTCTCTTTGGAACTCTTTACCCAACCCTCTCCGTCTAATATCAAACCCTCATCAATTCAAAAAGCTCTTAAAACTTACTTTTTTCAACATGCATTTAATAACTCCTCTAAGTATACTGTCAACAAATCTGAAGTGCCCACCTCTTCAACCTCATCCATCTGACTCATATTACTCCAATTCTGCTCACTTGACACATATTACCTCAATTTTTCACTCAATCTTTTTTTCACTCCCTTCATTTTCTGGGATATATTTATCTGATAACTCACCACTTCTTCCCTCCCCCCCTTTCGCCTTTGCTTCTCCTATTCTGTTTACCATGGCACGCTTCTATTATTATTATTATTGTTTCATTTTTAATTAACAATTTTATTTTAAGCTAGTAATTACCTAGCTATTTAACTAAATTTATGTATTTTTATTTTATTTAACTTGCATTTTATTTTTCATTTTAGTTTAAACTATTGTTAAACCGTTTGATAAATTTTATTTAAAAGCGGTATATAAATACCTTTAAATAAATAATAAATAAAATGTGCATTTATCCAAAGTGATGAATCTCAACTGGGCAGACTGGATGGGGCCATTTCGGTCTTTACCTGCCATCATTACTATTTGACTATGTTAGTTTCCTTCTTTGTTACAGAAATTTTATGATTATGACAAACCTAGAGGGAATATTTGTGTAAAAAAGTCAAGTAAAATATGCAAATAAATGGAGTCAGCTGGTGATACTCCCGGCACTACCAATAGCAGGGCCAGCCTTTTAAAATGTCCTCTGACCTCTCTGATGGACTGGCCTGTTTCTTTATAGCAAAGTAGGATAAGGGCCGGCCCGGTGGCAGACGGTCCTCAGTTTGATCTCCATTTTGGACCTTTTGCACCCTAGGTTGGCTGGAGATGCTGTGGAGGCTTTTAACCTCATCTGTAAACAGGGATTAGGAATTCAATTCTCTTCTGGTTGTTTGCTCTGTAATAGATTTAGCAGTTAGTAAAAAACAAATGAATACAGTGAAGGAGTAAACACAAGATTAAAAGCATTCCAGACTTCTCACGCCCACAATAGGAGCCTCCTGCTAGTATTGGATAAAGTAAGTACAAAACTGAGTATATCTTGAGTACCGGGCCTAAGAATAACAGCATTGCTCTTCTGTAATGACCAGAAAATAATGCAATGTGTAGGGCCCCACTGGGATCCCTAGCAAGGAGTGTGGCCCAAGTAGTTAGGTCAGGGCAGTGGAGTGCAGAGGACCAAACAATCTTTACCAGAGACCCCCACTAGAGACTGCCTCAATGGTTTTCTTCTTGCTTGCACATATGCAAACGACCCCTAGCATCTGTGTGGATTTTCAGTTTGGATTTCGAGAGCAGGCGCTGTTGCTTTCAGTTCTCTTAAAGTTTGTAAAGTAAAAGCCCAAAGCCCTGGCTGAGGAGTCTTAGAAGGAAGAGAGATTAATTTGCAATCCATCTCTAATGTTTTGCAGTAATTTAACCGTGTGATTTTATCTGCCCTTCCTATCCAGGGAGAGGAGTAAGAGAAGGCTTTCTTGGACCTCTTAGTGTCCCTTGCTCAAGGGATCCCCTTGTCAGTGTGGCAGTTGGGGAGGGAGGATTACCCCTCTGCTAATCACGCCCGGAGGCATGAGGAGGAGCAAGTGACAGAAAGCAGCTGAGAAGGTGCCTATAAGATGCAACGATGGAAGTAGAGGAGACAGAGTCTGGAGAATTCAGGGGCAAGCATCGCATCCCAAGTATTTCAAGGGAAGGAGTAACCATTCCAGCTTTCCCAAGGATAAAGATGGGATCCTGAGGGATAAAGCGAGGGATCATAGATTCATGGGTTCGCTGCTTTTAGCTTGGAATAAGGATTGCATCACGTGCAGTGCTGTTCATGTTAAGAATCTACCTCGGTAAACTTATGATGGAACAGCATCCGTGCTTAGAAAGATAAGGGGAATAAAAGGCCCGGGGGACCTGGAAGTTTGTCCTCCCCGCCCCACATCAGGGCAAGAAAAGACTGAAAGGAGGTGGCAGCAGCTTAACTGCAGCACCGAGTGTGAACCCTGCAGCTCCCTAAAGTTACATAAGTTTTAATTTCCTAGCGCTTAGCAGACAACGGCATTCTCCCTCCAAACCTTTCTCTTAAGAAGCCTAAGAGCGTTCAGGTGCCGACACAGACTCAGGGCCAGTTCATGTCTTCAGGTTCAGCAGGTTAATTAATAACTGCGCCATGAAGAGGAGGCATTTCAAATCTACGCTGACCCGATAGCCATCTGTTAGCTGCTCACCGTGTTCTTCTTAATCACAAGTGATCTTTTTATTTTTCTTGTTCCTTTTGGTGACTTGCAGATAATTTTCTTTGGCATAAAATGCTCAGATGCTAATAGTACCGGATTATTCCAAACGTACCCGTTCTAAGAACATGAATACAATGGAAGTGCAGGCACACACCGTCACGCCTGTAAAGAATCATTAAAAATGACATGCTGGTCATATGTCAGGAGCCAATTCGCTCTGCTTTAAAACAGAACCGTTTTTGTTAATTACCCCTCCCACAAACCGACTTATCTGGGAAAAATGAGTAACTTGTTAATCCACTGAGCCCGTGATTGTTTAGGCCTTCCCCCTCATTGTATTCTGCTTCTCCTTTTAACTCCAGCACATTAACTACACAGAGGCTCACACGGGAAGGCCTGCATTATATGTATTGCTTGTTTGCATGGGGAGGGAGTATTATTTTGTGCTCCCACGGGGAGAATGGGGCTTGTGGTCAGCAGTATTTAGGGATTTTATTTCTGCTTATTTTGAATGTATTTTATTCTGTTTTATGATTATATATTGTACTGTACTGATGTACTTTGTTTCTAAACTGTAACCTGCTTGGGTTACAGTTTGGGAGAAGAAGGTGGTATTAGAAAGAGAATTATACGTGGTAGCCTATTCGTGATCCTTCAGCGAGTCATCCATATGCTTCTCTGTCCCTTCTTTCAGGTGCATCTATCTGCCTTTCTAATCTCCAGTTGGGTTTATCTGGAAAGTCACTGGGGAAGTGTTTAGATCCCTCAAAGCTCCACAGGAGGCTGAAACACCACTGGGCAGGATAGAAATATTTTCATGGTAGATGCCACATGCATAAATACAAACGTAAAATATATTTTCTCCCCTCTGTGTGTGTATACCACTGTATTTTAGTGTTTTACAATCTTTGAATTGCATTTCAACCTGATCAGTGTTGAGTCTGCTAGGCTGAAGTGCCTCTTTTACTGAAGGACATGCAATTGACATCAAGGAACTTGGGACAGGATTGCATGTTGTTAATTGTTTAATACTCAGTTTATTTTGAATATCTGATATGCTTTTTGCAGTGAATATGAGACTGCAGAGCAGTAGGTTTACATCAGGCAAGTTCACTCAGGATCTTAAATTTCAGGAGATAAAAATATCAAACCTAGAGCAATTCATCTTGCAATATCCAGTGCTTGGTTGAGTGAGGTTTTATGAAATACTGTAGGAAAATCCACCTGCCACTGACAGAACTAAAATTCCAGGGATGTCCAATATTGACACTCTGTGCACTTTCCATTACCATCAACTATGTGACAGTACAAGGGAATTATATTGCATGGCAATAACTTTAATCATACTATACATTACCGATAAGAGCAACGTAACCTAGCAATCATGGGTAACTAAAGATTATATATGCTTAACTGTTCTACTGCTCTGCTAGAAGGGAAGGAGAACTTATGGATGCCTGAATCTATCGGGAGAAATATCTTCTAACGCAAAGATCTAACAATTTTATTTAAAATGAACTGGTGGTTTTAACTGACATATTATCCAGGGTTAGGTGTCATGCTAATTCTAATCCATTGTAGATTTCAGGAGTTTTGTTACTTTCCATTTGCATTACACAAAACTGATGGGTTATTGGTATTTCAAAGGTTAGCAAATTCTGCACACAGAAAAGCCACTGCACATATCTTTTCTGCCATACTATGATGTAGAAACTACAGTAGTACATCTAAGAGAAGTCATACCCGGAATTCATCTGGACCCCTTAGGAATGCTACCCAGACATACAGGGCGGCTCACCCAAATCTGTATGCGTGGCACCTCCTTGGGTCAGCCACTAGATGACCCTAGGTCCCTGCTTAGAAAGTCAACATCTCTGTGACCTTCCCGTCCTTTTCAGCCCCTCCCAACCTGGAGGGCTGGGATTGGTTGCCTCAGTCTGTTAAGTGCAGCCACTTTAGTATTCTGTGTGGTCAGTTGTCTTAGCCTCAGAGCAGTGAGGGATGCAGTTTTTTTTATACCCCATGGTGAGGCCTCCCAGCCTCATCATGAACTTTATTTCTGAAGAGGTTCCTCACTGTGCGCTCCCTGTCAGAGGGTCCCCCTCAAATTATTTGCAGTGAGATGGATTTTTGCTAGAGCCCTATTGGGACACTCATCCAAAGGGCTGAAGACTTGTGAGCTCCATTCTACTCCATAGGTGAGCAAGACCAGTGATGGTATCTTTTGCGTGAGATTTTGATGGTTTTTTCAGACAGGATGATTGCTTAAACCTTGCTCCCTTTGGAGAAAGGCTCCTCTCCCCCCGGACTCAAAAGACAAGGGCTAAAGATCAGTAAAACCTAATGGGGCAAGATCAGTGATGTATTCCACATATTAAGAAAGGTGGAAAGAAGGCAAAACGATTACCGGCATGGTAAAAAGGGGAGGTGAAAGAGGCTATTTTAGCCAAAGATCTTCATTCAAAATTGGAAGAAGGATCCACAGAAGAAAATAGGATAATGCATAAACGTTGGCAAGTTAAATGTAAGACATTGATAAGACAGGGCTAAGACAGAATTTGAAAAGAAGTTGGCCGCAGAGGCAAAAACTCACAGTAAAAAACTTTTTAAAATATATCCGAAGCAGAAAGCCTGTGAGGGAGTCAGTTGGACCATTAGATGATTGAGGCGTTAAAGGGGCACTTAGAGAAGATAAGGCCATTGCAGAAAGATTAAATGATTTCTTTGCTTCAGTGTTTACTGAAGAGGATGTTGGGAGGTACCCGTACTGGAGAAGGTTTTCATGGGCAATGATTCAGATGGACTGAATCAAATCACGGTGAACCTAGAAGATGTGGTAGACCTGACTGACAAACTGAAGAGTAATAAATCACCTGGACTGGATGGTATACACCCCAGAGTTCTGAAGGAACTAAAAAATGAAATTTCAGACCTATTAGTAAAAATTTGTAACCTATCATTAAAATCATCCATTGTACCTGAATACTGGAGGATAGCAAATGTAACCCCAATATTTAAAAAGGGCTCCAGGGGCGATCCGGGAAACTACAGACTGGTTAGCCTGACTTCAGTGCCAGGAAAAATAGTGGAAAGTGTTCTAAATATCAAAATTACAGACCATATAGAAAGACATGGTTTAATGGAACAAAGTCAGCATGGCTTTACCCCAGGCAAGTCTTGCCTCACAAATCTGCTTCACTTTTTTGAAGGAGTTAATAAACATGTGGATAAAGGTGAACCGGGTAGATGTAGTAATACTTGGATTTTCAGAAGGCATTTGACAAAGTTCCTCATGAGAGGCTTCTAGGAAAAGTAAAAAGTCATGGGATAGGTGGTGATGTCCTTTCGTGGATTACAAACTGGCTAAAAGACAGGAAACAGAGAGTAGGATTGAATGGGCAATTTTCTGAGTGGAAGGGAGTGGCCAGTGGAGTGCCTCAGGGATCTGAATTGGGACCCTTACTTTTCAATATATTTATAAATGATCTGGAAAGAAATACGACGAGTGAGGTAATCAAATTTGCAGATGATACAAAATTGTTCAGAGTAGTTAAATCACAAGCAGATTGTGATAAATTGCACGAAGACCTTGTGAGACTGGAATATTGGGCATCAAAATGGCAGATGAAATTTAATGTGGTTAAGTGCAAGGTGATGCATATAGGGAAAATAACCCATGCTATAGTTGCAAAATGTTAGGTTCCATATTAGGTGCTACAACCCATGAAAGAGATCTAGGCATTATAGTGGATAACACATTGAAATCTTCGGCTCAGTGTGCTGCGGCAGTCAAAAAAGCAAACAGAATGTTGGGAATTATTAGAAAAGGAATGATGAATAAAATGGAAAATGTCCATGATGCCTCTGTATCGCTCCATGGTGAGACCGCACCTTGAATACTGTGTACAATTCTGGTCGCCGCATCTCAAAAAAGATATAATTGCGATGGAGAAGGTACAGAGAAGGGCTACCAAAATGATAAGGGGAATGGAACAGCTCCCCTTTGAGGAAAGACTAAAGCGGTTAGGACTTTTCAGCTTGGAGAAGAGACGACTGAGGGGGGGATATGATAGAGGTGTTTAAAATCATGAGAGGTCTAGAATGGGTAGATGTGAATCGGTTATTTACTCTTTCGGATAGTAGAAACACTGGGGGGCACTCCATGAAGTTAGCATGGGGCACATTTAAAACTAATCAGAGAAGTTCTTTTTACTCAACACACAATTAAATTCTGGAATTTGTTGCCAGAGAATGTGGTTAGTGCAGTTAGTATAGCTGTGTTTTTGGGTACTTGCCAGGTTCTTATGGCCTGGATTGGCCACTGTTGGAAACAGGATGCTGGGCTTGATGGACCCTTGGTCTGACGCAGTATGGCATTTTCTTATGTTCTTATGTTCTTAGGATTGGATAAGTTCTTGGAGGAGAAGTCCATTACCTGCTATTAAGTTCACTTAGAGAATAGCCACTGCCATTAGCAATGGTTACATGGAATAGACTTAGTTTTTGGGTACTTGCCAGGTTCTTTTGGCCTGGATTGGCCACTGTTGGAAACAGGATGCTGGGCTTGATGGACCCTTGGTCTGACCCAGTATGGCATGTTCTTATGTTCTTAAAACGCCCGCCTTGGATTTGCTAATATGCACACTATTGAGAGGGCTTAGCAAACTTAAAAAAGACAATGAAGGCCATTTCCAAGAGATGACATTGTAAAACTGTACTGACAGGCCCTTAAGGGTGAATACATTTGACCAGACTTCTGTTTGCTAAACCAAAACTCAGGCAACACACTTTTTTTTTCAGGAATCCTTACACACACATTCACATATTTGCACAGGACCAGCCTTAGGGTAAGGCAAGCTGAGCGATCACTCAGGACGCCATGAGACAAGGTGTAACCCAGTGCCACAAGCATCACCATCTGCCTCCAGGCACACCCCCAGCTGGTAGGAAGTATGGTACTTTGTTACGTATCAGCTTCCTCTGCTGCATGGGATCACATAATCTTAATCCTCATACCATGAGGAAGCTAATGCTCATCACCTGGCAAATGGTGGGCCCAAAGAAGAACTAGTGATATGGCCACTGGACGGGAGGAAAACTGAGAATTGGGGGTGGGGGTGGAGACCTACATTTTATTTAACTTTTACTTTTTTTTTTTTTTTTTTTACATTTGATATATAGGTGGAGGCAGGGGGGGGGGACTGTATATGGGGTGATGGGAGAGAGAGGAAGACCTACATGGAGTGGTAGTGGCAGGGCAGGGAGACTGTACATGATATGGGATGGTGGGAGGCAGGGAGAGGGAGACCTACATGGGGTGATGGGTAGTAGGCAGAGAAAAGACTACATGAGGTGGAGAGGCAGGGAGAGAGACTGTGTATGGGTAGTGGAGGGGACAGAGAGAGGTAGACTTATATGCGGATAGTGGTGGGGTGTTAATTATTTTATTTTATTTAGTTAAATTTTTTTGTATACTGTTTATACAATTGGATCAGATCAAAACGGTTCACAAGAAGTACATTCATAATAAAAACATGAGCAATATAAAATCACACATAAAAATGAAATAAAAAGAGAACGGGACAGGACGTATCTTGTCACAGTCATCGTATTGACAGAAAGGTAATGTACCTCAAAAAGTGAACAGAGTGGAACTTAGTCTGCTGTTGCCTGTTTATAAGAAATAGAGCATAGATAAGTTTTTAGAGTTTTCTTGCTCAGAGAGAGGGAGACCTACATGGGAAGATAGTGGTGGTGAGGAACAGGAAGAAGGAAACCTACATGGGGTGCTGTGTAAGTGGAGTGAAGACTGTGTATGGGTTGGGGTAGCATGGAGTGGAGAGTAGAAATAAGGGAGAAAGAAGAGTTGCTTAACTGTAACAGGTGTTCTCCGAGGACAGTAGGATGTCAGTCCTCACACATGGATGACATCATCCGATGGAGCCCGTCATGGAAAACATATCAAAGTTTCTAGAGCTTTGACTGAGCCTCTCTGAGCATGCTTAGCATGCATTATACCACACATCCATGCAGGGTCCCCTCAGTCTTATAACATAGAATCAAAAAGAAAATAATAGAGAATAAAACCCAGGAAGAGGAGATGCAACTCCACAGGGAGGCAAGCAGATCTCTTGAGGACTGACATCCTGCTGACAAGCAGGATGGAAATCCTCACACAAGGATGCTTCCCTAGCTACAGGTGGCCTCTCAACAAAAAAAGGGATCAAAAAAACAGGTGCCAATGGACAGAACAGCAACAACGTTTTGTTGGTAACAGGAGGGGGGCAGCCTGAAGAGAAATAACGGACCCTAGGTAGGAACAGAGTTGAGATCTAAACCTCAAACAAGCTCCGAAGGACAGGTTGGCCAAACCTGCTGTTGTGTCAGCCATCCCTATCCAGACAGTAATGAGATGTGAATGAATGGATGGAACTCCGTAACGCGGCTCTGCAGATCTCTTCCATGGGGACTGCTCACAAGTGGGCCACCCACGCTGCCATGGCTTGAGTAGAGTGAGCCCCAAGATGCAATCCCACCTGGGTATGTTAGAAGGAGATGCAATCTGTGAGCCAATTGGAAGGTTTCTGCTTGGCAACGGCAATCCCCAACCTGTTCTGATCAAAAGAAATAAAAAATTGAATGGACTGTCTATGGGTTTCTCTCCATTCCAAATAGAAGACTAAAGCTGTAGTCTAAACTGTGCAGGGCTCGTTCACCTTGTTGTGAATGGGGCCTGGGAAAGAATGTTGGCAGGTCGATGGACTGGTTAAGATGCAAGTCCGACACTATCTTAGATAGGAACTTAGGGTGTGTGCGTAAGACCGCCCTATCCTATTTATTTATTTATTTTTTTAGAGTTTTTCTATACTGGCATCGTGATTAAAAACCACATCATGCTGGTTTACATATAACAAGGGGGTGTGAACAAAAAACGGAACATAAACAAGTGCAAAGAGTTCATAAAGTTACATTACAACAAGGATCATATAACTGGGGAGAGAATTAGAGTAAGATAACCGAGCAGTTAGGATTAACACAATTTTCACGAAGATTCATGATAGGCATAGTCCTCGTGCAACGAGGACATCGCTTAAGACCGGTCGAAGATATGCCGTCACAAAAGAAAAAGATTGTGATGTCAAAACTGAAGGAGGCAGCCAGCAATAGTGGGCTCTGAGTGCACTTGCACCACGGGAGATCGTCTACAAAAGAAACTTACCGAAACATCAAAAAACCTGACTAAGACGATAGAGGGGAGAACTGGGGGGACTCTGCAATGACTTCGTGACCCCACAATGCAAATTCTGTGAAAAAACTGTGGAAAAATACTCCAAATGGGAGAAATGTTAGAGAGACTAAACTTCACCGCGAGACACTGGGATCCGTGAAAAAGAAGAGACTGAGAGCATCTCGCATGGGTGCCCTCAGTCTCACCGGATGCATTTGTTTTTCAGTCTTGGAGAAGACAGTTTTACACATTGACACAGGAGGCAGCTTTTACAACAGCTCATTCAAAAGATAAGTAATATCCCCTGAGGAAGGAGTTAGTTTGAAACGTGGCCTCGTAGGGAGGAGAATAAGTAATTGTGCACTGATGCTGGGGATATTTTATATATAACTGTGCTTTCTGCACTAATTGAACTTCTAAAGCTCTGTAGCACAAGGATACATTTCTTCAGAATGCTGAAAAAATATATTTTTGGCCATATTTTTTACATAAAATAAATGTTGTTGCTTATATAAAATAATTTTTGAACATTCCAAAAAAAATTTAAAAATGATTAGAGGGTGGAAGGTGGTTGCTAGTTCATGATTATAAGATGTTATATCACACCGTTTTACCTTGGTGTGATATAACCAAGATTTTATGAAACTAATGACCCTTTCCTAAACATTTTTTCAATAAATATCCTTTTTGAATAATCCACTTTGTAAAATAGTACATTTCTAAACTTTGGAAATTGGGTGTTGAGTTTTGATAGTTAGCTATACACCTGGTTGGTGGTGAGTTTGATCATGTCACTAGGATCCTAGGAATTGAGGAATATATTACTGTGTCAGGATAATTGCTGTCACTGCTTTGGTTAATCTGGCCAATGCTGAAACTCTACAAGCATTCAGAGGCTTGACATGGCTCAGCCCCTTCCTCCTCTCCAGCGCATCTCCCACCAGGGGCAAATAACTAGATAGTGGCTTCCCCAGTCCTTCTCTCCCCTCCCCAATATAAAGAGTAAGTTTTCACAGGATACCACTACAATAGGGACGACATGGAGAAAAGGGAGAGAGTGACAAACAGAGAGAGGAGGAGGTGACAGAGGAGACACATGACACACATTTGAGCACATCAAAGTTAAATCCAATTTTATTTGCACAAGACAAATGTATTTAAGCAATAGGTCACCAGATGGCAAAGATCTTTGCTGTCACTGACATTTTTAGTGTGGACAAAGACCACTGTAGGGGGCTCAGAAACTTGAGAATGAACAGCAGCTTCTATGAGTTCACCAATTGTTTTAGCTTGAGTGCAGAGCTAATTTCTGGGAGATTTTAGGCCCTAGCAGACATAGACACAGAATGGGAATAAGGCTTCAGTATATCATGCCATAGTCTTTATTTTCTGGCTTGCCTCCTAGGTAACTGTGACACTGTAAGGTCAGTGCATCTGATAAGCTGTTCAAGACTTCCACTAATCAGTTGTGGTGCCTTGATTTCTATCGAATGACAGGTGTTTAGTTACAAGACTCTTAACAGGTCACAGAACTCAGTCCCTCACCATTACACGTGGCTAAGGTGACAGGCTAAGTTTGATTTGCAAGGACTGTGCCTAGCTGCATGACTGTACAAAAACTCACATCACAGAACTCCATCAAGTGAATGAGTACAAAATAAAATGTGACTCTGCTCAAGTCACCATATGCATCACCAAACAGAAAGCTTATTTATTTATAAACTATTAATATTATACAAAAATGACACTGAAACAATGCTTGTTATGTAAAAAGCATTAAGTCAGAAAAACATGAGCTACTTCCCTGAAGATACTGCATAAACCTGCTTAACTTGTTTCCTAGATGCAAAATTGCTTACAGCAAACAAAATTGTACTTTTGCCCAACTGTAGTTGGCACATTGATTTACACTTATTTGACAACCACTCTTTTCCAAGTCAGAAAGGTAGACATTTTTCCCCTCTCAACAGCAGAGAAAAATTGTATCCCACAAAATATCTCCTACAAAGGACTTAATGAGCAGCCAGTCTCTCTCGATTCTACATTGACCCTAACTTATTGCTCCTCCTCCTCCCCTACCAACCCCCGCCCTCCTGAACCCTCTCCTATACTTTCCTATAAGTAACCCACTTAAATTTGTATTCCTTCCTGTAAATAGCACGTTACAGCCTCAACTCTTGTAAATAATCTGCCTAAACTTGTATATATTCCTCTAAATAGCTCGTTACAGTTTTAATGCTTTAATTTCTATGCCCCCTGCTCTATGTATAATCCTCCTTGTTTTCCCCTCCCTGTTGATTGTAATTTCTGCCTTTAGTTACAATGTGAACCGGTATGATGTTTGCATACTAATACCGGTATATAAAAGTTTTCAAATAAATAAATAAATTGTCAGTACACAGCTGCGCTCATTCATACAAAATCTCAAACAATTTTTAGACGAGTGGATTTGTGAGAAGCTCACTGATGAGGCCAGATGGGATTTTACGGGATCTTAGAGAAGTTCTGGCAGATCCGCTGGCTGACCTTTTCTAAGCTTCTTTAGAGTCAGGAGTACTTGGTAATATGAGGATGTGGGTCACCTTCACAAAAGTAGAAGTAAAGAGGAGGATAGGAACTGTCAGCATTGATATCGGGGGTGTTTCTATAATGAGATAGGGAAAGGCAGCCACCTCAGCTTGCAAAATTTTGGAGCAGCAAAAAGTGCACCCCAAAATGCCCGGTAGCCGCCTCACTTTGCTGCTGGGGTGGGGCAGCCAAGAAGGCGCTAAAATCAATCTAGCAGAAGAGGCCACGGGGAGGCTGGAGGATCCCAACCCGCTGCCGGCGACTGAAGATTGGAAGAGTCTGTGGGGTTGTGAGTTTTAAGTGATTGAATATTGTATTCATCAGTTGTTTTGACATATTTATTCTTTTCATTAGTTTGTTTTTATATTATGGATGATGTTTTATATCTTTGGATTTTATTGCTTGATTTTTGTGAGGAGTGATGTTTCTGTTTTTCCATTCCATACTACAGTTGGGCTTGTTGCGGTTTCCAGTTCATTTTTTGTCGGCAAGTTTTTATTTATACTTTATGGTCTCTCTATTCTGTGTTGGTATGGGTCAGTCTGTGTTATGTATTTGTAAGCTATTCCATCATCGCATCTCATGAGTTGCATACGTTGGCTGTGGTGAGTCTCCTGGAGAGTGTAATTGCCAAAAAGGTATGGAAACGGGAAAGGGCTGCTGCAAGCTATAGAAAGGCTGATAGCAAGAATTTTACATAGTGCGGCAGTACTGGGGCTGCTGAGCACTCATTGACTTTGCACATGAGCAGCAGCACAACAGCGGAATGTGTATGTGTGTCTGTGTGTCTTTGTGACTTGAGAGAGTGTGACAGTGCATGCGTGTGTGTGCATCTCTAAGAAAGAGTGACTGTGTGTTTCTGTCTGAGAGAGTGTGTGTGTTTGTGTCTCAGAGACAGTATGTGTGTCTGTCTGTCTGTCACTGTGTCTGTGAAAGAGTGACTCAGTGTGTACATAAGACGAGAAAGTTCCCCCTCTCATTCCCCTTCCCCTGCATAAATCCACAGAAATCTCAGGGTGACTGGAAATCAAAAGTTCCCAGGTATGGAAAGTGGGAAAACAATAATTAAAACTAATGTTTTAATTATTAGGTGTTATCTGATGCCTACCATTTTGAATTATTATTGATTGGGAAATTTTATAATTTTTATGTTTTAATAATTGGCTGTTATTCTCTTCATCAGCTGTTTTGAAATATTATTTTTATTAATGTTTTTACTATTATTATTGATGTTTTATATTCCATGATTTTATTGTTTTGAGGTATGGCATTTATATTATTCCATCGTTGCTCTGGAACATGCATACAGTCTGGCATGTTGAGGTTTCCAGTTCATTTCTATTTATACTTTATGGTGTCTTTACTCTGTATTTGGTGAGGGTCTGTCTGTGCTCTGCATGGGTGACTGAGGTGAGGCATTCTGCTAGTGTGCAATTTCTGTACAGGAATCTATAGCAGTCTGGCTTGTACTGATTTCCTAATAGGAGGTGTATTGGTGTTCTAGGGCCTGCTGTAATATTTGCAAGTTGCCTTTTCATAGTTAGGGATTTTACTGTTTGAGGGCTGGGAGTTAATGCTCTGCTAGTATGGGAGGTTTAGTATATTATAATTGTAATTCAGTTTATGCTGGGCTTTCTGAGGACAAAGCCCATACCCAACATGCATCACTGTAAGCCTAATACCATATGCAGGGTTGTGATATTTTTACCTCAGAAGTCTGTACTCTCAATATCATTTTTCATGTAATATTGGTTATTATAAATGCAGAATTTTTAATTGTGTGTGGTGAGGGCAGGGGCGGGAGCACAAGACTGTACAGGGCCTAGTCTGCCTTATGCCCTTGCATCGGCCAGGAGAGAGGTCGCCACAGACAGACCTCCCTATCATTCACCCATCTCTCACTTCTCCAGGGGGAAAATTTTATTTATTTATTTATTTATTTAACCATTTTGGGGATAGGTGGGAGGCAAGTCTTAGGGTTCCTGGAAGTATGGTAAAATGAATTTTTGGGGGCCACAGACAGACCCCCCACTATTCACCCATCTCCCACTTCTCCAGGGGAAAATGCTGGGGATAGCTGGGAGGCAGGTCTTAGGGTTCCTGGGAGTATGGTAAAATGAATTTTTGGGGTGGGTAGTTTACATAAAGGCTAGGCCTTACTAGTTGTACACTTATCGATAAACAATGTCTTAAAGTGCACCTGACAATGGGTTTCTTAGTAATTTCATCATGTGATGCTTTAAAATATTTTAATTCTATTAATTAAAGCACTTACCAGCATTAAAAATGCCTTATTAATCTGTATTATTTTATATTTATTGCAGTTTATAAATACACATCATGTAAAAAGAAAACAAACACTTAACAGAAACATCAGATCCAATCATGTAATAAAACAAATATCAATGTATTCCTTTATGAATCCTCTTTCCAAAAATGCAGAGTATTATAACTGCAATAAACAGCAGTGATCACAATAATCATCATAAGAATTTAAGATCTGCAACAGGTGCAGAACAGAACTAGGAAATGCCAAACAATATGGGCCAGATTTTAAGTCTTACGCGCGTGGGGTACCTGGCGCGCACAAACGAACACCTGATTTTATAACATGCGCGCGCTGCCACACGTATGTTATAAAATCCAGGATCGGTGCGCACAAGGGGGTTCACACTTATGCACCTTGCGCACGCCGAGCCCGAGGGGAGCCTCGATGGCTTTCCCCGTTCCCTCCAAGGCCGCTCTGAAATCGGAGCGGCCTTGGAGGGAACTTTTTTTCGCTCCCCCCCACCTTTCCCTCCCTTCCCCTACCTAACCCACCTCCCAGCCCTACCTAAATCCCCCCTACCTTATTCCATCGAGTTACGCGTGCTGGCCAGCTGCTGGCGCGCGAACCTCCGGCATGGCCACTGTGCCGGAGGACTCGGGATCGCCCCCGGACCGCCGCCCCGCCCCCAGTCCCGCTCCTGGCCTGCCCCTTTTTCAAAGCCCCGGGACATACGCGCGTCCTGGGGCTCAGCGCGCACAGGGGTAGGTTTTCGGGGGTTACGTGCGTATATTACGGGCGTAACCCTTTGAAAATCTACCCCTATATATTCAAATGCTGGTGCCACCTCAGTGACAGCAAAACAAACTCCCTCCAATGCCAAACACTTTCAGGTAAATTTTGAAAGGCGTGCACATGCACCCATAAAGTTATGGTTAATTTTATATTGTGTGTGCAAGTACATGCATATCATTTATGCTCGGGAGAAAGAGAAAAAGAGAGAGAGAGGAAGTGACGTGTCAAATCCATACAAACAATGCCTAGAACCTTGCCATACCATAATAGCAATAGCTCTCAGGACTCAAACAGTAGCAACCTCGATTACAAAAAGACAGCAAAGGCAAGCATTACACCAAACCCTAGAACACAAATACACCACCCAGTGGACAAACAAAAGAAGCCAAATTGCTATAAATCCCTACAGAGTACATGCTAGCCAAAATACTGTACAGTGTGCAACAATTCTGGTTTTCAGTTACAAACAGGGGGGAGAGAGAGACTAGCCACAATGCGCTCATACAATGTAGGTATTTAAACCCCTATATGAGGCCCACCTAGTTACTCGAGGTGAGGTTTAGGTATTAGTGTAGGGGTTAGAGGCCACTTTGACATGCAGAGTGTGGCGTACGAACAGAACAGTGCTGTCTTGTGAAGATTTGATGACCTTCGGAGTGAGGAAACTCACCCAAAGATGAGATTTGTACAATGTTCTCTCAACCTAGCTTGATGTTACCCAGGTAGAGAATCCATATGCAGATATCGTAAAGGAACTGGTGGAGGAGGTGAAATTGTTGTTTCTGGTAGGCTAGGCACATTTTATAACTTTCTGGTGAGTACACTAGGAAATTATTGGTGTTTCTGGTAATTACAGACATTATACAACCATTTTTTATTATAGAAATGGTTAGGTAAGGGGTGCTTTTAGGAGGATTGGAACGCATTATGGGTATTTCCATTATTTCCTATGGAAAAAAATAGTCTTGACTGACAACCAACTTGAGTTACAACCAGCCCTCTGGAACCAATTGAGTTCATAAGTCAAGGGACCACCATACCTCTGTTACACTTGTGCAACACAGACAGACTCATATCCAATACAGAATAAGAGTCAACAAATTAAAAACAAACATGCAGACAAAACTGAAATGAAAAGCCTGAGAAACCAGATTCTGTGAACACTGGAATACTGAAGAAACAGCAAAATACAAATATATATTAACATAGTAATGATGGCAGAAAAAGACCACAATGGTCCATCTAGTCTGCCCAGCAAGTTTTCCAAGGTAGTAACTGCCGCTCCGTGCAGGTTACCCCCATGTTTCTCTTAAGGGTAGTAACTGCCGCTCTGTGCCAGTTAAGCTTTTTTATTTATTCACATCCTCTAGTCTTTAGGGTCCACTTTGGACAGCACTGATTGGAGAATGGGGAAGCAGTTAATAAATAAATAAATAAATACAATAAGCCAGATAGTCTGACTTCTGTGGTGAGTAAATTAATGGAATCGCTGCTAAAACAGAGGATAGGGCAGTTTCTGGAATCCAATGGATTGCATAATCAGAGACAACATGGCTTACCAGAGTAGAATCTGATCAGTTTCCTTGATTGGGTGACCAGAGAATTGGATCAGGGGAGAGTGCTAGATGAGACGGCCTTTGATACAGTTCCACATAGGCGAATTATAAAGGAACTGAATGCCCTTTGAGTGAACCTAAAGTGACTGACTGAGTCAGAAGGTGACAAATGTCAATGGTAAATGGAGTTTACTCTGAGAAAAGAAGCGTTACTAGCGGTGAGCTACTGAGATTGCTCCCTACACTGGTTCTTTTCGATATTTTCATAAACAATACTGTGGAAAGACTATCGGGAAAGGTTTATCATTTTGCGGGTAATGCCCAAGTATGTAACAGGGTAGACAACAAAGGAAGCTGTGGTAAACATGAGGAGCACAATAACGAAGTTTGAGGCATGGTCTAGAATCTGGCAGCTAAGATTTAATGCTAAAAAAATACAGAGACATGCATTTAGGCTGCAAAAACCCAAGGGAGCAGTTTAGTCTAGGTGTGAAAGTCTTCTATGCACTAAACAAGAGCAGCATCTGGGGGTTATATCTGATGATCTTAAGGTGGCCAAACAGGTGACTGCAAAAGCCAGAAAGATGCTTGGTTGAAAAGAGAGAGCAATGGATAGCAGAAAAAAGGAGGTGACATTGCCCCTCTATAAGTCCCTGGTGAGACCTCATTTAGAACACTGTGTACAGTTCTGGAGACTTCACCTTCAAAAGGATAAAAATCGGATGGAGTCTGTGCAGAAGACGACTACTCGAATGGTCAGAGGTCTTCATTATAAAGAACATGGGAACAGAAAAAGATCCAAACATCTTTACCCTAGAGGAAAGGCAGGATGGGGAGATACGATATATATATATATATATATAGATATAGATATAGATATATATATATACCTCCAAGGTATCAAAGCAGGGGAGGAGGACTTCTTTCAACAGAAAGGAGGCTCTAGAATGAGAGGTCGTAGGATGTAGGTGTAAGACGTTAGACTCAGGAGTAAGAAATGATGCTGGATGGATGAACAATCTCCCAGTGGAGGTGGTGAGAGACATGGACAGGTGTGTGAATTCAAAGAAGCATGGGACAAGCACAGGAGATCTCTGAGGAAGTCGCAGGGATTTTAGAGCATACTAGATTGTACATTTAATCTTTTTGGCCATCGTATTTCTATATAAATAGCGAACAAATAACTTGCTAGGCAGGACGATGGAAGACAAAATGGATACACTAAGAGGAGAAGAAAGCATATATAGCATCATTGGCAAATGAATGAAACTAGCCAAAACTAAGACTCAAGAAATGGGTAATCTATGCAGAGAGGTGACTTTGGAAATGCTTTCCAACAGAGGTTTGTATAAGGGGTCAATAGAGTTGTTACATTACATACTGAGTACATGCTATACTTCTGTATGTTTTTTGTACTTGTTGCAAAATGTTCAATCATGAGGTAAGGGGCGTGGATAGCATTGTATATCTTCATGTGCATGTTTGTGTCTTTCACTACGCATGTGTGTGGACATGTATATGTGTCTAGGTTCTTATGGGTGAGTGTCTGGCCATATTTAGGATTATGGTGTTTATGGGAGGAAATTAGATGCTACAGAATGTTGGCAAGCATTCAAAAAGGGTTGTGGGTGTATGTGGGAGCGTGTGAGGGAGCTCTGTGTGGGCGTAGCTGTGTGACTTTCATATCTGCATGCAGTGTTTTCCATCCAGAAATTGTCTGCTGGGTCTGCCCGTGTCGGTGGGCTGTGTAGGGCGCCCTGAGAGACAGTGCCAATGTCTGAACTTTCCAAGTTCCTCACCTCGTCCAGACTCTTCCAAGCTCCTTGTCCATATCCACATCCAGAGTCTTCTTGTCCAAGTCTTGAGTCTTCTGTGTCACAAGGCCTCCGTCTGCCCTCATCCTCAGTACAGCCTGCTGCTTCTTGCCGATACTCAGCGGCAGGTCCAAAAGGGCTGGGAATGGTTGGAGGACTGTTCAGTAACCAACATTGCATTGTTGGTCATCCAGAAGCATGCAGGTATGGCAGAGGGCCAGACTTAGTCTTCACCCATGCTGGGACATGTCTTGCCAACCCTCGGTGCTGTCTTGGAATCTTCTGGGGTCATGTCGAGGCCAAGGGCACACAATCCCCTCAAATGGGATCGCTCTCCTAGCGTTCCTCAACGTAACAATATGTAAGGCCTCCTAAGGCCTCCTCAACACAACATATTCTAAGCACATGGTGCAGCCAAGTGGAAAGCATGGAGTCGGGAACTGGCGATAGAGGAGAAGGGCACAGATAGGAGGGACTTGTCTGATGAGTGGCGTGCACAAGGAGGGGTGTAGAGAGAGATAAGAGATGAGGTAGTGAGGAGCTGCAGAGTGAAGGCAGCTTGATCAAAGCTTTTCAACCATTCCTGGAGGAAGGAGTAAAGATGAGAGAGAGAGGAGAACTTTGTGGAGCCGTTCCTAGGGTCACTATCATCTTAGTGAGAAACAGGAGAAGAGGTGTAAACCAGGTACTCAGGTGGTATCAGAGAGCAGGAGAGAGGACAAGGAAAGGTTGCAGGAATTTGGACTTTGTGTATGGAATATGATTAGATGGCCTAAAAAGAGTATTCTCTATCAACTCGGAAGGAGCTTACCATCTGCCCAAATTGACTGGAAAGTTAGAAAACCTGGACTTATCAACTGAAGTAGGAAGTTGCCCAACGGAATAAATTTATTTATTTAATTTATTTATTTGAATTTCTTATATACCGGCATTCGCGATGGGAGTCGCATCATGCCGGTTTACAAATAACAGGGTGTGATAAAAGGATAAATACTTAAAAAACTTAGAACATTAACATGTGATAGAAGAATAAAGTAGCAGTTACAATAAAACAGGGATAAAATGCAAACTTGGAATGTAGAGAAGGCGAGAGAAAGATTAACAATGAGATAAAAGATAATAACCAAGGTAAATAAAAACCTGCCAATTTAAATGAGTAAGAACATTACGGAGTTGTCAAATGTTGTTGATTGATTGAAAGAAGAAAGGTCACACATGTGCAAGAATTCAATTTGTAACATCATATCTTGAAACACGAAACGATGTAAAGAACTTTTTCGTCAACTATAGACGTTATCAGTAAAAGTTATGGTGGAAACCACCTTATGCTCTCTGTGTGATTATTTCTGTTGTGTACATTTTAATGATCATCAGTGCTGTTTACAATGGGCTACAACTTGGAATTAGACTTGGAGCAATGCCCCCCCCCCTGCTCAGGGACTCATGGACACGCAGATGAATGTATAACGTGGGAAGATAACACTTCAAGAGATGTGTCTGAGTTGTGATTTCCGGGACCTTATCCAGGATTATCAGCCCAGGAGTTGCATAAGAAGTTTTCAAAGGCAAACTACCTGGACAGTTTGAGGTAGGCAGGCTTTTGGAAAACTGCTCCCCAGGTTAGCTTGAAACAGCATTAAAAGGGTTGTGTCTGGGTTTGCTTTGGTAAACTATGTGTTTAGGGGAGAAATATGGGATGCACCTTATAGTTTAAGCATCTGACAACCTCAGGGCATGCTTCTGCTCAGCCCTTGGAGTTCTAGGAGATGATGCTGGTGATCAACAATAAACACTTTTTAGCCAAACAGGATTTCAATGTGATGTGATACTTCACTCAGAAACAGATATGTGGTTACCATTTTAGTAGATGGCTAGCAACTGCTAGCCATTCATTCCTCCTTGCACTTTCAGTATCTTTACTGCACAAAGTCTTTAAAGCGTTCTTGTACAAGGCACTGAGTATTGTTCACTTCAGCCATTTCTGACCGATCTCTATTGGCTTGGATTGTGGAATTCACTGTGGTGGGGGAAGGGGGCAATTTTAGGATTCCATGCAGAGTTTGCAGGTAAGACGTCGCAGCATATTTCAAAGGTAATGTAGGGGTGTGCTTTCCCTTGGAAACCTGCCGTAAGTACATGGTGCGGGTGGACTTTTGCGCCTGCTGTTCGCGTGGGCAGATTTGAGGATACAACCCACGTGTGCCGTTTCCCAAATCCCACCCAAAACACGGCTCCGGGACTGCCTCGGCAAAACCCCACTACTTTGCAGAATAACGCACCTGCTTTCAGCCAATCTGTGCACAGAAAACACCGTGCACCTGCACACGTGGTCTGGGGGGTGCCCTCTGGCAAAGCTGGAGCGTTTAATGAACTCAGGTGTCAGACAACAGGACGTTGGTCTCGCGCTATCAGTTCAGCCGACAGACTTAGGAGTCAGCTTCCACGTGGGAGCAGTGCGGGCCCCCTTTCCACTGATGAGAGTCTCCCGCTGAGCTCCAAGGATGACGTCCAGAGGAGGAGGAGGCCCGAGTGACTCAGTCAACGTGAGCCCCCGAGGTTCCCATACGATACAGGAGCCACATTGGCTCGGGGATGCCCGGCTGTGCAGGCCCAGTCCAATTCTGCCAAAGGCCCCCTTCATGGCTTGGGCTCCAGTGCTGTTGGCACCAGTTGTCCCCTCCTCCCCCAGGAGCTCTGCCACTGGACAGCTGTGCATCTTCAAGATTTCTCAGGCAACACCTGATCCAGAGTCAACAAGATCAATAGAAGGCTTAATTGGTATTTTACAAACTGTTAATCTGCGGCTTTAGTTTAAATATTTGCAAATTCTGTTTACAACATAGGTGGAGGTTATTTGCAAAGGTTACAGGATATAGGTCATCACGGGAAAGGGCCGAGTGCAGGATACAGAGTACAGCACACTTTAAACCAGAGTAGGGGGGGGCCCTGACAGATGGCGTAGGCAAAGTCAGCATTGTGTGCTGTTCTTGAGAAACAAATAGAGAGTAAACAGGGAAAAAGGATGTTTTATAAATCTAGCAGCAGTCTGTTTATTCTCCCTTTCCCATCTCAGTCTGCTCCATAAACCGCAGCAGCAGAAACACAAACACACAGCAGCTGAGGGAGAACCAGAGATCTGTTTACCTCTTGCTTTCCAGGGTCCCATCTTGATTGTGGGGTTCATGATAACCTGGTTCCCATCTCCTCAACTTAGTCACCTGCAGACGTTTGCATTCTCTGGGCACCCACAATGCATGTGTATGGAAATCCACCAGATGTATTTCAGTGTGGGTATCCCGAAAGCCCGAGACCAGGTCTGTGACTCGCAGTGCATGTTACATGATAGCTCCGGTCTCAAGCTGGCAGCAGAGCCTGCCCTATCAGAGAGAGAGAGAGACCTCTCTGCCTCTCTCTAATCCAGGGGGAGGCAACGCCAGTCCTGCAGTGCCACCAGACAGCTCTGGTTTTCAAGATCTCCACCATGAATATGCATGAGATAGATTTGCATATAATGGAGGCAGTGCATGCAAATCTCCTTCACACATATTCATTCTGGAGATCCTGAGCACCAGACCTGTTTGTGGCACTCCAGGACAGGAGTTGCTCTCCTCTATTCTCTGTTGAGTGTCTGTGCAAGCAAATCCTGCAGACCTGAACTCCTGAATAAACATCTTTTTTGGCTAAGATCCAAGGGCAGGGTCTAACCTGAGAACCTAAACGATATTGGGGAGTTAATGCCCTGCCACAATTAAGTTATGACCATTATCCAAGCAGGATGAATAAACTTCCTTGTAGAAATGAACCGTTTTTGGAAACACTGTTAAACATCGTAACTTTGTAAACCGTTGTGATGGCGAAACCGAACGACAGTATATAAAAACCGATAAATAAATAAATACAATACATAAATACATCAATCATAACTACAAGTCTTCCTCCCCTCACTCAATGTGTGTGACAACACAACGGTAAGACTGTTTCCTCTGAAACACATAGCACCAGGGACAAACAGAAGCTCTCATAAGTGATGCTCTCACAGCCGTTGTGTTTAGACAACACTTCCCACACCCTTAATGCAATGCAGACAAAACATACACAAAGAGGAAATAGTGAAAAAATATATTTTAAAAAACCCACCCGCAGTGCTTCCAAGTGCCCTGATTTAAAAGCCGATGGAAATTTGTATTTTAAAGAGCCTGTTCCTTTGCTGCCTGGATCACCACACTGAAGAAAACGCCTTATCTGCCGCTGCTTCCTGAAGGCACAGAGATGCAAAGTAACCAGAAAACTACCCACCCCCCCTTCCCAGATATCAGCATGCCGTATGTCGTGTCGGAAAAGCAGCATGGCCGTCCACTCGAATGCATGCAAACAAAATATATAAGGAGATAGCTTTTTATTGGACTAACTCAAGGCATGTCCTTACCCACTTCCAGGTGCTACTACTCCCTTCCTCAGGTCAGGACAGAATGAGCTAAGATGACATTTACCGAAAACATAAGTGACTGGTAAAAGGCATTGCAATGATAGTGTGCAGGGGAAGGGAGGGTTTGACGGGGATCAGAAAGGGACATCTGCAAGGATGGGGGTTTTTTACCCCCATTTCACTTTGACTTTGTTTTGTTGGTGAGGTTTTCATTCAAAGGGCAGCAGCAGCCAGGCCCAAAATCCTATTCCCCTACGGAAAAAAATTGTGATTCTAAGTGTTAAAAGCAAAGTCCTGCTGGAGCTTTCCCCCATCCCATCCCATTTTACCCGCCACGATTGTGTTTTCCTGGGGCAGGAAGGATCCCGTCCCCTTAGGCTGGCGCCGTGCTCCTGCAGGAAGGCCCAGACCCGCCCGTGCCTCGGCGGGGCGACCACTCCTGCCCTGGGAAGATATTTATCATTACAGTCCATTTCAGCTGGGGAGGCCAGTGCTGGACTCTACTACCTTTTTTTTTTTTTTAAATTAGCTGAAATGAAAAATGAACAAAATGTATTTTGTTTTCTTTTGTTTCATTTTGGAAATGACAAGAAAGAAAAGCACATCCCTAGCCTAGCGACATCCCTTTGCTGGGCCCGGTCTTGTCAGTTTCAAAGTTCCTGATCATTTTTTTTTTAAACTTCAAAGTCTTGTGTTTCTGAATTGTTGTGGGGCTCTCCTTGAATTGTCCTGCTCAGAGCATCACTGATGCAGGGGCCTGGTTCTGGGAAATGCTGCCCCTGTCGCCTTCGTCTTCCCTGTGGTGCTTAACCTCGTGTCTGGGTGGATCGGCTCTGGCCTGGACACTTCTCCACATTCTCTGCACAGGATCCTCTCATGCTGAACGCCTCTCCTGTGATACGGGCCATTGTCTTCTTTCTGAATTTCTGCTAGAAACTTGTCTCTTAGTAGTGTTTGGCTTCAGATTCAGTGGTTGGCAGAAAGCCAGAGCTGGTGGGGCAGGGAATATTTCTTTTGGCGACTCAGGAGTAGTGGCTATAAGGTCTTTTCATGATTTCTCTTTAGTTTTTGTAGCTCCCGGTTCTATCCTGATCTTATGATGAAGGTCATTAAAGGGAAATGTAAAATAAGAAATTGCCATGCTTTTGAGATCAGACACTTTAGTAACGACTGAAAGGTGCTCACCAAAGAGCAAGGTTTCCTACCCTGCTATGAGCCATTGAGTAATCCTGCCTGTCACCTTCTGATCACCCATCAAACCCCCTCTCTCCAGCTCCCTTTCCCCTTCACATGCCTTCCATGATCCACTTATATTTTCTGCTAAATGCCATCTTTTGCTCAATCTATTCTGACCTGAGAAAGGGACAGAAATAAGATGAATAAATAAAAACAAAAATTAAAAAAAAAAAAAAATATATATATATCTATCTCAGGTGATCCCTTTTTATTGGCTTAATGAAATACATTTCTTGATGAGCTTCGGGTCAGAATTCAAATGAGCAAAAGTGACATTTACCAGGAAATATAAGGTAATGTGGGCTCTTGTGCTGTAGTGTGGTTTGTGCTACCGGGCAAGCAAATCTGTACGGCCCACACCAACAGCTGGCAGACATACCCCGAGTGGGACTGACAGGAGCTCCGCCTGAGCCCTTGGGTTCTGACAGCAGGCAGGTCTTAGGAGGGACACCTGTGGCAGTATTAAGTGCGTGAGTCCAGGCAGAAGTCGGGGCAGGCAACAGAGAAGTGAAGATCCAGGCCAGAGGTCGGGGCAGGCAGCAGAGAAGTGAAGATCCAGGAGACAGGCCAGAGGTCGGGGCAGGCAGCAGAGAAGTGAAGATCCAAGAGACAGGCCAGAGGTCAGGGCAGGCAGCAGAGAAGTGAAGATCCAGGAGACAGGCCAGAGGTCGGGGCAGGCAACAGAGAAGTGAAGATCCAGGAGGACAGGCCAGAGGGGTCGGGGCAGGCAACAGAGAAGTGAAGATCCAGGAGACAGGCCAGAGGTCGGGGCAGGCAGCAGAGAAGTGAAGATCCAAGAGACAGGCCAGAGGTCAGGGCAGGCAGCAGAGAAATGAAGATCCAGGAGACAGGCCAGAGGTCGGGGCAGGCAACAGAGAAGTGAAGATCCAGGAGACAGGCCAGAGGGGTCGGGGCAGGCAACAGAGAAGTGAAGATCCAGGAGACAGGCCAGAGGTCGGGGCAGGCAGCAGAGAAGTGAAGATCCAGGAGACAGGCCAGAGGTCAGGGCAGGCAACAGAGAAGTGAAGATCCAGGAGACAGGCCAGAGGAGTCGGGGCAGATAACAGAGAAGTGAAGATCCAAGAGACAGGCCAGAGGTCAGGGCAGGCAACAGAGAAGTGAAGATCCAGGAGACAGGCCAGAGGGGTCGGGGCAGGCAACAGAGAAGTGAAGATCCAGGAGACAGGCCAGAGGTCGGGGCAGGCAGCAGAGAAGTGAAGATCCAGGAGACAGGCCAGAGGTCAGGGCAGGCAACAGAGAAGTGAAGATCCAGGAGACAGGCCAGAGGTCAGGGCAGGCAACAGAGAAGTGAAGATCCAGGAGACAGGCCAGAGGGGTCGGGGCAGGCAACAGAGAAGTGAAGATCCAGGAGACAGGCCAGAGGGGTCGGGGCAGGCAGCAGAGAAGAGAAGATCCAGGAGACAGGCCAGAGGTCGGGGCAGGCAGCAGAGAAGTGAAGATCGGGTCAGAAGTGACAGAGAACAGGCCGAGGTCAAAACCAGGAAGTCAAGCCAGGGATGACAGAGCAAGACAAGGACAAGAACAGGTTTGACAACAACACTGAAGAACCAGACTGGGCAGGGAACACAGAAGGAAGCAGGAACATAGGAACAAGGGTAGACAATGCAAGGAAAAGCAACGCACAGGAGGAGCAGGTCACCCAGGAGACCTGTTGTCAAGGCAAGGAATACAGGGGTTTAAATAGCTAGAGACGGGCGACATCATCCAAGGGCGACTTCAGAGGTTTCCCCACCTAGGCACGTATATTATGTGCGTACGCACCTAAGGTCTACACCGGCTGATCCCTGCTATAAGCGCCTCTGAGTGTGCATAATGGAGGTATTTATTCTGGTGGGAGGAAGGAGCTGGACACTGGGAAGTTGAACAGCTGGGGACCACGGTTTCTAACAAGCGGCTGCCACTAGTAAATCAGAAAAGTCATTCCAGTGACAGGGTGAAGAGGAAGGGCTGGAAAGGAAGGTGTGAGGGGAGTTTGATGAGTAGAGGGAGGGAGTAATAGCTCCCGAAAGCTAATCAAGAAATGTATTTAGTCCAATAAAAAGATATTACCCTTGTTAACCTTTATTTCTATGCAAATCAGTAAACTGACCAAATGTGCCGACCATTCATTTGCACAGAGTGGCACAAGAGGAGTTTGGCAGCAGGAGAGGCCACGGGAAGCAGGCAGAGCTCAACCTGCAGGTGACCGAAAATATGAGAGGCTGCAATGTTACCATTAATCTGCAGGGGCAGGGAAGCAGAACCTGTGTGTGCCCGCAAGAAAAATTGCGCACAGGTGCACAGCTTCCACTTCTCCGCCCCCAGCATAGGAAGGTCAGTGGGCCATGGTGGAGCTCATCCCACCATGGCCAGAAGTCAGGAGAAGGCTGTGTGTGTGTGTGAGAGAGAGAGAGCCTGTGTGTGTGTGTGTGTAAGCTTGTATGTATGCATGTATGTGCATGTGAAAGCCTTTTTGATACACATAGGCTCTCACAGGCACACACACACACACACATAATGTGTCTGTAAGGGAGAGAGAACCTGTGTATGTGAGAGAGAGTGTGTGTGAGAGCACAGGCATATATATGAGACAAAGTGTGTGAGAGACTGAATCTGTTAGTGTGTGTATGTGTGTATATGTGTGTGTGTAAGCTTGTATGTATGCATGTATGTGCATGTGAAAGCCTTTTTGATACACACACACAGGCTCTCACAGGCACGTACACACACATAATGTGTCTGTAAGGGAAAGAGAACCTGTGTATGTGAGAGAGAGTGTGTGTGAGAGCACAGGCATATATATGAGACAAAGTGTGTGAGAGACTGAATCTGTTAGTGTGTGTATATGTGTGTGTGTGTGTAAGCTTGTATGTATGCATGTATGTGCATGTGAAAGCCTTTTTGATACACATAGGCTCTCACAGGCACGTACACACACATAATGTGTCTGTAAGGGAGAGAGAACCTGTGTATGTGAGAGAGAGTGTGTGTGAGAGCATAGGCATATATATGAGACAAAGTGTGTGAGAGACTGAATCTGTTAGAGTGTGTGTGTGTGTGTCAGAGAGAGAGAGAAGATAAAGTTTGTGTGGCCTTACCTTCCATAATCCACAACATTCTCAGGGTGATTAGAAATCAAAAGATCCCAGGTATGGAGAGCAGGAGATTTTTAAATCCTTATTAATTTTAATTATTGGATGTAATTTGATGTTTCTGCTGTTTTGAAATATTTTATTGTTTAGGAAATATTAGAACCTTTTTTAATTATTGGATTTTTTACAGCAGATGTTTTGAAATATTTTATTAGTGTTTGGGAAATTTTGTATATTCTATACATTAACTGGTTTGAAATATTCTTTTATGAATATGATTTTACTATTATGACTGATGTTTTATATTTCTTGATTTTATTATTTAGTGTTTTATGAAGAATGGTAATGTTTCTGTTTTACATTGTTGCTTTGCATACAGAGGCTGGCTTGTTGTGGGTTCCAGTTCAGTTCTTCTCATCATGTTTCTGTTTATACTTTCTGATCTCTTTATTCTGTATTTGGTCAGGGTCTCTCTGTGTTCTGCATATGTGACCGAGGTGAGGTATTTTGCTAGCATGTAATTTCTGTGAAGGGGTCTATAGCAGAAATTACAATTTTTATAAATAGAGATTGCTAGAAGGAACTGTTTTTTTTTTTGTTTTTTTTTATGGGCCCGGGACAGAGACTGAATGATGCGGGGGCAAGGGGTGCAGCACAGTAATCGCTCACACAGGGTAGCAAAAAAGCTAACACCAGCCCTGTAAAGGTGAAAGAAGGAGCCAGAACCAGAAAATAAGAAAGGCCACACAAATCAGCTTTAATGTTC
Source organism: Rhinatrema bivittatum (assembly GCF_901001135.1). NCBI lineage: Eukaryota > Metazoa > Chordata > Amphibia > Gymnophiona > Rhinatrematidae > Rhinatrema > Rhinatrema bivittatum. The sequence continues at coordinate 374,695 of NW_021820411.1, forward strand.
AGATCCTGCAAATGCGTCAGCCAGTTCAGGAAAATAGTTTTGTTTTGTTTTTTTATAGGCTTACATATTTTTTTTTAATTATCCATATGCTTTTTGAAAAAAAAAACCCCAAATAAACTTAAAATTAATCTATGGAAGCAAATTGCCAGTGATCGGAATGAATTAATTTGCTTTTAACTCCAACAGATGTTTCAGTGAGCAGGGCCAGCTGCATAGTTAGAGGTCTTCCTCCCTCCCACCCAAAAGGAAATGGAAAGGGATCATAGCTGAAGACGAGAAGCTCAGCACAGAGCATTTATTGGGCCTCTCCAGCACTGAATTATCTGCCAAATAAAGGAACACAACCATTAAGGTAATATTGCAGAATATTAGGTGGAAGCAACAGATAGATCGGTGGAAGACCAAACCATCAAATTAGCAGAAGGTCCCCCGGGGGACCATCCACCAGGACCTTTGAATACTGTGGTCTGACGCGCTGTTTGCTGGCCTTGAAAAAAACTATAAAAAAGATTTTTTTTTTATTGAACCTTTAAATCTGGCGGGCAAGTCAATTCTGATACCATTCCTTCTCTCGCTAGACAAATATTAGGTGGAGCCAGAAGATGTTAACCACCTTTTCTTATGAATACCTAGATGGAAGCTGCACAGCCAGAGAAGATAAAAGGCAGGAGAACCAAGCGAGTGCCACACAACTAGAGCGCCCCCTGCTGCATGCATAACAAATATGTTGTGCGCATGTTACCATTTCCCCTTTGAGTGTCCCACATTTAGATGGCAGCCCCCTATCACTGTACAGAAAAAGATCGCGTTTACAACATATGCATGTCTACTACATATTGCTCACCTTCCAGCTAACCTAGTAGCTGTTCAAAGATTAAAAAACCCCAAAACTTTTGGGCTCAGCCTACTATAACTCTAGAGAATCTATTTGATCTCCTGCTGTCATTATCGCTGTCCTAGAAACATATGTAACCCTAGCTAGGGTCACTAAAGAGTTCCTGCTTTCTGGCTTCAGAGAGGTCAGTGAGGTCTGTAGGTTCTGCAGAGCTCTTGCAGTGGGCCAGCACCTTCCCTGTTTAAGGAGGGGTAAAAGCGGGATGTAATAAATGTCCTATCAGGGATGAGTGATAGAGTGGAATAGATAAAGTGGGAGATTCATTCCCCCTAAGGGGATGGGTTATGGGGAGAGTCTATTTAAGAGGCTTACATAGGCATCTCGAGGAGAAACGGTCTTGGGAGTCTTAGCGAGGGTGAAGAAGCCGGAAGCATAAAGAGAAGTAATTGCTTAAACCAAAGCATTGGATGAAGATTCCTACAGTCCACCAGAGTGAGGAAACCCTGAAGGAAAAGGGATGTAAATCCTCGCTGAGGAAGCTCCAGGAAAAAGGCCATGCTTCCCCGAAGACCTTGAGACTGAAGGTTGCTTTGGATCCCTCCTCAAAGAAACGAATTTGAAGAGTGAGGTTTGCTGAGTGCGATTATTCGTTTGTATTGTATTGTATCCAGTTATGTACTTGAAGATTTTTTCTAAAGATTCTGACTGCTCGTTTGGATTTACAATAAACTATTTGGAACCAAGCTTAGGTGTGGACCTTGGACTTGGCTGAAATTTGGTAAGACTTCTCTGGTCCCCAAATGGCAATGCCTGGAGGACCCTAACTGATCTCAGGCTGCAGCAGGGTAGCTAACCAGCTCTGCAGCCTCTGAGGGTGACCCCAGAGAAAAGGGGGTTACACATAGAAACATGATGGCAAATAAAAAAAGTATGGCCTATCCAGCCTGCCCATCTGCTCAACTAATTTAGCCAATAACTACCTCAGATCACCTGTGTTTATCCCAGGCTTTCTTGAATTCAGAAATTATTTTTGCCTCCATGACCTCCACTGGGAGGCCGTTCCATGCATCCACTACCCTCTCTGTAAAGAAATATTTCCTAGGATTACTCCTAAGTCTAGCCCCTGTCACCCTTATCCCATGACCCCCTCATTCTAGAGGCTCCTTTCCATTGAAAGAGGATCGCCTGCTATGCATGAAAACCTTGGCGGTATTAAATGACTCTCTCAGATCTCCCCTATGTCACCTTTCCTCTGGAATATACCTGCTTAAATCTTTAAGTCTCCCCTATATGCTTTAGAACAGAGACCACTGACCTAGTAGCCACCCCCTGGACTGACTCCAACCTCTTTATATCCTTTTGAAAGTGCGGTCTCCAGAACTGTACTCAGTAAGGTCTCACCAGGGACCTAATACAGGGGCAATATCATCTCCCTTTTTCTGCTGACCATTCTTCTTCCTATGCAGCCGAGCATCTTTCTAGTTTTGCCATCAAAAGATCATCAGATACAATTACCTCCAGATCCTGCTTTTCTGTCGTGCTTACAAGAATTTCATTGCCCTCTCCCTTGGGATTTTGCATCCTAAATGCATTCTTTAGCATTATATCTTAGCTGCCAGAGCCTGGACCTTCCTTGAGATTCGCTAAATCCCTCCTCATATTTTCCTGGATATCAACCCTGTTACTGATTTTGATATCATGAGCAAAAAGACAAACATTTCCCGACAATTCTTCTGTAATGTCATTCATGAAAATGTTGAAAAAAACCAGTCCAAGGACCAAACCCTGAGGCAAACTACTAATAACACCCCCCTCCTCACAGCGAACTCCATTTACCACTACCCTTTGTCACCTCCCATGCAACCAGTTTCTAACCAGCCAGTCACTCTAGGGCCCTAACCAAAGGCACTCAATTTATTTATAAGTTGCCTATGTGGAACCAGGTCAAAGGCCTTGCTGAAATCCAAGTACACTACATCTAGTGCTTTCCCTTGGTCCAACTCTCTGATCACCCACAGAGCCAGTGCTTCTCAACCTAGTCCTCAGGGCACACCTAACCAGTCAGGTTTTCAGGATCTCCACAACGAATATGCATAAGATAGATTTGCATACAATGGAAGCAGTGCGTGTAGATCTATCTTGTGCATATTCATTGTGGAGAGCCTGGAAACCTGACTGGCTTGGTGTGCCCCAAGGAATGTGTTGAGAAGCACTGGCCTAAAATGTCAAAATTTGGAGGGCAGCAAAGTCTCACCAGTGTTGTGCTAGAGCCACTGAAACGGGCAGGAGGGAGTGTTATGCTGGAGCTGCCGCCAATAGGCAAGTTGGGGAAGGGGGGTGCACCAAATATACTTGCATGTGCCCTAGTCATCCCATCAACAAAATTGATTAGGTTCATCTGACAAGACCTCCCTCTGGTAAAAACCCTGCTGCCTCAGATCTTGCAAGCCACTGGATTCCAGAAATTGCACGATCCTTTGTTTTAGCAGAGGTCAGACAAACTGGTCTGTAGTTCCCAGCCTCCTTCTTACTTCCACGTTTATGAATAGGAACCACATCTGCCGGTCTCCAGTCCTCCAGAACTACTCCCGACTTTAAAGAAGCATTGAAAAGGTCACCAGCGGAGCTGCCAGGACATCTCTAGGTATCCCATCCGGCCCCATCGCCTTGTCTACTTTGTTTAGTTGGCTCCTCATGAACAAACTCTTCTGAAAATCGATTGAGGTTTATCTCACTGCCAATCTCATTTGTGTTTGTTTTATGTGGTCCTGCTCCTGGCATGTCCAGTTTACACTGATCAGAAATATTTGTTAAACAATTTTGCTTGTTCCTCATCAGCCTCTACATACTCCTCCCCTTCACCTCTGTCTCACAATGCCTCTTTTGCACTTTCTTCTGTCATTAACATATCTAAGAAAAAGTATTGCTATTTGTTTCTATTTGCATTTTTGCATTCCTAACTACTTTCCCAGTTTTTCTTAACTTTTCTCCAGATATTGATTCTGTGATCTCTTGTAGATAATGAACCCTAACCTTTTCTCTTTTACCTTTTCAGCTACTTCTAAAAAAAAAACCAAAACCAAAAACAAACCCATAAAAATGCTTAAGTTGTGTCACTGTTTTGGCTCTTACCAGTTTTCCTAGGAATCTGAGACTGGTTTTCTAGGAGATTTTTATCCGTCACCTAATTCAGAACAGAGAGGTCTAACGACCCAAACGATCAGTCGACTACACATTTCATGCAAGAGTTGCTACAACAGTTCTCCTGGCCCCAGTGGACAATGGCACACTCAAGCCTCTGCTGGGGATCACCAGATGGATGCAGGGATCTGTACTTCCAACTCAGTTCCTAAAAAGAGGCTCACAGGTCCATGCGCGCACTGTAGTGGAAGTTTTGCAAGCAGAACGGCCCAGCCTGCTCAGAAGGGAACAAAGTCCTCCAATTTAATTTGTTTTTTTACAGCAAAAACAAAATGCAAAAGAAGAGTACTTCTTTGATAGCAAAAGTACCGGTGGAACATTCTCAAAGCTCTCTATGTTAAGATCTTGTCCTATAAAACCTCTTGCACATAATCCAGTGAATCCTGGTTACGCCCTCCCCCAGCAAGCAAATTAAACAAAGCAGCAGAAATTGGACTATTTCTGAGATGGTTGCCCCCATCGGATGAGGGTGTGCCCCTCGCCATGTTCAATATCCTCCTATCCAAACCAAACAGAGACTGTCATATTGACTTTATTTTGTGGCTGGGCAGGATACATACATTTTTGGCAGTTCTGCTCCAAAGAAAACATGACCAAAAAAATTACACTAAGAGCTCCTTAGTCCTACCAGGGCTTTCTTTTTGTTTTTAACTTTTTATTTTATAAGTCCAACAAGATAAAAGATCAGTATATGTTGCATTTTTTATTTATGCTCTCGTATCTCACTGAGAAAGAGGCAAGCAGTAAAGCAATACAAGCAGACAACTTCTGGATGGGGGTTTGATCACGGCTGAAAGGAGGATTTATGCAGGTAGATATCGCATTTCGTTCACGGTGGAAGAATACACCTTTATCACCTTATCTTTGTTTTGCAAAGTATTAAACATGGCTAAACACAGCCAGTGCTGCTCTAGAGATAAAACAAATAAGGAGATTCATTTTGCAGCACAGAAACACAGCACACATTGTCTCAGTAATAAATAAAATAATTCGATTAAGCATTGCAACTGCTTTGTACAGCTGATGTTTGGAGTTTAAGCTTAGACGTCTTCACAAATAAAACTTGTCAGTGCAGCCCCTACCGAAAGCACAATATTGTCTCCTTGAAAGATGACTAGCTTTTTTTTTTTTTTTCATTATCATTTTTGTCTCAGTGGGTGCATAACTTCCTCGGGTTAATTTATTCTCGGCTGTGAATGTCTAATTTAATAACATCAGGGCTACAATCTACAAAGACCTGTTCTCACTCTGTAGAGCCTGCTTGACTGAGGCCTGTGTGGGAATGAATTTTGCTGTGAAATTACTTAGATGAGCTTTTATTGCCTCATCCTGCTTGTAACATCCATTAATTGCAGATGGTAATGTGGGTTTTAAACACATCAGACTGCCACTTCCATGCAAATTAACTAACACGCTGTCATTGCAATGGCAATCTTCCTTATATTCACAGAACTGGCAGCAATGCAATGACGAGAGTCAAAACCTTCTCAACTATTGACATCTGTCATAGTAATGGCCCCTTGCCCCACAATCTCGTCACATTAGGATTTATAAATCATCTACATTTGTCTTAAAAGAAGAGGCTTTCCCTGCCTTCCTTTTCAAAACATATTTCAGTATATTCAATGTATTTGAAAGGTACCTTACCCTTCAATTTATAACTCTTTGACAATTCTCTTTTGAACACTCAATTATTTTTCCCCATAACCCTAGTCTGGACGAGTCCATGCTTGTATAAAACAGGTCTTACATGTTGCTATACCTACGTACACTGAAAATAAATAGATAAGCTCTGAAGCTCCACTGAAGGCAAATATGGCTTGTGTTTTGACATGATCATATCTTGTCATTTGACATCATTTGTTTTACATAAAGGTACCCACGTGTATTTATAGTGTTTGTCTCAGTTTTTTATATTATAAATTTATGGCAATGGCTCGCAGATCAAATCCTCAAAAAAGACTCCAGCAAGTCAGACCTCCCTGGGTCCTTTAGGATCAGACTGTAGCAACTATGGGGTATCTCCCTTCTAAGTATGACTGGTGAACTTTGCACGCGAGGTCCTAAACGAACTCCAGATCCTGGCCGATAAAGTCTACCGTGCGGCCAGCATAGCTTGTGAATTGAGTGGTTGACCATAAATATGATCTCTCCCCCGAGGCAGCCAGAACTGCTGTTCATCGCTTCCGTCAGTCTCACAAAGGCCTTCAATCCCATGGGTGAGGGAGGACTCTGCCAGTTGCTGAAAAAAACTGGCGATCCTCTCAAGCTTCTCATCGTCCATGATAACATGAAGGACACTTCTAATACCATGGATTCATTTCAGAAGCCTTTGATATATGCAGCGGGGTCAAACAGGGATGCAACCTTGCCCCTACACTTTTTGGGATCTTCTTTGCACTCCTGTTGAAGCCTACCTTTGGATTAACAACTGAGAGACTTTATCTACATACAATATCTGACAGGAAACTATTCAACCTCTAATAATTCAGAGCGAAAACCAAGGTGCATGAAGTTCCCATTGGAGAAGCTGTCACAACTCACACCGAAGAATACTTCCGATGCCTCGTGGAATATATATATATATTTATTTATTTTATATGTTTTAATATACCGATACTCAAGATAAAATACCTTATCGAATCGGTTTACATCAAACATGGGGTAACCAACGATATAGGCGCATAAAAGCAAAAAGTTACATGAAACAGGGTGAAGAACTCAGGACAACTGTAGAAAAGATAACAAGCAGAGTTAAATAGTAACAAGGAGCACGATTTAGTGGGTGAACATCTAACAAACAGCCAAACTTTTTTTTTTTTTTTAAATCACTTGGGGCCGGATTTTAAATGCCCTGCGTGCGTAAATCCGGCCGGATTTACGTGTGCAGGGCCCTCGCGCGTCTATTTTGCATAGGCCGCCGACGCGCGCAGAGCCCCGGGACGCATGTACCGTATTTTCCGGCGTATAAGACGAGTTTTTAACCCCTGAAAATCTTCTCAAAAGTCGGGGGTCGTCTTATAGGGCGAATAATTACCGTATTTTTCGCTCCATAAGACGCACTTTTTTCCCCCAAAAGTGGGGGAGAAAATGTCTGCGTCTTATGGAGCGAATATAAAAAAAAAATAAAAATCTAACAAAACCCCCCACCCTCCTGACCCCCCCAGACCTGCCAAATTAATTTACTGCAACCCCCCACTCTCCTGACCCCCCCAAGACCTGCCAAAAGTCCCTGGTGGTCCAGCGGGGGTCCGGGAGCGATCTCCTGGACTTGGGCCGTCGGCTGCCAGCAATCAAAATGGCGCCGACGGCCCTTTGCCCTTACTATGTCACTGGAGTCGACCAATGGCAGCGGTAGCCCCTGTGACATAGTAAGGGCAAAGGGCCGTCGGTGCCATTTTGATTACCCGCAGCCGACGGCCCTTTGCCCTTACTATGTCACAGGGGCTACCGCTGCCATTGGTCGACCCCAGTGACATAGTAAGGACAAAGGGCCGTCGGCGCCATTTTAATTGTTGGCAGCCGATGGCCCAAGTCCAGGAGATCGCTCCCGGACCCCCGCTGGACCACCAGGGACTTTTGGCAGGTCTTGGAGGGGTCAGGAGGGTGGGGGGTTGTATTTAATTAATTTGGCAGGTCTTGGAGGGGTCAGGAGGGTGGGGGGTTGTATTTAATTAATTTGGCAGATCTTGTGGAGGGGTCAGGAGGGTGGGGGGTTGTATTTAATTTGGCAGATCTTGTGGAGGGGTCAGGAGGGTGGGGGGTTGTATTTAATTAATTTGGCAGGTCTTGGAGGGGTCAGGAGGGTGGGGGGTTGTATTTAATTAATTTGGCAGGTCTTGGAGGGGTCAGGAGGGTGGGGGGTTGTATTTAATTAATTTGGCAGGTCTTGGAGGGGTCAGGAGGGTGGGGATTGTATTTAATTAATTTGGCAGGTCTTGGGGGGGTCAGGAGGGTGGGGGAAGCTGAAGGATTAGTTTTAAAGGGTCGGGGTAGGTTTTTTGTTTATCGGCTCGGGCGCAGCCGATAAAAAAAAAAAACCCGATCGGGCCGGACGAAAAAAAACCCCACGATGTGAATCGGAACCGGAATCAGAACCAATTCCGGTTCCGATTCACATCTCTATTACCGGTACCTCCTCCTCTGCCTCTGAGATCTCGCACATGCGCGTCTGCGCCGCTTCACTGCAGTCCTCAGGAGCGAGATCTGAGAGGCAGAGCAGGAGGTACCGGGAATAGGATACAAGGGTGGGCCAGAGGGATGCGTTACCGCTCTGATAGTCTTGGAGACAGGGAGGGCTGGGCAGGCAGGGAGAGCTGACCAATCCAAGCAGGATTTGTATACAACAACCAGCCAATCGCCGGTAAGGTACATCGCTTGCCGTGATTGGATGGTTGTTGTATACTGGGTACCACATACAGTATGGTTATGTAGTGACACAGAAGGGTAGTCTTATACGGCGAGTATATCCCAAACTCTATATTTTAACTGGAAAAGTTGGGGATCGTCTTATACGCCGGAAAATACGGTAAGTCCCGGGGCTTTGTAAAAGGGGTGTGTCGGGGCGTGTCATAAATGATGCGGCATTTTGGTGGCGTGATGCGGCGTTGCGGGGGCGGGCCTGGGGGCGTGGTGCCGGCCCGGGGGCGTGGTCGAGGCCTCTGGACCAGCCCCTGGGTCGGGTGATGGCGCGCCAGCAGCCCGTTGGCGCGCGCAGATTTACGTCTGCTTTTAGCAGGCGTAAATCGTGCAACAAAGGTAGGGGGGGGTTTAGGTAGGGAAAGGGAGGGGAAGGTGGGGGGAGGGTGAAGGAAAGTTCCCTCCGAGGCCGCTCTGAAATCGAAGCGGCCTCGGAGGGAACAGGCAGCGCGCGCTGGGCTCGGCGCGCGCAGGTTGCACAAATGTGCACCCCCTTGCGCGCGCCGACCCCAGATTTTATAAGATACGCGCGTATCTAAAGTCTGTAATTTGCAATGTAACATAATGTAATATACCTTCAGATAATGTTATACAATATAATGTGGCTGTAATGTAATATAGTTGCTTTCTTTCTTTCTCTCTTAATGTTAACTCTATTCCTCACTAAACTCTGCTTCTCTTCTTCGACATCCCGTTCCTTTTGAATTTCCCTTGTTAGATGTAACTATTATTTTCCTCCTACTGATGTTAATTGTTACCCCTGTTATTATGTAAACCGATGTGATATCCATTTGAACGTCGGTATATAAAGTTTTAAATAAATAAAATAAATAAATCTTATAAAATCCAGCGTACTTTTGTTCGCGCCTGGTGTGCGAACAAAAGTACGCGATCACGCAAAATTATAAAATCTACCCCTCAGTGAGTGGTGAAACAAACAACAGTTTTAAGGGGTAGTGCTGTCAGTAAAGGGTAAAGGCTCTAGGGCTGAGGCTAGAGGAAGGAGGTAGAATGGCCAAGAGGGGGGGAAGTCTAAGGGTGGGGAGTGGGAATAGTGGGTAGGACTCTAGCGGGGAGGTTGTAATATTATTGGTTTGGTCGCAGGAGAGCATTCTGAGCTTAAAATTATAGGTGAAACAGAGTATTTTAGTTGGAGGCTATGAAATTTCATCTCGGCTTGCCTGACGCTCCACACTAACGCAGGGGTAAGGGTAGGCGGTAAGTTAGCAGGTTAAACGCGCGGCAAAACTGCAGGTTTAAAAAGCAATAATCGGGCCGCGCGTTACTGTATGGGAGGGAATAGCTAATCCGATCGTTTACATCTCATATACACGCCGCGGGCGGAAGGGGTTACCTGGTGATTTAAAGAGGCAGTAAGGATGGCTTAAAGGGGATAGTGAATCGCGGGTTGGACTAACGCGGCCAAATTGTGAGTAGAAAGCGGGTTAGAAGCAGGGTAACTGCGGCCGCACTTTACTGTATTGGCCTGTTAATTAGTTAGGGGTGGTAACCGCCACAATAAGCAAGCTACTCCCACTCTTATTTGTTTACCCAGCCTGTGCAATTCAGTCCTTGTTGGTTGTTGTCTGTATATAATGCCTCTGTATTGCTCCATGGTGAGACCGCACCTTGAATACTGTGTACAATTCTGGTCGCCGCATCTCAAAAAGATATAATTGCACTGGGAAAGGTTCAGAGAAGGACGATCAAAATGATAAAGGGGATGGAACAACTCCCCTATGAGGAAAGTCTAAAGAGGTTAGGACTTTTCAGCTTGGAGAAGGGACGACTGAGGGGGGATATGATAGAGGTGTTTAAAATCATGAGAGGTCTAGAACGGGTAGATGTGAATCAGTTATTTACTCTTTCAGATAGTAGAAGGACTAGGGGGCACTTCATGAAGTTAGCATGGGGCACATTTAAAACTAATCGGAGAAAATTCTTTTTCACTCAACGCACAATTAAACTCTGGAATTTGTTGCCAGAGGAGGTGGTTAGTGCAGTTAGTGTAGCTGTGTTCAAAAAAGGATTGGATAAGTTCTTGGAGGAGAAGACCATTAACTGCTATTAATCAAGTTTACTTAGGGAATACCCACTGCCATTAGTAATGGTAACATGGAATAGACTTAGTTTTTGGGTACTTGCCAGGTTCTTGTGGCCTGGTTTTGGCCTCTTTTGGAAACAGGATGCTGGGCTTGATGGACCCTTGGTCTGACCCAGCATGGCAATTTCTTATGTTCTTCTTATGACCCTGATGCTGTACTCTTAAATTCAGTGATGAGGATCATTATTGCTGTATCCCCTCCATCCAGCACCTCCTCTGACTGTCAATGTTTGGATTGTAAGTGACAGAAAACTTTCTTACATATACTGCCTCCGACACAGGTCAATCATTCATGCGCTGCCTTATCTCTGCTGACGTTTTGCATTGCTGCATTCACTGACACTGCTTTATCATTTTAAAACAAAACAAAGCATATATAATTATTTTTTCCAAATCCACCATTCTTGCCTACCGTAGTTACCCAGTTTTCCTAATTCTTCATGGAGCTAATACATCTTTCAGCAGCAGCTGTATGTACGAGTGTCTGAAGAGCTGTGATCGCTGCAGGGCTAAGCCAACGGTGCTGTCTCCCTTTCAGATGAGTCTGGGTGGTAACATGACTGAGGGAGGGATGGCCTTCTTTTTAATAAAACAACAGATCATGCTCCTTAACCACATACACATTGTGCTAAGTGAATTTGCTAATTCATTTTGGAGCTGCTTGAGCTGTCTGATAAATGAAAATGCACCACAACACTAATCTCTCTGCATCTGCAGTCCTGCTGTGTTGTACAAAATTTGGGACTGACTAGTACAGCTTTAAAAGTGCAGCTCCAAAGCCTATGCTTGCCTGCAGTGTCACTTTATTTATTTATTTATTTTATTTATTTATTTATTGTTTTTGTTATACCGAGTTTCATGATAGGCATCACATCAACCCGGTTTACAAATAACAAGGAGTGTAAAGCATAACGTAACGTAAAAAACAATATTTTCAATAAGAACCTTGAACTTTAAATACAGTGAATCAGAAAAAGGGAGAGGGAAAGTTACAAAAAACAAGGAAAATAAACTTGGGATGGAAGGGGAGAAATTGAACAGCACAATATTTACATTTCAGCCTATTGATACATTAGAATAGCAAGTGAAAAAATAAGACTATGAAACGGTACATAGGTAATCAAATGAATAAATATGACAGTTGTGAATGGTAATAGTATGATAAATATTCAGCAGGAATTAGTGAGAGAGGGTTTGAGGTTGGTTGATTCGTGTTTACATTCCATTATTGCATACGAGTTAGTGCTAGTGAGAGGAGGTTTTATTCAAGGCTTGGAAATGCTTTTTTGAAAAGCCAAGTTTTTAGTCTTTTCCTAAATGTTAAAGAGCATGGCTCTTGTCTCAAATCAGGTGGGATCGAGTTCCAGAGAGCTGGACCTGCTGATGAGAAGGCTCTGAGACTCAAGGATTTATGTTGGTAGGTTTTGGCCTTTGGAATTTGGAGTGACTCTTTGTAGTGTTCCCTGATAGGCCTGGCGGAGGTGAATTTTTTAAGTGGTATTTGTAGGTCAAGTTGCGTGTGTTGGTTGATAGTTTTGTATATGATGTTAATGGTTTTGTACATGATTCTATAGTGGATCGGAAGCCAATGGAGGTTTTTGAGAATAGGTGAAATGTGGTCAATTTTCCTGGAATTTGTAAGGACTCTGGCTGCAGAGTTCTGAACCATTTGTAAAGGTTTGGTGTAAGAAGCTGGGAGGCCTAATAGTAATGAGTTGCAATAATCTAGTTTGGAAAAGATTATTGCTTGCAAGATTGTTCTGAAGTCCTGAGTGTGAAACAGCGGTTTTATTCTTTTCAGGATATGTAATTTGTAGAAGCAATCTTTGGTGGTTTGGTTAATGAATGTTTTGAGGTTGAGACGATTGTCTAGGATGGCTCCTAAGTCTCTTACGTGGGTTGTTTGAAGGAGTGTGGGTGGTTTAGGAAGTGTGTTTTTGTTTTCCGGTGATATGAGCAGGAATTCTGTTTTCGAAGCATTGAGTACAAGGTTTAGACTGTTGAGGAGAAGTTTAATTTCTAATAGGCAACTGTCCCAGTATTCCATTGTTTTTGAGATTGATTCTTTTATAGGGATTACGATCTGTACGTCGTCTGCAAAAAGGAAATGTTTCAGGCTTAATTTTGTTAGTAGTTGGCAGAGTGGTAGCAGGTAGACATTGAAAAGGGTGGGTGAAAGTGATGATCCTTGCGGCACTCCTCTATTAGAAGGGTGGTATTGGGATTCTTTATTATGAATTTTGACTCTGTATCCTCTGTTTTCTAGAAATGTTTTGAACCAGTTTAGTGTGGCACCTGTTAAACCAATGTTTTGCCAGCTGTTTTAGAAGAAGGGCGTGGTTGACGGTGTCAAAGGCCGCCGAGAAGTCAAGGAGGATTAGAAAATATGCTTGGCCTTTATCAATACCAGAGAGTAGGTAGTCCATGAGTGAAATTAGTAGCGTTTCGGTGCTTGCGGCTTTGCGAAAACCATATTGGTTTGGGGACAGAATACTGTGGTCCTCTAGGTAGTTGGATAGTTGGGTGTTTACCAGTTTTTCCATGATTTTAGCTATAAATGGTAGGTTGGAAATAGGGCGGAAGTTGTTGGGATCACATGCATTTAGATTTGGTTTTTTTAGCAGTGGCTTGATTGAGGCAGTTTTTTAGGTCATCTGGGTAGATGCCATGTGATAAGGAGCAGTTTATAATATCTGCTAGGGTTTTTGCTATTGTGTCCGGGATAAGAAGAAGCATTTTGGTAGGGATTTGATCAAATGGGTGTGATGACGGTTTCATTCTTTTTAATACATTTTGTATCTCTGTGATTGTGATGGGTTCAAAGGCATTAAGCTGGATGTCTTTATTTTGGGGAAGATATGTGTTATCTGGAGACGTAGTGTTTGGAATCAGCTGATTAAGGAGATCCGATATTTTTTTGTTAAAATGAAGAGCCAATTCGTCTGCTTTAGTCTGGGCTTGTTCGGGTGGTATATCTGGAGTGATAGGTTTAGTGAGGCTGGAAACGAAGGCGAATAGAGCTTTTGAGTCAAAGCTGAGATGATGAACCTTTCGGGCATAGTAGTCTCTTTTGATTTTCAACGTGGTACTTTTGTAAAGATGGAGTGATCGTTTGTAATCAGAGAGTGAGGCTGGTGAAGGGGCTTTGCGCCATTTTCTTTCTTTTTGCCGAAGTAATTGTTTGAGTTTTCGTAGTTCATCATTATACCAGGGTTGACGTTTGGATGTATTAGCAGACCTTGTTTTGGTTGTCAGTGGGCAGAGAGTGTTTGCTATAGATTTTGTTATTTTGGACCAGGATTGGAGGGCAGCGTTAGGGGTAGATACGTCAATGAGTGGTAGATCCGAGGTTAGAGCTTTACTTAGATGTTCCGAGTTGCAAGGTTTTCTGTATAGGAAAGAGGGTCTTGAGTTGAGTTTGGAGTCTGATCGAGGTAAGGAAAAACTGGTGGAGATTAGAGAATGATCTGACCATGGGACTTTTTTGCAATTTGGTTGTTTTGTAAGAGAAATACCAGTGTTTGTAAAGAGTAGATCGAGCGTGTGGCCTGCTTTGTGGGTGGGTTTATTGATTTGTTGTCTGAATCCCATCGCTGACAGTGCGGTGAGGAGGGCTTCACAGTTTTGTAGAGAGGGGAACTTTGTCAACATGTAAATTGAAGTCACCCAGGATTATAGCAGGGGAGTCAAGATTGAGATGCAGAGTTATGGTTTCGATGATAGGAGAGGAGTCTGACTCTAGTAAGCTGGTGGGGCGTAGACTAGCAGGATTTGGAGTTGTTCTGATTTGAACAATCCTAGTTCTAGTTTAGTTACTGTGCTGATGGGGTGGTGTGAGAACCTTAAGGATTTTTTTGCAGCTAGGAAGATACCCCCTCCTCTTTTTTTTTGTCTTGGGATGGAGAAGAAATCGTAAGTCTGCGTTGGTAATTGGTTAATGAGTGTGATGTCCGTGGATTTGAGCCATGTTTCTGTTATGGCGCAAACGTCTGGGGTTGTGTCCTGCAGTATGTCGTTGAGTATAAGAGTTTTGTTGGTGAGAGATTGGGCGTTGAATAGGATTATGGTGAATAGGGTGAGGCCTAGTAACTGTGTAGTGGGGGAAATCATGATTGGGATGAGTGATTTGTAGGTGCGTGGTCGGTAGTACATTATTGTTCAGGTTGGATCGGTGCTGGATGAGTGCTACCGGAGCTTGAATGTGCTGCTAGAGACTGGATGTGTGCTTCTGTAGCCTGGATGAGTGCTGCTAGAGATTGGATGCGTGCCTCTGGAGACTGGATGCGTGCCGCAGGAGACTGGATGCGTGCTGCTGGATGAGTGCCTCTGGAGACTGGATGAGTGCTGCAGGAGACTGGATGAGTGCCTCTGGAGACTGGATGAGTGCTGCTGGATGAGTGCTGCAGGAGACTGGATGAGTGCTGCTGGATGAGTGCCTCTGGAGACTGGATGAGTGCTGCAGGAGACTGGATGAGTGCCTCTGGGGACTGGATGAGTGCCTCTGGGGACTGGATGAGTGCTGCTGGATGAGTGCCTCTGGAGACTGGATGAGTGCCTCTGGAGACTGGATGAGTGCTGCTGGATGAGTGCCTCTGGAGACTGGATGAGTGCTGCAGGAGACTGGATGAGTGCTGCAGGAGACTGGATGAGTGCTGCTGGATGAGTGCCTCTGGGGACTGGATGAGTGCTGCAGGAGACTGGATGAGTGCTGCTGGATGAGTGCCTCTGGAGACTGGATGAGTGCTGCAGGAGACTGGATGAGTGCCTCTGGGGACTGGATGAGTGCCTCTGGAGACTGGATGAGTGCTGCTGGATGAGTGCCTCTGGAGACTGGATGAGTGCCTCTGGAGACTGGATGAGTGCTGCAGGAGACTGGATGAGTGCTGCTGGATGAGTGCCTCTGGAGACTGGATGAGTGCTGCAGGAGACTGGATGAGTGCTGCTGGATGAGTGCCTCTGGGGACTGGATGAGTGCCTCTGGGGACTGGATGAGTGCTGCAGGAGACTGGATGAGTGCTGCTGGATGAGTGCCTCTGGGGACTGGATGAGTGCCTCTGGGGACTGGATGAGTGCTGCTGGATGAGTGCCTCTGGGGACTGGATAAGTGCTGCAGGAGACTGGATGAGTGCTGCTGGATGAGTGCCTCTGGGGACTGGATGAGTGCTGCTGGAGACTGGATGAGTGCTGCTGGAGACTGGATGAGTGCCTCTGGAGACTGGATGAGTGCTGCTGGATGAGTGCCTCTGGAGACTGGATGAGTGCTGCAGGAGACTGGATGAGTGCTGCTGGATGAGTGCCTCTGGGGACTGGATGAGTGCCTCTGGGGACTGGATGAGTGCTGCAGGAGACTGGATGAGTGCCTCTGGGGACTGGATGAGTGCCTCTGGGGACTGGATGAGTGCTGCTGGATGAGTGCCTCTGGGGACTGGATAAGTGCTGCAGGAGACTGGATGAGTGCTGCTGGATGAGTGCCTCTGGGGACTGGATGAGTGCCTCTGGGGACTGGATGAGTGCCGCTGGAGACTGGATGAGTGCTGCTGGATGAGTGCCTCTGGGGACTGGATGAGTGCTGCTGGAGACTGGATGAGTGCCTCTGGAGACTGGATGAGTGCTGCAGGAGACTGGATGAGTGCTGCTGGATGAGTGCTGCAGGAGACTGGATGAGTGCCTGTGGGGACTGGATGAGTGCCTCTGGGGACTGGATGAGTGCTGCTGGAGACTGGATGAGTGCCTCTGGGGACTGGATGAGTGCTGCTGGAAACTGGATGAGTGCTGCAGGAGACTGGATGAGTGCCGCTGGATGAGTGCCGCTGGAGACTGGATGAGTGGATGTGTGATCGCTGGATGGATGGATAAGGGTGGGTAATGGCTCTTGCTCTGGGACGCTCCAAGGAGCGCACTAAGGGGCAAGCCCCTTAGGTCGCGCCCCTTAGGTTGCGCTCCTTCGGGTGCGCGACGCCTGGTGCGCGACGCCCCAGGGAGTGTCTGCAATTTAAGGGCCTGAAAACAGTGCTGGGCTAGACGGCTGGGTTGGGGGTGGGAGCAGTATTACTCACCACGTGGTCCTGCTGCTTCTCTTTATTTTGCAGGTTTCTGAGCCCTCTTGTCTCTTTTTTTCTCTTAATTTCCCGGTTCACTGTTCACTGCTGGCTCACAGAAGGGAGGGGTGAGCGGGCTCTTGCCCCGACTGAGCTGTGCCGACCGCACGAGCCCCTGCAGTGGAGGAGGACAGAGACTGAGAAAGGATCCTGGCAGAAAGAGGGACGCCCAGGGAAGCGTCTGTAATTTAAACGCCTGAAAACAGTGCTGGGCTGGGGGTGGGAGCAGTATCACTCACCACGTGGTCCTGCTGCTTCTCTTTATTTTGCAGGTTTCTGAGCCCTCTTGTCTCTTTTTTTCTCTTAATTTTCTCTTAATTTTAACTTTCTCTGCAACGCTGCACCTGTGTTTGCTATATGCCTCCATATCAAGATCTGAGCCTGTTTTATCTGTTATGGAAGCTGGCACAACTTGAAAACCTTTGTTTTTTGGGTTAGAAACATTTCTGACAGAAAGAGATTCACTGGGGAACGCGTAGATCACCACCAGCTTTATTACAATCTGTGCGAGCCTCCTTATCTCTATTTGGATACAATAGGCACTCTTCTGATGTCACCAACATCTGGAGCTGAGCACAGAAAGTTGTCTGAGCATGCTTGGACTGTGATGTCACTACAAACTAAGGTCAAGAAAAATGCTTGCCCACACTCCGTCACCATGCTGCCTCATATAAATAGGCTCAAAACCAGGTATACAAAATGCACACTTTGTGCATTTCTCAGGTAATTTGCATTAATTGCCAGGTCTCTGGGCCTCTCTGTTTACTGCTCCAGCCATGCTCCCTTCAGTAAGCCTGTAGGTAGGGGTACATATATACTGTAGGTAGGGGTACCAAATACTTTAGGTATGCCACTGCCCCTACCTACAGGGGCAGTGGCATACCTAAAGTATTTGGTACCTGGGGCGGAATCTTCCTTTGGCACCCCCAATATATAATTTTAAAATGTCCTAAACTTTGATAAAATATTTCAAAACAGCAGACACATCAAATAACACCCAATAATTAAAACTAATAAGGATTTTAAAAATGTCCTACTCTCCATATATCTGTCATCTTAAAATTGTCATAGACTGGGGGCATACATGCACACACAATATGCTCCCTCTCTCTCTCTCTCTCACACACACACAAAACTGAACCACAACCAGAAGCCAGATTCTGTATGCAGTGCAACAATGGAAAAGCAGAAAATCACTATTCCTCAAAACAATACAATCAAGAAATTTAAATCAATCAGAATAGTAAAACCATACTAAAAATATAAATTTCAGAACAGCTGTTGCATAGAATAATATTCAATAATTAGAATCTCCTGCACAAATTTTTTAAAATTTTCTAAACATTGATAAAATATTTCAAAAACAGTAGACATCAAATAATACCCCGTAATTAAAATTAAAAAGGATTTTAAAAATCCTCCACTCTCCATACCAGTCATTCTGAGATTGTCATAGACTAAGGGTACACATACCACACACACACTCACACACACACACACACACACAGACATAAACAAAATGTGCTCCCTCTATCTTATGCACACATATACATGCTTGGTGAGAGAAGGGGGAGCTTGAGCATATGTATGTGAGACAGACACATGTTTCCTCTGTCTGTCTCTCTCTCTCACAAATACATACACACACACACCCCTGCTTCCTCTGTATCTCTCACACACAATTCCTCTGTCTCTCTCACACACACACACACACACCCGCTTCCTCTGTATCTCTCTCACACACACACACACACACCCCCACTTCCTCTGTATCTCTCACACACAATTCCTCTGTCTCTCTCACAAACACACATACACACTCCCCCTGCTTCCTCTGTATCTCTCACACATGATTCCTCATTCTCTCACACACACCCCTGCTTCCTCTGTCTCTCTCACACACACCCACCCCCACTTCCTCTGTATCTCTCACACCCGCTGCCTCTGTCTCTCTCTCACACACACACCCGCTTCCTCTGTATCTCTCACACACAATTCCTCTGTCTCTCTCTCACACACACACCCCTGCTTCCTCTGTATCTCTCACACCCGCTTCCTCTGTCTCTCTCACACACACACACACCCCCGCTTCTTCTGTATCTCTCACACACAATTCCTCTGTCTCTCTCACACACACACACATTCACCCCCCCGCTTCTTCTGTATCTCTCACACATTCACACACCCCCGCTTCCTCTATCTCTCACACATGATTCCTCCTTCTCTCACACACACCCCCGCTTCCTCTGTATCTCTCTCACACACACACACACACACACACACCCCCGCTTCCTCTGGTATCTCTCACCCTCGCTTCCTCTGTCTCTCTCACACACACACACCCCCCCCCGCTTCCTCTGTATCTCTCACACACACACACATACACACACCCCCACTTCCTCTCTCTCTCTCACACCTGCTTCCTCTGTCTCTCTCACACACACACCCGCTTCCTCTGTCTCTCACACACACACATACCCCCACTTCCTCTGTATCTCTCACACACACACACACCCCTGCTTCCTCTGTATTTCTCATACCCACTTCCTTTGTCTCTCACACACACACACATTCTTTCAGGGAGCTGTGACCTATAGGGGAGGGGGGAGCAAAGAGAGTGCTGAGGTCAGGAAGAAAGGAAGGTGAAGAATGTTGAGGGGGGAAGTGTTGGGGTGGGGAGAAAGAGGATTAGATGGGGTGGTGATGGAAGAGAGAAAGCTAATGTAGAGAGCCATTTTGGTTCTCTATTCCAGTTCAGGATTAAACTAATTCTTGTGTGGGAAGGAAAAATAATAACAATTTTGGATAGTTAGCTAAGTACAGCTGTAAAAATCATTTCATCACGTCCCATTAATTCAGTGAAAGTCTTGTTTGAGAGCCAAAGCTGCTTCCGCTGTGTTTCCTACTGCCTAACAGCTCGATCCAGTAAAGTCCGCGGGAGAGCGGACGAACGCCCGCTCTCCCGGCGCGCGCACCGGCCCCTCGCCGGTGCGCGCTATCCAGTTTTTAAATGAGGCGACGCGGTGCAAACGGGGAAAAGGAGGCGCTAGGGACACTAGCGCGTCCCTAGCGCCTCCTTTTGGCCTGGAGCGGCGGCTGTCAGCGGGTTTGACAGCCGACGCTCAATTTTGCCGGCGTCGGTTCTCGAGCCCGCTGACAGCCACGGGCTCGGAAACCGGACGCCGGCAAAATTGAGCGTCCGGTTTTCGGCCCGACAGCCGCGGGCCGAATTCAAAATTTTTTTTTATTTTTTTTTTTACTTTTGGGGACCTCCGACTTAATATCGCTATGATATTAAGTCGGAGGGTGCACAGAAAAGCAGTTTTTACTGCTTTTCTGTGCACTTCCCTGGCGCCGGAAGAAATTAGCGCCGACCTTTGGGCGGCGCTAATTTCTTAGAGTAAAATGTGCGGCTTGGCTGCACATTTTACTTACTGGATCGCTAGGGAATACCTAATAGGGCCATCAACATGCATTTGCATGTTGAGGGCGCTATTAGGTGCCGCGGGCGGGCCGCGTGTTTTCCTCCCCTTACTGAATAAGGGGTAAGGGAAAACACGCGTCCAGAGCAGGGTGACAGTGCGCTCCGACGGAGCACACTTTACTGGATCGAGCTGTAAGTAATTCAGCGCTCATCCCTGCAGTAAGGGTTATTTTTGCAAGCTCGGGCTGAATCATTCCCCAGCGCTCAGAGGCTGCCGTTTGCTTTACAGATGTGGTAAGTGCCAGCCACCCTGAATAACTGACACCGCGGCACAGTTTGTTTTACAGGTGTCCTTTCCTCATTTGCTTTTCCTTTCTGCTTGGTTCCCTCCCACTTGCCCCAGCGTCTGTTTTTCAGACCTTTGCTGGGGTAACGTAGCCCCTGCCCTCCGCCTGGCAAGGCTGGACTCCCTGCTTTTAAGAAATAACTCTGCTGCTTGCAGGGGACGCAATGGAGAGGAAAGACAAAGAAGTGACCAGAAGGAAATCCTCCCTCTCTCAGGCAAAGTTTCAAACATAAACAAATCAGAGAGCAAGGGCTGCAGTCGGGCAGAAAACCCATGGAAATGTTGCCGGGAGTCCAGATGTGCGCCCAACATCTGCGCCACTGGAATGGCTTTCTGAGCCAGCAGGATGAGAGTTAGAAGCCCATTATCCCCTACCAACCACATAACCACATAAAATAAAAATAAGTGATCCCTTTATTGCAAATCCTTTCCTTCTGTATGGTTGCTTTAATTCCTTTCAGGGGCTCGGCTCCCTTCTCTGTCAGTCTGACGGGAATGCTGGGGTTTTGTCTTAGGGGGTTGGCTTCCTCGCTTTTTGTTTCGTTCTGAATATTTTGAAAAGTATTTCTTTGCTGCCCAATGATCGCTGTTTGGCTTCTGCAGTGCCGGTTCAAGAACTTGTTTCGTCTTCGTATGTTTATTAGAAAATGGAATGGAAGGCATTGCGTATCCTGATGATCGAACGCCTTGGGACACTTTTAATAAGAACAGTCACTTTCTCACCCCCCCCCCCCCCCCCCCCCCCATCGCCTCTGGCACCCCTCCCCTCCTCCACCTGCAGGCAGCCTGGCTCCTCCGTGAGGCTGTGCTATTCGTCCCCGGGAAACGGCAGCGCTCTGGCCTGAGGAAGAAAAGCGCAAACCTCAAAAGCGTGCCACAGAGGTATTAATCCACTAAAAAGGTCTCATCTAAAGAGCAGGACCCCAGAGCCTCCAGGAGAGGAGCCGTTCTGAAGTGCTAGAACAATATCTGCAGGTCTTCGGTCACATGAGGAGGATTACAGGTGCAGCTGAGGGGATGCCATTGGGTCTGCACCAGGAAAGGCTCTGCTGGATCTGAGAACATTGAACTGGCCCGCTGCATTGAGAAACATTGATGAGCTGCACAGGTTGCTTATGCTGGCAAGGTACTAGAGCCGGCACTAGAGCCGGCTTTCTCTGAGGATAGGAGATGCAATGAGCACAGAAGGTACAGCTGTAAAAACACCACTGGTTGAAATGCACTCGCTGTGCAGGGACAGCGGCCTAGCCTGAGAAGCAGGGAGGGATGTCAGGGTTCAGGCAAATCATACTTCTCCCACTGACACTCCTTGTGACCTTGTGCAAGTCACTTCATTTCCCATTGCTTCAGGTACCCACTCACTGGGGCAGGGACTTACTGTACCTGAATACTTATCACCATTGTACAGCACTGTGCATGGCCGGTAGCACTATAAAAATCATATGTATACGGCACTGACACAGCTATACAAATGCCAGTAAGGCTGATGATTTAGGTGGTAAAGGCACTATCAGCTCTTGCTGAGATCCAGCAGAGTCAGAAGACAAGGCACAATCCTCAAGGTTACCAACTAGTTCAGCAATGCTTTGCTCATTTAAAATAGTAACTTTATATATTCATCACAACACTATACACAAATTAATTCTCCTCTGCACCTTCCCAGCGGAGCACCATCATGTCATAAGCATCACAGCCAGATATGCATTCATAGGGGGAAAGGTTCTGCCCTAAATATGGACATCATGGTGGATGAAGGAAACGGACCACCGTATCCATCATCAGCAAATAGAAGGTGAGGAAAAAGAAGAGAGAACAAAACAATTTGGGCATGGAACTGGATTCAGATGAGGGCCAAAACTGGGCCCTGACTTTTACAGCATAGGCTATTGATAGGCAGTCAGGACTGCTTCTACGGCCATGTCTGATTGTAAACATTACTACCCTTAACATTAACACAAGGCTTGGGAGTAACCGGCATGGAGCAGGAGTTACTATCGGGCCGATACAGTACAGTGCACTCCGACGGAGCGCACTTAACCCGCCATTGGACGCGCGTTTTCCCTTACCCCTTATTCAGTAAGGGGCCGAAAACGCGCGTCCAATCCCCCGAACCTAATAGCGCCCGCAACATGCAAATGCACGTTGATAGCCCTATTAGGTATTCCCGCGCAATACAGAAAGTAAAATGTGCAGCCAAGCCAAACATTTTGCTTTCAGAAATTAGCGCCTACCCAAAAGGTAGGCGCTAATTTCTCCAGGCACCGGGAAAGTGCACAGAAAAGCAGTAAAAACTGCTTTTCTGTGCACCCTCCGACTTAATGTTATGGCGATATTAAGTCGGAGGTCCCAAAGGGTAAAAAAAAGTAAAAAAATAAAAAAAAATTTGAAGTTGGCCCACGGCTGTTGGGTCGAAAACCGGATGCTCAATTTTGCCGGCTCGGAAACCGGACGCCGGCAAAATTGAGCATCAGCTGTGAAACCCACTGACAGCTGCTGCTCCGGTCCAAAAGGAGGCGCTAGGGACGTGCTAGTGTCCCTAGCGCCTCCTTTTGCCTGTTTTTACCGCCGGGCCTCATTTAAATACAGAATCGCAGCACAGGAGAGTGGCCTGTGCATTCGCCCGCTCTCCCGTGGACTTTACTGTATCGGCCCGTACGTTAGGAAACTTGCTGGGCAGACTGGATGGACCATTAGGATTTTCCTGCCGGTGTTACTACGTATGATTTCCATGCACAGGTGAATGGTGTGACCACACCTGGAGTATCACGTGCTATTCTGGCCACGGCATCTCAGGAAAGGTACAGCAGAAGCAGACAAGATGCACAGAAGGGCGGCAGGAATGATTACGGGCTGGAACGATCCCTTATGAAGAAAGGCGTAACCGGGTGAGGCTCTTTAGCATGGAGAGACTGCGGAGAGGAAATCTAACAGAGGGTCACAGATTCGTGAGTGGCATAGGGCAGGTTCAGAGGAAGGGCAATCTACTCCTCTCAGTTGTACTGGAACAAGGGGACCTCTTCAAGAAACTCACAGATTTCAAGCACATTCAGAAAGTAAGCAGAGAATTCAATTATGGGATTTTCTGCCAAAGCCAGTAATTTAGTTCAGTCTGAAACACGTTTATTTTTTATATTCTCTTATGTTTGTTTTTATTTTTTTTGGGGGGGGGGCATTCTCTTTTATGCCATATTCCTTGTTTATCGAGATTATGTGATTTCCTTATCTCTGTTCATTTTTTTGTAAAAACCTCTAAATGTAAAATTATTTAAAAAACAGAGAAAGGTTCTTCAAAACTTTCTTTTTTTTGGGGAGGGGGGTGAGTGGGTTATGAAGAGATGGAGCAAGAGTTAAAAGCAGAATGCGTTGCGCAGAAGTTTCCTCTTTCTACCCCCTTTTTCTCATGAAGTGGGTCTGATTTGCTTCCCTGATAACGGAAGGCGCTTGCAGGGCTGTGGCAGAGCTCGTGCCCGGACAGGAGAACAGATCTCAGGAAAGACAGAACGAGAGAAGGTGAGCAGCAGACAAGGACCGGCTGGGCTGCCTGTGCCATCGCAAGCCTCACTTCTCCCTCTCACCACCAAGGTCCCTTCCTGTCTGCCCTCGGCGCGCTTGACCTCTGCTGAGAGCTGACCGCAGGTATCTGCCCTTAGCCCTCACTACTGGATTTCCTCCACGCCACCTCCCTCGCCCTCTCTTCTGCTTTATTTGTAACACAAAACTGTTGTTGTTTTCCCCCAGTGACCAAACGGTCAGTCTCACGCTCTGTCCCAGGCCCTCTTTCCATGCCAGACAAAAAACCCTGCTCCTTCCGGCAACCCAAACTGTCAAAATTAATACCCCCCCCCCCAAACCTACCTTACCCCATCCACAGGTCCAACATTTCTAAATTGTGCAGGAATGATCCCCAGGTGTTCCTGCCCCAGCGACCGGTACATAAAATTGGTGCCGGCTGGGCCCTGTAGCTGGTACCAGTCTGTTGTACAGAAAAGCCTGCACTGCTGCGGTGCCTCCCAGAAAACCCTGCAAAAAAAGGCGCTTGGAACCCCTATGGCATTAGATCTATTGTAAGACGTGTATGGGGTGGGTCTGGCCCTTGGACATCCTTGAGTAAACTGAATGACAGCAATAGAATAAACTTCCTACACCAAAACAGTACTAACTGCAACCACGCAAACAGGAATAACCTCATATATGAAAAGGAAAATATTACCAGGCCCTAAAACCCCTCCTGTTAGGAAAGCAGAACAAACCAGTCAGCTCTAAATTCCTACATGGAAACAACATGCAAGCAGAATACCTCACCTCGCTTACACATGAAGAACATAGACAGAGCCTCACCAAATACAGAATAAATGTGCAGACAGAAACTGAACTGGAAACTGCAACAAGCCAGACTCTGAATGCAGTGAAGCAATGGAAAAACAGAAACATCACAAGCTCATAAATCATCAATAAAATCAAGAAATATAAATCAATCATAGTAAGCAGTACTAATAAAAAGAATATTGCCAAACAAATGACAAATAGAATAATATCCAATAATTAAGAACTCAAATAATACATTTTAAAAATTTCCAAGCAGCAATAAAACATTTCAAAATAGCAGACACATTAAATGCCTAATAATTAAAACAAGAAGGGAAAAATCTCCAGTTTCCCATATCCGAAAACTTTTGATTTCCAGTCACCCTCAGCTTAGCAGATTAGTGGGAGTGGCACAAATTGTTCACCCCCCCCCCCCCCCCCCAAAGTAGGCTTCCATTGACACACATGTAAAAAAGCCAACTGTTATCAGTTCTTACCAGTTTTGACACGTTACTCCCCATGCTTAAGCTGTATCCAAGTTTTTCTCTCCCCCTGTTCTATGTAAGACAACTTTGTCACTGTTTTTTTATGGTTGCAATGTAAACCAGAGTGATAATGAACTCTGTTATTTGAACTTCGGTATAGAAAAGTTATAAATAAATAAATAAATAAATGTACATACATCCCTCCCAGGCAGGCTCCCATTCACACCCACACCCACACACACCCATCCCCCCAGGCAGGCTCCCATTCACACCCACACACACCCATCCCCCCAGGCAGGCTCCCATTCAGACCCACACACACACACACCCATCCCCCCAGGCAGGCTCCCAATCACACCCACACCCACGCATATCCATCCCCCCAGGCAGGCTCCCATTCACTCACACACACACACACACGCACACCCATCCCCCCCAGGCAGGCTCCCATTCACACCCACACACACCCACCCCCCCAGGCAGGCTCCCATTCACACACATACACACACACACACACACACATGCCCTCATTCCCCCCAGACAGGCTCCCATTCACACACACAAGCACACCCATCCCCCCAGGCAGGCTCCTTTCTGCAGCTCCTGCTCATGCCAGCCAGCCCGCGGTATTTAACACTCTTGGTGTTAGCACTTCCTGTAGACTCATTTCACGGTGCACGAGATAAGCCTACAGGAAGTTCTAGCACCATGTAGTGAGCACGGCGAGGCAGGCTGGCACACAAGGAGGAGCCACAGAATGGCTCCCTATTCATCAGGTGGAGGGAGGCACGGGTCTCTCCATTCTTCTGCCACCAGTGGGATGGGATCTACCAGCAGACTCATGGGCCTTTCCCCTTTTCTGCTGCTAGTGGGATGGGGGTCTACTGGCGGCCGCATATTGCCTCTTGCTGCTCCGTTTAGTGGGCCCCTTCAACCATAGCTACCACCCTCCCGGGCGGGCCGCCCCGTGCAACTGCAGAGTTTGCACATCTGGTAGTGCCAGGCCTGGTAGTAGCTTGGTGATCATGTTAAATGCAAGCAGGAAGTCAAAGCCTTGCAGCCACTGAGCTCAGATGCAGACCCTGAGGGCTCCCAGAGGCAAATGAAAGGTGTTTGTGGACAGGACTGGGAGGGTGTTAAGGGAAAGGCTTTTGTGGCTCCTCCTCCCATGCAATCCCAATATGTTTTTTGTTTTTTTTTGGAAGAATATCTGATTTCACAACAATTGCTATTCAAGATTTTTCTGCTAGTTATCCTCTAGGGGCCAAAGGGATTTTAGGTGAATGGAGCCCAGTAAAAAGTATTGCTTTACAACACTCAGAACATTTTGCAAATTTGTATATTTGTATATTTCCTTAGAAAAACAAACGAGGAAGCCAGTTCTTACTTATAAGTGTTTTCTACACAACAACACAAAGGACTTTCTGCAGATCTGACAGGCACGGACTTAGCAGATCGATACCTTAGACAGAGAAAGGCAGTTACTTAAAAAAAAAAAAAAGCTGTTTGTTTTGTAATTATATTCTTTCTAGGATCCAAAAGGCACTCTACCCTTAGAGATACAGATGTAACCAAGAAATACTGCTTTTATCATATCTACTTATAAAAAAAATATTTATTTTCTCTTGTTTGCATGAAAAAAATCCCCCCACAAACGTTTTACTGGCTGTAACCACTGAAAAAACCCGAAATGCCGAAACTGTTTCCTTCCATATGTCAAGGCTTCTTTAAAAAAAAACCCCACAAAACTCTGCGTTTGCAAAGCTCATTTAGAAGTAAAACCCTGGGTGGGCCACGTGACAGAGCCCAGCTCCCAGCATCCCCCCCCCCCCCCCCCCCCCCCCGTCACTGTGGGTTAGGGTCACCGTGCGGGACCCCGGCCTCCCAGACAGCTCTGTGAACAGAGGAAACAGTAACAGCAACCAACAAAAGAAAGGTACATTATCTGTAATATCTCTCTGTATAAGGGACTGACTCAATGCATTCCTTGAACGCTCCCCTCCTCAGGTGCAAATAAAAAGGCGCCTTTCGGGGGGGGGTCGGTGTGGTGACCTCTGGGCCCGGGAGCCCCGCGCGCTCCTCCTCCTCTTACCTGGGCAGGCGCCCCCCCTGGCTTTTCCCGCCGCGGCGCTGGGAAACGCGGCCTGGCTCCCGGGACTGGGCGCGCTGCTCGCCACTTCTTGCACTTTCCTTTCCAGCCCCAAACTGGTCCAACAGGTCCGGCGGCGGCGGCAGTTTGCTCTTCCTCCAGGCATGCTCCGTGCTGCCGCTGCTGCAGGAAGAGCCGCTGCTTGTCCACCTTCCTTCTGGAAAGCGGCAATGCCCATGTCCAGGGTCACCCTGTGCAGGGTCACCCGCTGGGCACAAGTCGTGCCAGGTCACCGGCCTGCACTCTTACCACCAACCTGCTTCCTCTTCCCCGTTAGGAAAAAGTGAATGGCACCGTCCCAGTACAATTATTTTTCTTTTAGTTTTTTTTTAAATTACCACTGCCTGTACAAGTACATTTAAGAGAGAGTCTCTGTTCCGTGGAGTTTACCGTCCAGTCAAGACAAATAAAAGACCGGGCAATTCACTTATTACAGAATATGGATAAATCTGTAAGGGCGCTACTCCAGGTACAGCCATGAAGGCAGGGGCTCACTGAGCGCCAGGGCCCAGTGCATGCACAATCCCACCAAAATCCTAGCATCATCCCAAATGATCTATGTCCATGGCCCCTGTCCTGCCTGTCTGGGGTGCACTGGAAGGGGCTTCCCAAGGACCTCCCAGCCCAGCACCCGGGGTGCACTGCCTGATACCCAACACCCGCTGCTTTACAGCTCATTACAATTCCTGCAGGCAGATCATTTGCAGCTTCACAATACAAGGGCCAATGAAAAAAATAGAACAGCAGCAAAAATCACATTACAGTTTGATTACAGCACTCTCCCTCCTGGTCTCCGGGCAGAAACCGCAGTGTGAGACACCCCCCCCCTGCATCCAGCCTCCTCCCCCACACTTCCACCAAATGGCTTGGGGAGTCCCTCAGTCCGAAGGATCCAAAGCCACTGCAAAACCTAACTCCTCTCTCAGGGTCAGAAAGGTTGGGCAAAAAATCCCCAAACCTCACCCCCCCAAACAAAAAAATCCAGATCCCCCCCCCCCCCCCCATCACCAGCTACCTAACGTGGACCAGCAACTTCATCTCCCTCCCCCAAACCACTTGGCAAAGGTGCCGAGCCGACACTAAATAAAGACTGGAGAAGCCCATAACCTAGGCCCCCTCCTTCAGAGCACAGTAATCCTAGGGGTCACGTGCTAGTGTGCGGGAAGGAAGTTACCACTGCAGCCCCTCCTTCAGAGCACAGTAATCCTAGGGGTCACGTGCAAGTGTGCAGGAAGGAAGTTACCACTGCACCCCCTCCTTCAGAGCACAGTAATCCTAGGGGTCACGTGCAAGTGTGCAGGAAGGAAGTTACCACTGCACCCCCTCCTTCAGAGCACAGTAATCCTAGGAGTCACGTGCTAGTGTGCGGGAAGGAAGTTACCACTGCACCCCCTCCTTCAGAGCACAGTAATCCTAGGGGTCACGTGCAAGTGTGCGGGAAGGAAGTTACCACTGCACCCCCTCCTTCAGAGCACAGTAATCCTAGGGGTCATGTGCAAGTGTGCGGGAAGGAAGTTACCACTGCACCCCCTCCTTCAGAGCACAGTAATCCTAGGGGTCACGTGCAAGTGTGCGGGAAGGAAGTTACCACTGCACCCCCTCCTTCAGAGCACAGTAATCCTAGGAGTCACGTGCTAGTGTGCGGGAAGGAAGCTACCACTGCAGCCCCTCCTTCAGAGCACAGTAATCCTAGGGGTCACGTGCAAGTGTGCGGGAAGGAAGCTACCACTGCACCCCCTCCTTCAGAGCACAGTAATCCTAGGGGTCACGTGCAAGTGTGCGGGAAGGAAGTTACCACTGCACCCCTTCCTTCACAGCACAGTAATCCTAGGGGTCACGTGCAAGTGTGCGGGAAGGAAGTTACCACTGCACCCCCTCCTTCAGAGCACAGTAATCCAAGGGGTCACGTGCAAGTGTGCGGGAAGGAAGTTACCACTGCACCCCCTCCTTCAGAGCACAGTAATCCTAGGAGTCACGTGCAGGAAGGAAGTTACCACTGCACCCCCCCTCCTTCAGAGCACAGTAATCCTAGGGGTCACGTGCAAGTGTGCGGGAAGGAAGTTACCACTGCACCCCCTCCTTCAGAGCACAGTAATCCTAGGGGTCACGTGCAAGTGTGCGGGAAGGAAGTTACCACTGCACCCCCTCGTTCAGAGCACAGTAATCCTAGGGGTCACGTGCAAGTGTGCGGGAAGGAAGTTACCACTGCACCCCCTCCTTCAGAGCACAGTAATCCTAGGGGTCACGTACAGGAAGGAAGTTACCACTGCACCCCCTCCTTCAGAGCACAGTAATCCAAGGGGTCACGTGCAAGTGTGCGGGAAGGAAGTTACCACTGCACCCCCTCCTTCAGAGCACAGTAATCCTAGGGGTCACGTGCAAGTGTGCGGGAAGGAAGTTACCACTGCACCCCCTCCTTCAGAGCACAGTAATCCAAGGAGTCACGTGCAAGTGTGCGGGAAGGAAGCTACCACTGCACCCCCTCCTTCAGAGCACAGTAATCCTAGGGGTCACGTGCAAGTGTGCGGGAAGGAAGTTACCACTGCAGCCCCCTCCTTCAGAGCACAGTAATCCTAGGGGTCACGTGCAGGAAGGAAGTTACCACTGCACCCCCTCCTTCAGAGCACAGTAATCCTAGGGGTCACGTGCAAGTGTGCGGGAAGGAAGTTACCACTGCACCCCCCTCCTTCAGAGCACAGTAATCCTAGGGTCACGTGCAGGAAGGAAGTACCACTGCAATGCACCCCTCTTCCACTGCACCCCCTCCTTCAGAGCACAGTAAATCCAAGGGGTCACGTACAAGTGTGCGGGAAGGAAGTTACCACTGCACTCCCTCCTTCAGAGCACAGTAATCCTAGGGGTCACGTGCAAGTGTGCGGGAAGGAAGTTACCACTGCACCCCCCTCCTTCAGAGCACAGTAATCCTAGGGGTCACGTGCAAGTGTGCGGGAAGGAAGTTACCACTGCAGCCCCTCCTTCAGAGCACAGTAATCCTAGGGGTCACTTGCAAGTGTGCGGGAAGGAAGTTACCACTGCACTCCCTCCTTCAGAGCACAGTAATCCTAGGGGTCATGTGCAAGTGTGCGGGAAGGAAGTACCACTGCACCCCCTCCTTCAGAGCACAGTAATCCTAGGGGTCACGTGCAAGTGTGCGGGAAGGAAGTTACCACTTCACCCCCTCCTTCAGAGCACAGTAATCCTAGGGGTCACGTGCAAGTGTGCGGGAAGGAAGTTACCACTGCAGCCCCCTCCTTCAGAGCACAGTAATCCTAGGGGTCACGTGCAAGTGTGCGGGAAGGAAGTTACCACTGCAGCCCCTCCTTCAGAGCACAGTAATCCTAGGGGTCACTTGCAAGTGTCCGGGAAGGAAGTTACCACTGCAGCCCCTCCTTCAGAGCACAGTAATCCTAGGGGTCACGTGCAAGTGTGCGGGAAGGAAGTTACCACTGCACCCCCTCCTTCAGAGCACAGTAATCCTAGGGGTCACGTGCAAGTGTGCGGGAAGGAAGTTACCACTGCACCCCCTCCTTCAGAGCACAGTAATCCTAGGGGTCACGTGCAAGTGTGTGGGAAGGAAGCTACCACTGCACCCCCTCCTTCAGAGCACAGTAATCCTAGGGGTCACGTGCAGGAAGGAAGTTACCACTGCACCCCCTCCTTCAGAGCACAGTAATCCTAGGGGTCACGTGCAAGTGTGCGGGAAGGAAGTTACCACTGCAGCCCCTCCTTCAGAGCACAGTAATCCTAGGGGTCACGTGCAAGTGTGCGGGAAGGAAGTTACCACTGCACCCCCTCCTTCAGAGCACAGTAATCCTAGGGGTCACGTGCAGGAAGGAAGTTACCACTGCACCCCTCCTTCAGAGCACAGTAATCCTAGGGGTCACGTGCAAGTGTGCGGGAAGGAAGTTACCACTGCACCCCCTCCTTCAGAGCACAGTAATCCTAGGGGTCACGTGCAAGTGTGCGGGAAGGAAGTTACCACTGTACCCCCTCCTTCAGAGCACAGTAATCCTAGGGGTCACGTGCTAGTGTGCGGGAAGGAGGTTACCAC
Organism: Rhinatrema bivittatum; assembly: GCF_901001135.1. Classification (NCBI taxonomy): domain Eukaryota; kingdom Metazoa; phylum Chordata; class Amphibia; order Gymnophiona; family Rhinatrematidae; genus Rhinatrema; species Rhinatrema bivittatum. Next base: position 406,112 of record NW_021820411.1, read on the forward strand.
TGTACCCCCTCCTTCAGAGCACAGTAATCCTAGGGGTCACGTGCAAGTGTGCGGGAAGGAAGTTACCACTGCACCCCCTCCTTCAGAGCACAGTAATCCTAGGGGTCACGTGCAAGTGTGAGGGAAGGAGGTTACCACTGCAGCCCCTCCTTCAGAGCACAGTAATCCTAGGGGTCACGTGCAAGTGTGCGGGAAGGAAGTTACCACTGCAGCCCCTCCTTCAGAGCACAGTAATCCTAGGAGTCACGTGCTAGTGTGCGGGAAGGAAGCTACCACTGCACCCCCTCCTTCAGAGCACAGTAATCCTAGGGGTCACGTGGAAGTGTGCGGGAAGGAAGTTACCACTGCACCCCCTCCTTCAGAGCACAGTAATCCTAGGGGTCACGTGCAAGTGTGCGGGAAGGAAGTTACCACTGCACCCCCTCCTTCAGAGCACAGTAATCCTAGGGGTCACGTGCAAGTGTGAGGGAAGGAAGTTACCACTGCAGCCCCTCCTTCAGAGCACAGTAATCCTAGGGGTCACGTGCAAGTGTGCGGGAAGGAAGCTGCCACTGCACCCCCTCCTTCAGAGCACAGTAATCCTAGGGGTCCCGTGCAAGTGTGCGGGAAGGAAGCTGCCACTGCACCCCCTCCTTCAGAGCACAGTAATCCAAGGGGTCACGTGCAAGTGTGCGGGAAGGAAGCTGCCACTGCACCCCCTCCTTCAGAGCACAGTAATCCTAGGGGTCACGTGCAAGTGTGCGGGAAGGAAGCTGCCACTGACCCCCTCCTTCAGAGCACAGTAATCCTAGGGGTCACGTGCAAGTGTGCGGGAAGGAAGCTGCCACTGCACCCCCTCCTTCAGAGCACAGTAATCCTAGGGGTCACGTGCAAGTGTGCGGGAAGGAAGCTGCCACTGCACCCCCTCCTTCAGAGCACAGTAATCCTAGGGGTCACGTGCAGGAAGGAAGTTACCACTGCAGCCCCTCCTTCAGAGCACAGTAATCCTAGGGGTCACGTGCAAGTGTGCGGGAAGGAAGTTACCACTGCACCCCCTCCTTCAGAGCACAGTAATCCTAGGAGTCACGTGCAAGTGTGCGGGAAGGAAAGTTACCACTGCAGCCCCTCCTTCAGAGCACAGTAATCCTAGGGGTCACGTGCAAGTGTGCGGGAAGGAAGTTACCACTGCACCCCCTCCTTCGAGCACAGTAATCCTAGGGGTCACGTGCAAGTGTGAGGGAAGGAAGTTACCACTGCAGCCCCTCCTTCAGAGCACAGTAATCCTAGGGGTCACGTGCAAGTGTGCGGGAAGGAAGTTACCACTGCAGCTCCCTCCTTCAGAGCACAGTAATCCTAGGGGTCACGTGCAAGTGTGCGGGAAGGAAGTTACCACTGCACCCCCTCCTTCAGAGCACAGTAGTCCTAGGGGTCACGTGCAAGTGTGCGGGAAGGAAGTTACCACTGCACCCCCTCCTTCAGAGCACAGTAATCCTAGGAGTCACGTGCAAGTGTGTGGGAAGGAAGTTACCACTGCACCCCCTCCTTCAGAGCACAGTAATCCTAGGGGTCACGTGCTAGTGTGCGGGAAGGAAGTTACCAGTGCACCCCCTCCTTCAGAGCACAGTAATCCTAGGAGTCACGTGCAAGTGTGCGGGAAGGAAGTTACCAGTGCACCCCCTCCTTCAGAGCACAGTAATCCTAGGAGTCACGTGCAAGTGTGCGGGAAGGAAGTTACCAGTGCACCCCCTCCTTCAGAACACAGTAATCCTAGGAGTCACGTGCAAGTGTGCAGGAAGGAAGTTACCACTGCAGCCCCCTCCTTCAGAGCACAGTAATCCTAGGAGTCACGTGCAAGTGTGCAGGAAGGAAGTTACCACTGCAGCCCCCTCCTTCAGAGCACAGTAATCCTAGGAGTCACGTGCAAGTGTGCGGGAAGGAAGTTACCAGTGCACCCCCTCCTTCAGAGCACAGTAATCCTAGGGGTCACGTGCAAGTGTGCAGGAAGGAAGTTACCACTGCACCCCCTCCTTCAGAGCACAGTAATCCTAGGGGTCACGTGCAAGTGTGTGGGAAGGAAGTTACCAGTGCACCCCCTCCTTCAGAGCACAGTAATCCTAGGAGTCACGTGCTAGTGTGCGGGAAGGAAGCTACCACTGCACCCCCTCCTTCAGAGCACAGTAATCCTAGGAGTCACGTGCAAGTGTGCGGGAAGGAAGTTACCACTGCACCCCCTCCTTCAGAGCACAGTAATCCTAGGAGTCACGTGCAAGTGTGCGGGAAGGAAGTTACCACTGCACCCCCTCCTTCAGAGCACAGTAATCCTAGGGGTCACGTGCTAGTGTGCGGGAAGGAAGTTACCAGTGCACCCCCTCCTTCAGAACACAGTAATCCTAGGAGTCACGTGCAAGTGTGCAGGAAGGAAGTTACCACTGCAGCCCCCTCCTTCAGAGCACAGTAATCCTAGGAGTCACGTGCAAGTGTGCAGGAAGGAAGTTACCACTGCAGCCCCCTCCTTCAGAGCACAGTAATCCTAGGAGTCACGTGCAAGTGTGCGGGAAGGAAGTTACCAGTGCACCCCCTCCTTCAGAGCACAGTAATCCTAGGAGTCACGTGCAAGTGTGCGGGAAGGAAGTTACCACTGCAGCCCCTCCTTCAGAGCACAGTAATCCTAGGGGTCACGTGCAAGTGTGCAGGAAGGAAGTTACCACTGCACCCCCTCCTTCAGAGCACAGTAATCCTAGGGGTCACGTGCAAGTGTGTGGGAAGGAAGTTACCAGTGCACCCCCTCCTTCAGAGCACAGTAATCCTAGGAGTCACGTGCTAGTGTGCGGGAAGGAAGCTACCACTGCACCCCCTCCTTCAGAGCACAGTAATCCTAGGAGTCACGTGCAAGTGTGCGGGAAGGAAGTTACCACTGCACCCCCTCCTTCAGAGCACAGTAATCCTAGGAGTCACGTGCAAGTGTGCGGGAAGGAAGTTACCACTGCACCCCCTCCTTCAGAGCACAGTAATCCTAGGAGTCACATGCAAGTGTGCGGGAAGGAAGTTACCACTGCACCCCCTCCTTCAGAGCACAGTAATCCTAGGAGTCACGTGCAAGTGTGCGGGAAGGAAGTTACCACTGCAGCCCCCTCCAGCAGGCACGCTACGCTCATTTACCCTCCACATTGTCTAGTAGCAAGGCTGAGATCTGGAGAAGGGTAAAGAAGGTCCGAAGTGCCGGGCAGGAGGAGACTTGGGTTTAATTCCCAGACCCAGCTTGGACCACGGGCAGACCCTGCAGGGGGCAGAGTGCAAGGCCACCTTGGAAGGGTGAAGTGCCAGCGGCCCCAGAGAGCAGGACTGTAGCAGTTTCCAGTGAGAATCGGGCTATGTCTGTCTCTCTCAACCAGAGGCCCGTCCGTGAAGTGCCTGGGTTAGAGGGCAGAGGGAATACAACTGAAAGAGGCACGGGTAACTCCTGGCAGGATCCCATGGAGCTAGAGGCCCAAACAAATGCAAGAGGAAGCTGCTGGGCAAATGTCCATTTCTGTGCTTTTAGTCATTTGCATGAGAGAAATGGCTGCAAACAGGGGATGCGCATGAAATAAACTTGCCTTATGGAGATCCTGAAAAGCGGAGCTGCTGGTAGGTGAGGCTGCAGGATCTGAGTTGCGAAACAGCACTCCAAAGGGTTTGCAGATCGTGTTACGTGTTCAATATATATATATATATTTATTTATTTTATTTGTTTATTTATTTAGAGTTTTTCTATACCGGCATTCGTGATTAGAAATCACATCATGCTGGTTTACATATAACAAGGGGGGTGTGAAATGCAGAAAGGAAACATTGACAAGTGCAAAGAGGTCATAAAGTTACATTATATATATATATATAATCTATTCTCCCTTACTTCATTTTCCCCCCGCTGCCATTCTTCAAACAGTCAGAGCAGGGTATTGTGTCTCAGATATAGGAGGAGGGCCTTTTCTGAGATTCTATTGTTGTGGCCCAACCAAGCATGGATAAAAAAAAAAAAAAAATCAAAGTTTATACGTAGCTAGGTCCGGGCTTCCAACTATTATTCTCCAGCCCTGAGAAAGGAGCAGGCTTTGCCTGCAAAAACACTATAGAAGTTCAGAGGGCTCCATGCCATACGTGACAAGCCGGTCCGGCCCTGGTTGCATTCTGTTAGAGCCCTGCATGTGCACGCAGGCTTTTCTCACAGAAAGTGTAACTACAGGGGTACAGCGGCAAAGGGGTTGGCCCAGCAAGAAGAAAGATGAAGAGTAGCTTGCCCTGAGATATAAGCTCATCTTACTTACAACCTACCTGTGTCAGGTACAATCTACAGACAAACTATTACATAGCTGGGGAGTTCAATGGATTATTGGTGCTGCCTCCTAAATCAGAAGCACCCAGAGCACTTAGTATCATCAATGAATTCTCCTATATCATCAATGATATCCACATTATAGCAATTAGTGATCTGCATTCGTTTGAAACGACATAGACAATGTTGTTTCTTGTTGATTTCAAAATAAAACAATAGAAAAAATACAAAATTATGTTTATCTTTTATGTTTTTAGTTTTCACTCTTTCCAAAACATTAAAAAATGGAAAATATTAATGAGAATGAAAATCGACATGAAATGACAGTTTTTTGGTCTGCACACCCCTAATAGCAATGTGTGGGATTGTCAAGTTTATTATATTATATTATATTATATTATATATTGCTAAACTTTTTTGAAGCATGATGGGAATTGTTTCACTCGTATCGCCTCCCCTAACATGTAACGTCTGTTACAGCTTCTCTCTCCCAACTTTTTACCCTTTCTCCTACCTTCCCACCCCCCCAACCTTCCCAGTCTTACTAAGTTATTTCCACCAATGTTAATATCTAAGCTATTCTTAAGTAATATCCTAAGTTGTTTTTACATTAATTACACTTTGCTATGCATATTTAACTAAATTTACCCTTGTTTGCCTCCCCCACACTGAGTTGTTTTTTATAATAGTTTTACCATTATTAACTTGTTTGATGTATAATGCTTAGGCGTATAGTTAACTTTTACTACCTTGTTCTATGTATAACGCTTAGGCGTATGTTAATATGTTCTCTGTACACCGACGTGATATCTTGATAAGCGGCGGTATATAAAAACCAATAAATAATAAATAAATATTAATCCAAAAACTAAATCATGCATTGCAAAAAGAAAGCATGATATAACATTGAATGACTGGCATAAGGGAATGTAGCATGGCACCATCTGCATTATGGGAAATGTAGTTCTAAAGATTACATTTTTTATGACAGACATGGCCTTCTGGAGCTTGGACCTGATTTCCCTAGATATGTAGCAAACCAGTCACTGGGGTTTTGCATGAAACATAACAAACAAACATAACAAACCATCTTATCTGTGTTGACCGTCCAGCCTTCACATTCCCAGCTGTTGCTGTGGTGCATCAGAAAACCTTTACCATGGGATAGCTAGATTACCAGCGACAAACTAAGCCAATCCTGGATTTATTTATCTGTGTTTGTGTGTGTGTGTGTGTGTGTGGGGGGGGGGGGGGTGAGTTTATTCTTCACTTTTATCCCACGGCACTGCAGTCACTATTTAGGGGGGAAAATCATTTAAGAAAACACCAAGTACCTAGAAGCAAGCCCTAATGTCAGCCCTTAGAGTTTGTCCGCCAGTAAAGATATAATCACTGGGTCAGACTGAGGGTCCATCAAGCCCAGCATGCTGGTGACTTGGAAATGGCTGTCCCTAGTGACTCACAGCCAATTGGCACAGTGGCAAGTTGCTGCTATTCCTATCTGCTGCTGAGTGCATTTCCAGTTTGGACCTTATCACCCCGCTCACAGACGCTGTGTGTCGTTACTGATATTACTCAGCTCCCAGGCATGATGTGCTACAGATGCAGTCGCCAATGGCCGCATGCAAATCCCTGTGAAGTTTACCGTGGCTTGCTCGGCTATGTCAATATTTTAGCTTCCTCAAGCAAGGTATTTTCATAGACCAGAGCAATAAAAATGATGATCAGGGTTGGTTCTAAAACAAATAATGTCAACATGCCATAATCATAATTGCTGCAGTATGAATCTCAACTGCTTAACAATGATAAATAAGATATTACATCAGTCTCGTGTCACGCCAGGAAGACGTCTGCAGTATAAACACTTTAGCTGCAAAACTCCCAGTGATGTCACAAATCTATTTTTTTTTAAATATATTTTTGTTAGAAGATTCTAGAATTCACAACAACCAGCCCTCAACAAATTAATTTTATTTATTTATTTTGAACTTTTATATACCGAGATTCATGTAAAAAATTACATATCACATCGGTTTACAATGGAAGGTACATAGCAATAAAGCTTTACATAAAACAAGGGTTACATAGAACTGGGATACATTAAAATAAAAAAGGATAGATAAATACAAGGTGCTAGTAGGTGAATGCAAAGTCTATCAATATATAACTTGAAAACAAAGGGCAATATACATCTGGTAACAACAATGAATAAAAAAGGGAAAACTAAGTTATTTCTGGTGTTGTATTACCATGACAGGCAGGGGCGGATTGCCGAGCGGGGGGGGTGTCAGGCTTCCCCTGGTGGGCCGGTGGCTCCCATCAAGTGTTTTTATTGATTTTAAATAAAGATTCCCGTCAAAGAAAATGAGGGCTGCTGCGACCCGAAAAAAGATCTACAAAGTCGCAACAGAGCCGATGAAGCCGCGCTTGAAGTGAGGCCTGTGGGCTGCGTCTCAGCTCAGTCTGCTGTGCCTGAAGAGGACCCGCGAGCTGCGGCAGAGATCTGTGGGGTTGCCGGAGAGGACCCGCGAGCCTCTGTGGGGCTGCTGGAGAGGACCCGCGAGCCTCTGTGGGGCTGCTGGAGAGGACCCGCGAGCCGTGGCAGAGAGATCTGTGAGGCTGCTGGAGAGGACCCGCGAACCGCGGCAGAGAGATCTGTGGGGCTGCCGGAGAGGACCCGTGAGCCTCTGTGGGGCTGCTGGAGAGGACCCGCGAGCCGCGGCAGAGAGATCTGTGGGGCTGCTGGAGAGGACCTGCGAGCCGCGGCAGAGAGATCTGTGGGGCTGCCGGAGAGGACCCGTGAGCCTCTGTGGGGCTGCTGGAGAGGACCCGCGAGCCGCGGCAGAGAGATCTGTGAGGCTGCTGGAGAGGACCCGTGAGCCTCTGTGGGGCTGCTGGAGAGGACCCGCGAGCCGCGGCAGAGAGATCTGTGGGGCTGCTGGAGAGGACCCGTGAGCCTCTGTGGGGCTGCTGGAGAGGACCCGCGAGTCGCGGCAGAGAGATCTGTGAGGATGCTGGAGAGGACCTGCGAGCCGCGGCAGAGAGATCTGTGGGGCTGCTGGAAAGGACCCGCGAGCCGCGTCAGAGAGATCTGTGGGGCTGCTGGAGAGGACCTGCGAGCCGCGGCAGAGAGATCTGTTGGGCTGCTGGAGAGGACCTGCGAGCCGCGGCAGAGAGATCTGTGGGGCTGCTGGAGAGGACCTGCGAGCCGCGGCAGAGAGATCTGTGGGGCTGCTGGAGAGGACCCGCGAGCCTCTGTGGGGCTGCTGGAGAGGACCTGCGAGCCGCGGCAGAGAGATCTGTGGGGCTGCTGGAGAGGACCCGCGAGCCGCGGCAGAGAGATCTGTGGGGCTGCTGGAGAGGACCTGCGAGCCGCGGCAGAGAGATCTGTGGGGCTGTTGAAAAGGACCCGCGAGCCGCGGCAGAGAGATCTGTGGGGCTGCTGGAGAGGACCCGCGAGCCGCGGCAGAGAGATCTGTGGGGCTGCTGGAGAGGACCTGCGAGCCGCGGCAGAGAGATCTGTGGGGCTGTTGAAAAGGACCTGCGAGCCGCGTCAGAGAGATCTGTGGGGCTGCTGGAGAGGACCCGCGAGCCGCGGCAGAGAGATCTGTGAGGCTGCTGGAGAGGACCCGCGAGCCGAGGCAGAGAGATCTGTGGGGCTGCTGGAGAGGACCCGCGAGCCGCGGCAGAGAGATCTGTGGGGCTGTTGAAAAGGACCTGCGAGCCGCGGCAGAGAGATCTGTGGGGCTGCTGGAGAGGACCTGCGAGCCGCGGCAGAGAGATCTGTGGGGCTGTTGAAAAGGACCTGCGAGCCGCGGCAGAGAGATCTGTGGGGCTGCTTGGAAAGGACCCGCGAGCCGCGTCAGAGAGATCTGTGGGGCTGCTGGAGAGGACCTGCGAGCCGCGGCAGAGAGATCTGTTGGGCTGCTGGAGAGGACCTGCGAGCCGCGGCAGAGAGATCTGTGGGGCTGCTGGAGAGGACCTGCGAGCCGCGGCAGAGAGATCTGTTGGGCTGCTGGAGAGGACCTGCGAGCCGCGGCAGAGAGATCTGTGGGGCTGCTGGAGAGGACCTGCGAGCCGCGGCAGAGAGATCTGTGGGGCTGCTGGAGAGGACCTGCGAGCCGCGGCAGAGAGATCTGTGGGGCTGCTGGAGAGGACCCGCGAGCCTCTGTGGGGCTGCTGGAGAGGACCCGCGAGCCGCGGCAGAGAGATCTGTGGGGCTGCTGGAGAGGACCTGCGAGCCGCGGCAGAGAGATCTGTGGGGCTGCTGAAAAGGACCCGCGAGCCGCGGCAGAGAGATCTGTGGGGCTGCTGGAGAGGACCCGCGAGCCGCGGCAGAGAGATCTGTGGGGCTGCTGGAGAGGACCCGCGAGCTGCGGCAGAGAGATCTGTGGGGCTGCTGGAGAGGACCCGCGAGCCGCGGCAGAGAGATCTGTGGGGCTGTTGAAAAGGACCCGCGAGCCGCGGCAGAGAGATCTGTGGGGCTGCTGGAGAGGACCCGCGAGCCGCGGCAGAGAGATCTGTGGGGCTGCTGGAGAGGACCCGCGAGCCGCGGCAGAGAGATCTGTGAGGCTGCTGGAGAGGACCCGCGAGCCGCGGCAGAGAGATCTGTGGGGCTGTTGAAAAGGACCTGCGAGCCGCGGCAGAGAGATCTGTGGGGCTGCTGGAGAGGACCTGCGAGCCGCGGCAGAGAGATCTGTGGGGCTGTTGAAAAGGACCTGCGAGCCGCGGCAGAGAGATCTGTGGGGCTGCTGGAAAGGACCCGCGAGCCACGTCAGAGAGATCTGTGGGGCTGCTGGAGAGGACCCGCGAGCCGCGGCAGAGAGATCTGTTGGGGCTGCTGGAGAGGACCTGCGAGCCGCGGCAGAGAGATCTGTGGGGCTGCTGGAGAGGACCCTGCGAGCCGCGGCAGAGAGATCTGTGGGGCTGCTGGAGAGGACCCGCGAGCCTCTGTGGGGCTGCTGGAGAGGACCCGCGAGCCGCGGCAGAGAGATCTGTGGGGCTGCTGGAGAGGACCCGCGAGCCGCGGCAGAGAGATCTGTGGGGCTGCTGGAGAGGACCCGCGAGCCGCGGCAGAGAGATCTGTGGGGCTGCTGGAGAGGACCTGCGAGCCGCGGCAGAGAGATCTGTGGGGCTGTTGAAAAGGACCCGCGAGCCGCGGCAGAGAGATCTGTGGGGCTGCTGGAGAGGACCCGCGAGCCGCGGCAGAGAGATCTGTGGGGCTGCTGGAGAGGACCCGCGAGCCGCGGCAGAGAGATCTGTGGGGCTGCTGGAGAGGACCTGTGAACTGCGGCAGAGATCTGTGGGGCTGCTGGAAAGGACCTGCGAGCCGCGGCAGAGAGATCTGTGGGGCTGTTGAAGAGGACCCGCGAGCCGCGGCAGAGAGATCTGTGGGGCTGCTGGAAAGGACCCGCGAGCCGCGGCAGAGAGATCTGTGGGGCTGCTGGAGAGGACCCGCGAGCCGCGGCAGAGAGATCTGTGGGGCTGCTGGAGAGGACCTGCGAGCCGCGGCAGAGAGATCTGTGGGGCTGCTGGAGAGGACCTGCGAGCCGCGGCAGAGAGATCTGTGGGGCTGCCGGAGAGGACCCGTGAGCCTCTGTGGGGCTGCTGGAGAGGACCTGCGAGCCGCGGCAGAGAGATCTGTGGGGCTGCTGGAGAGGACCCGCGAGCCTCTGTGGGGCTGCTGGAGAGGACCCGCGAGCCGCGGCAGAGAGATCTGTGGGGCTGCTGGAGAGGACCCGTGAGCCTCTGTGGGGCTGCTGGAGAGGACCTGCGAGCCGCGGCAGAGAGATCTGTGGGGCTGCTGGAGAGGACCTGCGAGCCGCGGCAGAGAGATCTGTGGGGCTGTTGAAAAGGACCCGTGAGCTGCGGCAGAGAGATCTGTGGGGCTGCTGGAGAGGACCCGCGAGCCTCTGTGGGGCTGCTGGAGAGGACCCGCGAGCCGCGGCAGAGAGATCTGTGGGGCTGCTGGAGAGGACCTGCGAGCCGCGGCAGAGAGATCTGTGGGGCTGTTGAAAAGGACCCGCGAGCCGCGGCAGAGAGATCTGTGGGGCTGCTGGAGAGGACCCGCGAGCCGCGGCAGAGAGATCTGTGGGGCTGCTGGAGAGGACCCGCGAGCCGCGGCAGAGAGATCTGTGGGGCTGTTGAAAAGGACCCGTGAGCCGCGGCAGAGAGATCTGTGGGGCTGCTGGAGAGGACCCGCGAGCCGCGGCAGAGAGATCTGTGGGGCTGCTGGAAAGGACCCGCGAGCCGCGGCAGAGAGATCTGTGAGGCTGCTGGAGAGGACCTGCGAGCCTCTGTGGGGCTGCTGGAGAGGACCCGCGAGCCGCGGCAGAGAGATCTGTGGGGCTGCTGGAAAGGACCCGCGAGCCGCGGCAGAGAGATCTGTGAGGCTGCTGGAGAGGACCCGCGAGCCTCTGTGGGGCTGCTGTAGAGGACCTGCGAGCCGCGGCAGAGAGATCTGTGGGGCTGCTGGAGAGGACCTGCGAGCCGCGGCAGAGAGATCTGTGGGGCTGCTGGAGAGGACCTGCGAGCCTCTGTGAGGCTGCTGGAGAGGACCTGTGAACTGCGGCAGAGAGATCTGTGGGGCTGCTGGAGAGGACCTGCGAGCCTCTGTGAGGCTGCTGGAGAGGACCCGCGAGCCGCGGCAGAGAGATCTGTGAGGCTGCTGGAAAGGACCTGCGAGCCGCGGCAGAGAGATCTGTGAGGCTGCTGGAAAGGACCTGCGAGCCACGGCAGAGAGATCTGTGGGGCTGCTGGAGAGGACCCGCGAGCCGTGGCAGAGAGATCTGTGAGGCTGCTGGAGAGGACCCGCGAACCGCGGCAGAGAGATCGGTGAGGCTGCTGGAGAGGACCCGCGAACCGCGGCAGAGAGATCTGTGGGGCTGCTGGAGAGGACCCGCGAGCCGCGGCAGAGAGATCTGTGAGGCTGCTGGAGAGGACCCGCGAGCCGCGGCAGAGAGATCTGTGGGGCTGCTGGAGAGGACCCGCGAGCCGCGGCAGAGAGATCTGTGGGGCTGCTGGAGAGGACCCGCGAGCCGCGGCAGAGAGATCTGTGAGGCTGCTGGTGAAGAAGACAAGCTGACTGTGGCTCCGAGCCGCATTGGTAACAAGCAGTATAGGAGGGATGGGCACCGCGGGCAGGAATCATAACACTAACCTCTTCAGCCTTTCCTCATACGGAAGCTGTTCCATTCCCCTTATCATTTTGGTTGCCCTTCTCTGTACCTTCTCCATCGCAATTATATCTTTTTTGAGATGTGGCGACCAGAATTGTACACAGTATTCAAGGTGCGGTCTCACCATGGAGCAATACAGAAGCATTATGACATTTTCCCTTTTATTAACCATTCCCTTCCTAATAATTCCTAACATTCTGTTTGCTTTTTTGACTGCTGCAGCACACTGAGCCGACGATTTCAATGTGTTATCCACTATGACGCCTAGATCTTTTTCCTGGGTGGTAACTCCTAATATGGACCCCAACATTGTGTAACTACAGCAAGGGTTATTTTTCCCTATATGCATCACCTTGCACTTGTCCACATTAAATTTCATCTGCCATTTGGATGCCCAATCTTCCAGTCTTGCAAGGTTCTCCTGTAATGTATCACCTCCTTCTTCACCAGCAGCAATGCAACTGATAAGAGTTTCTTTCCCCCACGTGGTAGTCTCACCCAACAAACCAATTTTACTTTCATGCCATTCTCATTCTTCAAGGGAAACTCCTTGCTGAAAATTCCAGGCGGCCTGACCAGGAGAGATGGAAACAATCCCCCGGTAAAAGGCTCAGCAGGATTCTGCGCTCGCCTGATTGGATGACAGTTCATCTTTGCCGATGGGAGCAGCCACTTTGTGCTAGCAGGAAAGAGGAATGTAAAGGCTGATTGTCTTGTTATCACCAGGAAATGTGCATTCGTTAAGGAATAAATTGCCACAGGAAATTTATGCAGTGAGGGAGTTTTTGTTTTTTTGCAAAGCTTGTCAAAGCATGTCTATTTTTGCAAGCTTCCAAAAACATTTATTCTAAGGTAATATTTTTGCGATATTGGTAAGGAAGGTAATGCTTACACTGCTAATTTTATATTTGATTTTATTTTCAGAACAGCACTAATGAATGTTGACTATTGCTTATTGTTTTAGTCGCTATTATTCAATTCTGTAGTGTGATTGATTTATGATTTGATTGATCTGTAATTGTTTGTTTGCACTTTTACTTTTGTTTGTGTAGTGGATCCCCTCTTTTGGTGCTTTATCCTAGACTAGGGGTGCCACAAGTCTTGGTTTAGCTTCAGATGGGGAGGAAGATTTCTCTTCCAGGGCCCCTGATGCTGTTGATCACAATCTCAGTGACCACACTCTAGATCAAATACCTCCAGAAGGTGCTAGATGGAGAAAAATGACAGCAGGGAAGCCAAAATTAGCAAAACAGGGGAATTACAGAAGGATCCATCCATCCCCTATTAAGTCCACATGGAGAACACTGAAAGAAAACACTGGAGTACCTTTATAGGATGGGAAAACATCAAAACCTCTCAAGGTACTGAAAGCCATCAAATGGGGAGATGACAGAAACAGCCCTGGAATCATAATGATGATTTGGCTCACCAAAAATGTGGAACACCCAGCACAAACATGGGATCTCAATAATAAAGAAAAACCTCAGTAGAGAGTATGGATAACCTAAATACATACACGTGTCAAATAAATATACTCAACACCTTACATTTGTGCTTTTTGTAGTTTTTAATGAATTTTACATATTATCTTTAACAGTATAATATAGTAACCATTCGATAATAGCACTACCATATCATATAAATATTTTCATAACCACCCACAATTAATGGGAACACCACCCATATATCACAGAACTCCAAGCCTTGATTGGGATTAGCAGTGTTAACAGATAACCCATTGATAATAAAATCTGCAGGTTCTTCACAGCCCAAGTCAGCTCTTCAGTATCTCTTGATCGCCAGGTGATAGCTGAGGGCTAACTTTAAAGAATCTGTAACATACCCTCCCAACGCGAGATAGAAATTATTCCCAATCCTGCCTCCATCTGCTGTCACCTACCATCGTTTCTGCTCCCAGCTTCAGCGCGGGAGTTTTCAGGACTCGCTGCTTTAAACTTCAGCTGCCAGTCATCTGCAGCTCCCCCTAAGCCACGCAGGCCAGACCCGCCCTACCTCCGACGTCATCAGGAGGCGTTGGCTTTAGGGGCTCGCCCCTTCGTGCGTACCTTTATTATTTTTATTTATTTATTATTTTTACTATACCGGCTTTCATGACATGGATCACATCAAACCGGTTTACATTTAACAAAGTGTGCAAGATAAGAAATAACTCAAAAAACTGTAACAAGAGCATTGTAAGGAGAGTGACAGTTACAATAAAACAGGGAAATAAATAACTGGGAGTTGGAGGTGAGAAGAGGGGGATTTAACTGACAGCAACTTATTTACAATGTAACAAGATTGAGTCCGATAAAATGTGATTTGTATAGTATTTGTATACATACAATATCAGTACATTTAACTTTAACTTCTTTTATTTGTTTCAGTTTCCATCTCTCCACTACACCATCATCAAAAAATGGATATCCCTGTCGTCAAAGGCAATAGAAGATACAGCTCTCTGCACCCAGCTCGTCATTCACCTCAACCACGGTATTTATCCTCCATACCCTCAGCCGTCTCAGCTTCTGAAACTACAGCCCTCTTATTGACTTCTTTTACGATGTTACTTTTTAATGTACAATCTCTCAGGAAGAAGACACCCATAATTTATGACTTCATTTCTGAACACACCCCTGATATTATCCTTATTACCGAAATATGGTTATATGAACATGACATGGTCATTTTAAACAATCTCTGATGGTTACACTTTTTTCTTTCAACCACGTCTCAATCGTAGAGGAGGAGGTCTCTTAGCAATTGTCAAATTAACCTTATCTCCGAGCAAGAAGGCCTTTCCTCAGTTGGATGAATCTGTTGAAATGCTTTTAATATCTACGTACTTCCATATTAAACATTTGTCTCATGTACAGTCCTCCTGGTACGCTTGCACATACTATATCTCCTTTCCTTGAAACCATCATTACCCTTCCCACTGAGCTCTCTAATACAATGATTGCAGGTGACTTCAACCTGCATTTCAATAGTCAACACTCTCAACTGTCTGTCTCCAATCTAATAGATGCCTTATCAGGCCTTGACTTCTCCAAACTAATCAACAACCCCACCCACAAACACGGCAATACTTTAGATCAAGTCTTCTACAACCAATCTTGCCTTGACCTATCTGCTGATATTTCTCCAGTACCTTGGTCGGATCACTTTATGATTAAGTTAACAAGAAATATTAAACCACACCTTCATAACTATTCTTCTTTCAGCTCTATTAATAAGCCTCTGACATGATGCAAAAGAGTCAACCCAGACTCATTCATTGAATCCATATTACCAAGCATCATCTCGAACCCTCATAAAGATTCTGATTCCATACTTCTATACTGGAACTCAAATATAGAAAATAACATGAATATCTTAGCCCCTTTGACACCTTGAAAGAACCTGCCCAAAACCAGCTCACCTTGGTATTCAGATCCTTACGTTACATGAAACAAAAACTACAAAACCTAGAACACCGCTGGCGCAGGAATCCATTACCCATAAGCAAACAAGCCTATTATACTGAATGAATATTTATATTCATTATAAAAAATAAATTGACCACACCAAAAAATGTTCTAGGCATCCAAAATCCATACAGCAAATGGTAATTCTCAACTCTGTTCAGTATTGTAAAATCTTTAACATCCACACCCCAAAACTCAGTCACATCTTTTATCAAAGATTTTTGCAATAAAATAGCTCAACACTTCAAAGAAAAAATAGAAAGCTTCTCAACCGATTTTGCTTCACTCCCACTTCCAGCACCTAACTTACCTCAAGCAATCAGTTCCTTTTCTGATTTTGTTACAACAAATCCCAATTCCATAATCCATATTCTAACAAAATCCAAAGCTTCCAATAGTCCTTTTAATCCATATTCTGGACACTTACTAAAAAGCGTTGAAGAACGCAAAAAATCATATAGGGATACTGTTAGTGACTGGCGTAAGCTCATCACATATGCAGGGCTGGTACCCTGTGCCCAGAGGCTTTCTTGGCTTATGGGTGAGTTAAAAAAAAAAAAAAGGAAAAATTAATGCAAAATTAATAAATAACTTGCTCCTGCTTTGGGAACACTTCTGAGTGCTCAGTTACTGGTACAAACTGATTGCTTCCACTAACAAAGAAGAATTGCCGCCAGAGAGTTAATTTCACCTGGCTAAACAATGCACCTTGAATATATTCTATTTCAGTAATCAAAAACTATGCCGGCTCCTACTAGCTGTATTAACACAGGGATTATATCCTGTATCAAAAATATGATAGATCAGATTCCTAACCTGCAGATAATATTGTACTAAAAGTTAATCTCTAGTTTCATTCAAATGCTTGCACTGTGCTGTGCTCTCAGCTTATCCTTCGGAATATAAATATAATATTAGGCAGTGTTTAACTTGAAGACCTGGCAACGTTAAACTGAAGACCTTGCGGAAAAGGCAAGTTACTGGGAAGAAGAGCACGGTTTATGCTGCAGTCTTTCTGAGGCTCTCGTGCTGGATCCATTCTGCATAAAGATTTGTTTAATTCATCTACAGCAGCAGGACGTATTCACCGAGGTCATACAGAAGTAGTGAGTGAACGTCCTGTGATCTATACCTGGAAAGCGTTCAGCAATTCAGCTACACTTCAGGTTTTGGAAGACAGAGTGTTCCACGGGCCAGACGATCAGTACACCTGTCATTTAACTCTCCCTCAAATGAGCTTGCAAGTCACCCCTTTTTGAGTCTAAGATTCCTTTTCTCATGCATTCTTGAAAAACCAACAACATTCTTTCAAGACGCCAGCACGGTGCTCCTTTAAGAGCCACACTTCTTACTCACAAACTGAGAAGGCCAGGTGAATCACAGAGCATTAAACACAGGAGGGCAGGGACATCGCCCCACGCAGCTCTGCATACTTGAGCTGGAAGTATGCACCGGTGAACAGACGTCTCTGCACATGCCCTGTGCAGCGCTCACTGCTTGATCCTGTCGGAGAGAACAGGCTGGGCCGGATGGTATCAGGACCAACCCAGCAGAGCAGTTCTTAATAACTTTCTTCCTTTTGCTCTTTTTTTTTTCCTGTATTGGGGGCATAGCTTCCATAAAACATGCACTTTTAGTCCATAATTATTAAATGTTGCTCCACAAATAATGCTCCTAATAATAAATAATCCAATAAAAGGTAACATTAACACATACATAATTGTGCAAAACAAGTGATGGCAATTTTGACATCAGAAACAAAACTTCTTGCACAAACGGAAAGCCAGTAAACATAAAGTCTAAGCAATAAACAGCTTTAACATGGAACAAATTACCTAAACCTTGAAGAATGTTGTGTGAATGATGTATTTATTTCTTTTGTTTATAGAAATGTTATACCACCCCCACAGACCTCAATGGAAGGCGCAAGGCAGTTTATAAAAGCGCACCTAGGCAGCACATATCAAATTCAATGATAAAGAGCTAACAGGCCGATACAGTACAGTGTGCTCTCATGGAGCTCACTGTTAGCCTGCTCTTGGCGTTTTCCCTTACCCCTTATTCAGTAAGGGGAGGAAAACGCGCGTCCAACCCCCCGAACCTAACAGCGCCCTCATGTTGATGCATGTTGATGACCCTATTAGGTATTCCCACGCGATTCAGTAAGCCACACATTTTACTCTAAGAAACTAGCGCCTACCCAAAGGTAGGCGCTAGTTTCTGCCGGCACCGGGAAAGTGCACAGAAAAGCAGTAAAAACTGCTTTTCTGTGCACCCTCTGACTTAATATCATAGCGATATTAAGTCGGAGGTCCCGAAGGGTGTAAAAAGTAAAAAGAAAATTGAGCGTCGGCTGTCAAACCCGCTGACAGCTGGCGCTCCGGGGCTAAAAGGAGGCGATATGGATGCGCTAGTGTCCCTAGCGCCTCCTTTTCCCCGTTTCTACTGCACCACCTATTTTGAATACTGAATTGCGCGCACCGGCGAGTGGCCGGTGCGCGCGCCGGGAGAGCAGGCGTTCGTCCGCTCTTCCGCGAACTTTACTGAATCGGCTTGTAAGCTCGCTGGCTCTGATAGTTACAGTAAGATCAGTATCCTGGAAGTGGGCCTGACCATATTTTGTCATTTTGTCATTCAGCTCAGCGTAAGTGAAAAAAGACAATGGAAATAAAATGGAGCAAAGTTCTGAAAGCCCATTTGCCTGCCACCATTTGTAGTAACTAGAGCTGCAGGAACCACTGGAAGGCAAACTTGAACCCAGCAGAATTTGGCCAGTTGGAGCTGGATGGAATTTTGGGATTTTAACCCCAGATTCGTCAGATTTTTGCTGGCAAATATGCTGAACATTCGTAAGTAACCTGAAAAAATTCGCTTTGATTTTTTTTTTTTAAAGGGAAAGTGAGCTGCAATCCAACAACCTGCTTTGAATTTTGTCCAAAATCTGACGCCACCTTTTCAAGTCCACCTTGTATTAGAAAGGTTCAAAATGCTTCCAGGTTTGTGGAATTGTTTGACAGACCTCTTGTGAAGACGTTTGAGCATCTAACATGGAGAACGTAGTGCTTCTTTTTGTTTTGAGATACATCTCTGCAGTGCTGCTAGGGTCTGCTCTCCTCTATGAGTGCAAACTTCAAGTTCCTGCTAGAATAATCGACTGACCCATGAAGTCCCCCTCTACTAAGCTGACCATAGGCTAAGAGTTTAGTTTGGACCTGACAGGTATGAATAAGGCTTGAATGCTGAGTGCTCCATGAGAGACAAAAACAACGAGTTAAGTCTCATGGGATAATTATTTCCTTCTGAAGACAGTTCTTAAAAAATCAGGCTACCCCCTACCGGTGTTTATTCAATAACAAGAAGTTAACATTCTTCTTGCCTGGTTGAGCTGCCCATTCATTTATTACAGAAACGAATGGCGATTGCACTGCATCCCAGACACCTGCAACATGTGTGATACACGGAAAGAGAATCTAATGGCAGATACGGATCATGAGGCTCATTTCTTCTGTCTCTGTTTCATTCATGCTGCTGTGCCAAAGACCTCAGTTGATCTCTGATTTTCCCCTTCTTCGCATCTAGGTATCCTCTGTGTTTTATCCCATCCCTTTTTTTTTTTTTTTTTAACCAAAGCAAAATCTGTTAAAAGAAAACTGCTCGTGCTGCATTATTTTATAAGTGCACGAATACTTGATGAGCTGTAGGAGTATTTCACTTGGCTTATAATTAAACCGGGCCAGACTGGTGGCTCATTGGCACATGTGCACCTCTTCAGGGAAGGCGTCCCGGGTTGTAGTCTAATGGCGCCAGCGTTCCAGCACTGGTTCCAAGTGAGCTGAAAGAAGAAAGAGATTGAAAGAACTACAGGACAAATGAAAAATAAATCTATCTAATTTATCATTTTTAAAATGTCTTTATATGGTGCTTTTAGAATTTCCCAACCCTCCTTAGAATAACCATGATGTTAGGGGCCAATAAAACAGACACAAACACCTGACCTGATTGGTCTGTTTGAGCAATGATGTCATAAAGAGCATCACATGGTCCAATCCTTCCTATGGCTGCTGAGGTGTAGAAGCCATTCTCAGTGTGCAGTGCACGTGCAACACAGCGTACAAGCCTGGCACGATAAAACAGTTACAGACGGTAGAAGGAGCAGGGGCTCCCAGTCTTTCCGGGAACACGGACTCCTTTTTCAGCTTCAAAAAGTTTGGGGGACGCCCACATAATTCTTTTTCATTTTTTGCTCACCAAAACAAAAGAAACAATGAGATGCACTCCAGAACCATTCATAATGTGTAAACCACTAATCTAAACTGAATACTAACTGATGGATTTTAAAAGCACTGCGCGCCAAAGCCCGGAGATATGTGCGTGACGTGGCCCGGTGCGCGCCGCACAGGGAGAACACGCGTATCTCCTGGTATGAACACAAAAAATGGCGGGGCATGGGCAGGCCGAATCTATACCGTGAAGTCTGCGCGTAAGCATGCGCCGGAATCCCCTACCGTGTAACGTTACTTCTGCTAGGGACAACATGTAAGTCATGTAATAAAAAAAAAATAGGCGAGTCAGTGGGGTTTTAAGGGTCGGGACTAATGAGGCAAGTTAGATAGGGAGATTATTTCCTTATTTATTTAGACAGTTTATACACCAGGAAGTCCTCTGCTTTACTGGGGCAAACTGGGAAAATGGGCTCTTGCACCCATGTGCATAGCTACTAAAATCCCCCCCACTTACGCGTTCCAGGCGGCATTTGTGCGCACATGGGCGCATCAATGTAAAATCCTGCGCACGTGAATTCACCTATAGCCAATTTTATAACGCGCGCAGATCTGCTCCCGCGCGGGTCTCAAGATTCACCTCATAGGGAGGGCAGTTTGCAAGGCTATTTAAGGATTACCCTCATAATTGAAGGTTGAGGTCATTTTCCCAGTCCAGCTGCAATGGGGAAGAGGAAGCAAGTTAAAAAAAAAATAAAAAATTCCAGGTAGGGAACTTGTTGTGACCCTGAGAGAAAGTCCAACACCGGGAAACTGCCCGCGGAGTTCATCTGCTTAGAAGCAGGGGCAAAGTACTTGCAGGAAGGATTTCAGAATTAAATCCCTGCACGTGCCAGCCCTGCTCCTTTTATCCCCCGCAGGTTAAAGTATGCATGGGGTTCATACACAGGTAAGTGGTGGGGGATGGCAATTTTCAGGGATAAACAGCTGCTTGCCCACCTAAAAACCTTTGAAACCTACCAACCCTGAAAAATGACCCCTTTTAGTCTGCTTTTCTCTTATACTTTATTGTTTTCTTTTACGATACAGAAAATGTCAGTCACTTAATAATTGACGTTTTAGAAAAAGCAAAAGAATAGCCCAGCTTTCAAAGGGAAGGAGGCTCATGAGATCTCTGCTTGTCTGTGTGTCCCACTGAATAGCGTTTGTGCTTAATGTCGTGTCTACAACTGGCTGCTGTCCCATCCTCCCTCCTCCTTGATTCCTGCCGATCGTCTTTCCCTTCTTCCCTCCTGAACCAATGTGGTCCTCTGTCCCTCTCTTTCTCGCTACCTCTGTCCAGCATGATTCCTGCAGGTCCTCTCCTCTTCCCTAATCGGCTGCCGCCCACTCTCCCTTAACCTGGTCAACCATGGATTCCTGATCCTGTCTCCCTCTTTATCCTTCATTCCTGTCTCATTCCTCTCTCTTTCCCCTCATGCCATCAGCCACAGTCCCATTTCCTCTTTTCTCCCTTTCAGCCATTCTACTCACTTTTCTGGTCAGCTCCCCCCTCCTCGCTCTGTCTGGCCAGTGGCTCTTCTCGGAAATGTTTCTCACCACTGTGATAACCCAGCCTTGCTCTCCTTTCAAAGTTGCAAAAGTTCTGACAGCCGCATTCAGCCCCTCTCTTCCCTCACATCCTCACAAAGTGCAGCAGTGGCGTTTGTGATTCTCAAGGGCTGCAATCGGTCTCTCTTTTTCCGACCTCTGCTAAACATGCGGCAGTGCAGTTTGAGGCTTCAAATGGACACAAATGGCCCCTCTCTGTCCCTTCTTTCCCTGGTCTACAGCAATGTCCTAGGCCCTAAGCTCACTCTCCTGGCCTGTGGCAGCAGCTCAACTAATCACAGGTAGCAGCAGCCCACTCATTTTCTCCCCAGCCAAAAACTTTCTTGCATCCCTTCTGGAGGAGCCCCTGGGATGGTCTGGTGGATCGCAGGTTGGGAACCTTTGGTATAGAGCACAGATGGAAGGTGGGGGGAGAGAAGACAGGAAGAGGGATGTATGCTCTTGTGGTGGTAGGGGTGTGTATGAGTGCAGCACTCAGGTAGACAGGTAGTTCTTCACCTGATCACAGTAGTGCATGCACCCTGCCTCCTCAAAAAAGGTTCCTAGCATTGTGAGTGCTGTCTCCTCAGATCAAAGAGTAGTGAGAGCTGGAGGCCCTCAATTCTCTCCATCACACGAAGGAAGTCATATGTAGAGTAGTGCATTGCCATTTCTCTTAAAAAAGAAACACAATTCTTTTAAAGAGCAGGAAAAAGTGGGCATGAAATCTCCTCCCCACACGCTGTCTTCAGTAAGTGCTTGAAACCTGAATAACTTGTCAGGGTATCCCGCCTCATTCACGCATACGGTGTAGGAATGTTCTGCTTTTGTTTGATCCCACACCCTTTTGTACTTGCTCATTCTGTGCAAAGAATCGCTTGTGTGTGTGTGTGTGAGGGGGGGGGGGTGGTGATGACAGTAAAGGTGTACATTATACCAGGGAAAAGTAAGGCAGTGTGCATCTAGTGCTTCATAGACACAAAGAGCATAGAATTTGACAGCAGATAACGACCATACCCAACATATCTTCCTACAGCAGTGACTAGGCCTGTTGAGACTTTTGACTTGGTATCACCTAACCTTTATACTTCTGACGGACCTCTCTACTACAGATTATTCACCCTCCCCACCTTACATCTCCTGTTCCCACTCTTCCATCTTCCATCTTCCCTGTTCCTTGTTTTGTCTTTTCTCCCAATCCCAAAGGAAAAAGCTGCACTTTGACTGGGCACCAGGTTGACTAAAGTGTAAAGCCTATTGGGTTTTATTAGTGGAAATTTTCAGAGGAATGTACTGGTTCCTTAGGGGCGTACTGAAAGTGGGAGTACAGGAATGTCCATCCTCCACAGGATGGGTCAACAGAGCTTGGGCAGGATACTGAGCAGAGACTGGGACTGAATACAGAGTGGGGCAAGGCAAGGCACTAGCAAGGTAGGGAATGGATACTAGGAACTGGACTGGTCAGGGCAGGACAAGATTAGACAAGGGCAGGACTCGACAAGACAGACCAGGACAAGACCAGACAAGGACTAGACAAGACAACACACAACACTGAGGCCCAAAGGCAGCAATAGAGAAGGACCATAGACCACTAACATAAAACCCAGAGGCCACTAGTTGAGGTAAGGCCTGAGTAGGTCACAGAGAAAGGTCTAAAGTAAGACCAGGCCCAGAGGCCACAAGGCAAGGTAAGTTCTGAGTAGGCCACAGAGCAAGGTAGAAGGCCTGGAGGCCATAAGGCATGGAGCAAGGTAACAGCGTGTGTGGGAGAGAGAGAGAGAGAGTAGAGCATGAGTGTGCGTGCATGTGTGAGAGAGAGAGAGCAATAACATGTTTGTGTATCTCTGTGTGAGAGAGAAAAGAAGCTTGTGTGCATGTGTGTGTGTGTGTGTGTGAAAGAGAAGAGCCCCCACCCCCACCTGTCATTAATGCATGATAATCTAAGGGTGAGTATAAATGAAAAGTTCTCAGGTATGGAGAGTGGGGAATTTTTAAAAATCTTTATTAGTTTTAATTATTGGTAGTTGTTTATTGTATTTGCTGTTTTGAAATATATTTATCCTGCCTTTCCTCTTATTCTATTTGTTAGCTGTTTTGAAATATTTTTTATTAGCATGGTTTTACTGTTATGATTGTTTTATGTTTTTAATGTTGTTTGATGTCTTATGAGAAATGGTGATGATTCTGTTTTTCCATTGTTGCATTGCATACAATCTGGCTGGTTGTGGTTGCCAGTTTAGTTTTAGTCTGCACATTTCTATTTTTATTTTATGGTCTCCATTCTGTATTTGGTGATGGTCTGTCTGTACATTGCATGTATGATCAAAATGGGATATTCTGCAAGTGTATAGTTTCTGTTTAGAGATGTATAGCAGCCTGGCTTGTTCTGTTTTCCTAATAGGAGGTGTATTGGTGTTTTAGGCCTGGTGTAATATTTGCAGTGTTGCCTATTCATAGGTAGGTTTGTTATTGTTTGAGAGCTGGAAGTTAGTACGCTTTTGATATATTGTAATAGTAATCCAGCTTATTCATAGCTTTCTGAGTGTCAAGCTCATTCCAAAAACATTTTATAACAGGCCTAATACCATATGAGTTCCAAGCATCTTCCAGAGTTTTCTGGTTGGCACCATAGCAGTGCATGTAAATATTGTAAGTGATTATTTTTACCTGAGAATGCCCCTTTTCACAAGCTCTACTATAAGTGCATCATTTTTAATTGTGTATGGGGAGGTCTGGGAGGAGAGGAGGGGGTAAGGCTGTAATGCCCTTGCACTGGTGGTCTTTGATGCCTTGAAAGAGAGAAGATGAGCTGCTTTCTCTCTCCAAGGGCCCTCCCTCCTAAATTTGCCAGTAGAGCCGCTAAATCGGCAAATGACCTACCAAATTTCCTTGGTTTAACTGCTGCAACCTAGGTGCTTCTCTAGTTACTTATTTTTTGGATGTACTGGGCAGCCATGGCTTCCAAAACATCCCAGAAAGTAAAGGACAAGCCGAAGAAAAGCAGCCTCAAAATGGCCGATGCCACAGAGTTAAGCCCCAGTTCTGAGGGTCTTGGTTCATTAGTGGTGATGTTGCGGCAGCCATTCTGAAAGAGTTGGAGGGGAAGTTTTAGTGTATCTCGACACAATTGTTGGGCCTTAGCTCAATTTATTGACTTTAAGGAGCAATTACAAGGAGCAGAAGAGTGGATATCTGATGTCAAAGATACAATGAGTACCTTAAAATCTGCTCTTGATGCTGCCAAAAAGTAAAATGATTCCTTGGCCCTGAAAGTAGACGACCTTGAGAATTGGTCTCAATCTTATAGCAGTAGCAATCCCGGAGTCAACTTCAGAGGGATGGTTAGCCATGCAGTTACAAACGTGGATAGAAAACATGGCCCACTCCGAACTGAGAGCGCACCCCACTTAAGCCAGCTGACTCCTCTCCCCTCCAACAATTTAAGACCTTGGGTCATTATTTTTAAAGTGCTCAATTTTGTTCATAAGTGGAGATCTTAAGAGCTTATCGCCAACAAAAGAAACTCCAGCTTAACAGGGGTAAAAGTACTCCTTTTTCAGAATTATTCTGCTAAGCAGAAAGAGTTTGCGCCGGGCTGTGCCCAACTCAACAAAAAAAACAAATGAGATCTGCCCGTTTGTTTCCAGCAAAGTTAAAGGTTTTTCACAATGGTAAAAATACCACTGAAGAAGTGCATCTGTTTTTACAAAACCTGGACACTAGTTGACTCTTTTTATTCTCCTTGAGCTGAGACTCTTCAGGTCACATCTCTGTGCTTTTGAATTTTTGAGCACAGAGCGGTATTATAGTTTCAAGATGCTGTTCTCTTTATTACTCCATTGTGAATATTTCTTGATTTATGGTGGAGGGAGGGTCCTCACAGTATAGGAGATTTTTTTTTCTCACATCAGGGTTCCCTGTCTTTTCACTTTAAGTGACAGGGTGTTAAGATGATCTTTTTTTTTTTGTTTCTGGTTTTCTGCTGTTACTGAGCTAACGATCTTAGGGAAGGAGGTTACTTACTGTAGGTTAAACTGTTGGAAGTTCTGGGACTTTGGAGTATTCGTTTTTGAAGGACTGGATTATTTAGTCTGGGTAAACAAATAAGCATGGGTGTAGCTTGCTTATTGCGGCGGTTACTACTCCTAACTAATCAAGCTTGATATTTCACTTAGATGCAGTTCCAACACCGCTCTCTACATTAATGGTGGGGGTGGAAGGGAAATAGAACCAAAAGGTTACTAAGGGCCAAGAGTAACAGATAAGTATGAGAAAAGAGAAAAAAAAAAGTGTGGGGCTTGCTGAGCAGACTGGATGGACCGTTTGGTCTTCTTCTGCCGTCATTTCTATGTTTCTATGTATATTTTATCATTGTGAATAGTCAGACACAGGGGTCATAGAATTTTGCTCTGAGATCTTTGATGGCAAGGGATTTTTCAGCTGTGATAGATGATGCGGATGAGCCTAATCTGGGGCTTGTCTACATATATTTTTGCAATTTCTGTTTTTTCATGTGTTAAATGTTTTAAAACAGATCTATGGTAATACCCCTTAAGTGTTTAACTTGGAATGTGTGCGGTACAGGCTCTGCAGCCAAACGTTACAAGTTACTGCAGGCTATGTGTAGATTCCACACGGATATAGCTCTTTTTACAAGAGACCTACCTGATTTGAAACATTCAAAGCTTAAAAGGCACTGGGTGGGTGAGATATTCTGCATCTTGCACAAAGCGTAAAAGTGGGGTAGCCATTTTATTTAATAAAAATTTAACAAAATATTTTCGCAGACCTTGAGGGACAATTCATATTTGAGGAAGCAAAGATTTTTGATAAACCGGTTCTTTTAGGTAGCATTTATACTCCCAATATACTGTATATTCCCACTCCTTTATTGTTAAGATTCTTAATATTCTTTTGTTTTTTAACCTTATGCCTATCCTGGTTTGGAGGGAGGGGGGTGAGTTAATACAGTTTTTGACTCTGGATTGGACATGCATTCTGTTACGATCCCTCCTGTGGCTGCCCCTCAGGAGGCATCTTGCCTTTTCCTTTGGAGGCCGCTCTGAAGCCAGGGCCTCGCTTGAGCAAGTGTCCAGGATTTGCTCCAGGGCCTGGGAGGCCTCGTTGTTCCAGGGGCCTGCCTGAGGCTGCTTGTGGTTTTTTGTTTTTTTTTATAAATGATCTAGAAAGGGATACGACAAGCAAGGTGAACAAATTTGCGGATGACACAAAATTATTCAGAGTAGTTAAATCTCATGCGGATTGTGATAAAATGCAGGAGGACCATGCGAGATGGAAAGATTGATTCTTTGTATGGTAGTTGAAATTTAATGTGGACAAGTGCAAGGTGATGCATATAGGGAAAAATAACCCATGCTATAGCTAGGTTAGGTTCTATATTAGGAGTTACCACGCAGGAAAAAAACCTGGGCATTATAGTGAATAATACATTGAAATTGTCAACTCAGTAGGCTGCTTGTGTTTGTTTGGACTTCCTGGTTCCGGCCACGCCCTTCTCCTAAGGGGCGAGCCCGCGGCTCCTCTCCATAATTATAGGGCCAGCGAGGGGTGGACCATCTAGACTCCTCCCAGGGAGTTGCCTGTTTCTGGACTATAAAAGCCTTGCTTCTGCATTCATACTTCGCCTTGCATGGCGTTACAAGACTCTGGTTGTCTTCGCTTCTAGTGCTCCGTTTGGCCTCTGGATTCCCTTCAGCTTGTGTCCGTGTCTAGCACGCCCTGATGTTCCTCAACGTTCCATAGTGTTTGTTCCTGCCCTTAATGTTTTTAACTCTGCTTTCGGCTGCCAGGATTGCAGCACCTGCTTTCGGCTGCCAGGAGTGCAGCAACCTACCTTTGACTGCCAGGAGTGCAGTACATTCCCTGGACTGCGTATTGCAGCATTACCTTTCCTGTGCTGCTTCCGCTTCCACTCCCGCGGTTGTGGGACAGGGTGGTCCACGACCAGTCCAGCCGTGCTGGCTGTGTAGGGCGCCCTGAGGGACGGCGCCACTGTCACCCTTCCTGTTGTGTCAGAGTCTATGTCCATGGTATCCTGCTTCAACGTCTGTCTACGTCCATGGTTTCCTGCTTCAGCGTCTGTCTACGTCTATGGTTCCCCAGTCTTCGTCTCCTGCTTTGGACCTTCGTCTGCCCACGCCCTGTGTCCAGCCTGCTGCCTCGTGCCATCCCAGCGGCAGGTCCGAAAGGGCCGGGAACGGTCGGAAGACCATTCATCTCCAACATTCCACATGTTGGTTCCCGAGGCATGCAGATCCGGCTGGGGGCCGGGTCCACGCTCACCTACCCTTGGTGCAGGGTCGTGCCAGGGGCCCAAGGGCACACTAAACCCCGACGGGGATCGCTCCGCAGCGCCCCGTTTGGTAACATATCCCCCTAAATCTCCTTCTAAGGGGCCTGAAAAACAAGGTTTACCATACTTATATCATCACCTCCAATTGCTGGATGTGTGGAGGATGGATATTACATCCCCTAGAGATAGGTTATACTCACATTTCTTGGGCTCATGGACGCCAATCTCGATTAGATTGCCTATTAATATCCAGGGAGCATTTTTCCCAAGTGACAGGCTCAGAAACAGGACCCCTTGAAATACCTGACCATGCCCCAGTATGGTTGGATGTTGAGGGTTTTGCTCCCCAAAATTGTTCCCAAAGATGGAGATTTCCCTCCTACCTATGATAATAAATTCCATGATTATCTTAGGGCCAAATGGAAAGTTTTTGAATTTTTAATTAGTGATCACCAGAACTCGCCTGTCCTCTTTTGGGAAACCACGAAGACTGTGCTTCGAGGTGAAATTGTAGCATATTCAGCCAAGTGGGAAAAAGATTTAGCTAAAGAGATTCTAAGATTGGAGAAACAATTATTTATCGATAAACATAGGTATTGCCACACCCCTGCTGTGGAAAAGCGTACACAGTTTATTGCAACACAAGCTGCATTAAATGAACTTTTTGTTAATCAGGTAGACCCTTAGGCTGAAATGAGATTGATACAGCCTCCGAAGAACAACCCCGAAGGTCCTCACCATCAGCAGGCGGTGCTGATCGAAAAGCAGTGTGTGAGATGATCCAAGGTCTGGGCAGGCAGCAAGCAAGAGAGACGATGAACAGTCCAAGTCAGGCCAGGCGGCGAACAGCAGATCTGGTCTGGGCAGGCAGCAAGCAAGAGAAAAACGATAACCAATTCAAGTCTGGGCAGGTGGCAAACAGCAAGACGAGAAGCAATCTGTAATTTAGGCAGGCAGCAGGTGAGAGACGATAACCAATCCAAGTCAGGGCAGGCGGCAAAAAGCAAGATGAGATGAAGAGCAAACCAGGTCAAACCAGAAGACAAACCAGGAGCACACATCAGGACAGGGCACAAGGAAACCTGTTGCTGAGGCGTCTAGTGAGAGACAGAGCTGCCCTTAAGTAGGGGCAGCTCTGTGACATCATTCAGAGGCACTGCCGAATTTTCCTGCCACTGGCCCTTTAAAGATCGAACTGCTGCGTGTGTGCACGTGCTTAAGCAGTCAATCACCTGGTGTCCCCAGTGTGGCATGGCAGCATTCTTTGGGGGTCGGCTGCGTCTTCAGGGAAGCGGCTTCTTGGGATGGGATGCATGAAAAGATTTTAGAAGATTTTTATCTAAGATATTTGAGGCAGGTTCCCACATGTTTTCCTCAGGACCAAAACCCTCCCAAGAAAGCAGATATTCCCATTTCTTGTTTCTTCGTCGTACATCCAACACTTCCCTTACTTGGTAAATTTGATCTTTGGACGAGATGTCTGGTGGTTTGGGGGTTTTCCTGGAAGCCCATGTAAGAAGAGATACATGAAAAACATTATGAATGCCCATGGAAGCAGGTTGGCATAATTCATAAGTCACGGGCCCCAACTTGGCGAAAGACTGGAAAGGGACCTACATATCATGGTACTAGTCTCATCAAGGGCAGATGGAGCTGCCTGGTTTGGCCTCTGTTGTAAACAGGAAGTTGGGCTTGATGGACCCTTGGTCTGACCCAGCATGGCAATTTCTTATGTTCTTATGATGGGTACTTAACCATACTTTATCCCCAGGTTTGAACTGAGGAGCTGGACGACAGTGCACATTCGTGGCTTTTTCTGCCTTCTGTGCTGCTCTGTTAAGCATGTCTTCAGTATGTACTCATAGTTCCTGAAGCTCTTGGGCAATGAGTTGGGCTGCAGGTGATGGTACGGATAGTGCTATTGGCAGCAGGGGTAAAGGCTGTTTCCCATACACAATCTGGAAAGGTGAGGCCTCGCTAATATGAGAGATATGTGAGAACTCAGCCCATGAGCGGCCCAGTTATTCTGACATTCATTACTATAAGCCCTTAAGGAAGTTTTCAGGGTTCGATTGGTCCTCTCCGCCTGACCATTGGCCTGAGGATGATAAGCTGTGGTATGATCCAGAGCAATATTAAATTTCTGGCAAAGCGAGTACCAATACTTGGCCATGAACTGTGTCCCTCTATCCGAAATTATGTGTTTGGGTAGTCCATGTATCTGGAATATGTGAGAGACAAACAGGCAGGCCAACTCAGTTGCAGAGAGAAGGCCGGGGAGCAGAACAAAGTGTGCCATCTTCAAAAATCTGTCGATAATGACCCAAATTATGGAGTTGCTGTCGGATAGGGGAAGTTCCACCACAAAATCTGTGGATATGTACATCCAAGGTTCCTCTGGAGAGGGTAGTGGTTGCAAAAGTCCCCAAGGTCTTCCTACTAAGGGTTTCTGTTGAGCACAAGTAGGACAAGATTCTACATAGGCTTTCACATCCCTCTGCATATAGGGTCACCAATAATACCATTGGAGAACAAGGGTTCTCACTTGCCCCAGATGTTCAGCTATTCGAGAGTCACGAGCCCATTTCAGTACCTTAAGCTGAAGACGGCATGGAACAACCATTTTCCCAGGGGGAACAGTCAACAAGAAGGCCAGAAGTGTACGAGCTGGATCAATTACATGTCGTGGTTCCTCCAGTACTCCTTCACTTTCAAAGGAACAAGATAAAGCATCTGCTCAGATGTTCTTGGAGGCGGGATGATAGTGTATCTCAAAGTTAAAATGAGTGAAAAACAGGGACCAGCGAGCTTCTGAAGGTGAAAGTGTTCTAAGTTCTTGTGGTCTGTATAAATGATAATCTGGTGTTGGGCACCCTCCTGCCACTGTCGCCATTCCTCCAGTGCCAATTTAATGGCCAAGAGCTCCTTATCTCCTATCCCATAGTTGGGTTCTGCAGGGGTGAACTTCAGAGAAAAGAAGGAGCAGGGATGGAGGACTCCTGAGTTAGAATGCTGACTGAGAACGTCACTAACGCCAGAATTGGAGGTGAGATGGGTGATGAAGACATGGTTCGCGAAGGGAGGCCTTCTTTAGTTCATGGAAGGCCTTAACTGCCTCCTGTGGCCAAATCTTTGTATTAGCTCCCTTTCTTGTGAGAGCCATAAGAGGTGCAGTAATTTTGGAGTAATGAGGAATGAAACTTCGTTAATAATTTGCAAAGCCCAGGAATCTCTGCAGGGCGTGAAGCCCTGTGCATTGGGGCCAGTCCAGAATGCTATGGACCTTCTCGGGAGCCATGTGAAAACCATGACTTGAGACTATATACCCAAGGAACGATAGGTTCTCCTCCTCAAAGATGCATTTTTCAAGCTTGGCATATAGTTTATTCTCCCGCAAGCGTTGTAGGACAAGGTGGACATGATGACGATGAGAGGACAGGTCCTTAGAGAAAACAAGAATATCATTGAGATAGATTACCACACAGTGATATAGGAGATCTCGAAACATATCATGAGGTTTTGAAATACAGCAGGGGCATTGCAGAGTCCAAAGGGCATTACCAAATATTAATAATGGCCATCTCACTTGTTAAAAACTGTTTACCACTTGTCACCAGATGTTATACGTACTAGATTATAAGCCCTCCAGAGGTCCAGTTTGGTGAATAGTCAAGCTCTCTGAAGGCAGGCAAATAATTCAGTAATCAGAGGTAAGGATAGCGGTCTTTCTTTGTTATGGCATTAAGGCCATGATAGTCTATTCAAGGCTGCAAGGAACCGTCCTTTTTAGAGTCGAAGAAGCCAGCTCCTGCAGGAGATGTAGATGGCCTGATAAAGCCCCGATCTAGGTTTTCTTTAATATATTGAGTCATAGCTGCTGTCTCTGGAAGCGATAGGGGGTAAGCCCTGCCATGTGGTGGGGAGGTGACAGGGATCAAGTTGATGGCACAATCGTAGGGCAGATGAGGCGGTAGTTCCTCAGCCTTGGTCTTCGAGAATATGTTGGCGTAATCCGCATATGGTAGTGGCAAGCCTGGGAAGGTCGTGGACACTAGCAGCGCTGAAGGTGGTTGAACTCAATCTAAACAGGAGTCTTGGCACTGCGGGCCCCACTCAGAAAGTTGTAAAGATTCCCAGTCGAATTAGGGTGAATGGCGTTACAACCAGGGGAGCCCCAGAGTGATAGGGTGGATAGCCTTTTCGAAGACTAAAATGGTGATACTCTCTGTATAAAGAATCATGGTGCGAAGTTGGAGGAGAGCTGTGAACATAAGAATATGCCATACTGGGTCATACCAAGGGTCCATCAAGCCCAGCATCCTGTTTCCAGCAGTGGCCAAACCAGGCCATAAGAACCTGGCAAGTACCCCAAAACTAAGTCTATTCCATGTTACCGTTGCTAATGGCAGTGGCTATTCTCTAGGTGAACTTAATAACAGGTAATGGACGTCTCCAAGAACTTATCCAATCCTTTTTTAAACACAGCTATACTAACTGCACTAACCACATCCTCTGGCAACAAATTCCAGACTTTAATTGTGCGTTGAGTAAAAAAGAACTTTCTCCGATTAGTTTTAAATGTGCCCCATGCTAACTTCATGGAGTGCCCCCTTGTCTTTCTATTATCCGTGCTGGTGGTAATGCGCCCAGGGAGGGGTCTCCATGGAAGGAAGAAATAGTGGATTTTCCTGGGCCACTATAGGTAAAGCAAAGGAGTGAACACGTGACCTGGTAATAAAATTTCCCCCAGCACCAGAGTCAACGAGGTCTGTCTGATTTTAGGGTGACAGGCAGGATGAGTTGGGGAGCAGGAGTGGTAAGACCCAGGAGCAACTCCTCACCAGCTCCTAGATTTATTTTTTTCCCAGTTTCTGTGGGCACTGCACTAATTGATGTCCTGCACCACCGCAGTAGAAGCAAAGGCTCAAGGTACGGCAGTGAATCCTCTCCTCTGCCGTGAGCTGGGTTCGTCCCAACTGCATGGGTTCTTCAGTTCATATCGTGCTGGGAGTATTTGAGGAGGCTAATGTTGGTTCCACTCGAGGATGAGAAAAGGCAGGAGCCAACAACACTGGCCGACGAGGCTTTACCTCCCGAGACTACTGCTGTAGACTGCGGTCAATCAACTGGTCAGATCGATCAGTTCATCCAATGAGCCGGGTAACTCCTGGGCAGCTAATTCATCTTTTATTTGGGAAGATAGTCCCTCCAAAAATATGCACGAAGGCTATCCTCCCTCCAATTTAGTTTGGTGGCTAAAGTCCTGAACTCAATGGCATAGTCCATGAGCAGCAATGCCCCCTGGAGAAGATATAACAGATTGGAACCTGATATAGTGAGTCATCCAGGCTTATCAAATACCTGCTTGAGGTTTTTAACAAAGTCCTGCAAATTTTGTAGTAGAGGATCTCCACGTTCCCGAAGAGGAAAAGCCCACGCTAGGGCCTTCCCATCCTGGAGAGAAAGAATGAAAGTGGTCTTGATGGAGTCAGTAGGAAACTGCCCCAGCCGGAGGGCAAAGTACATAATACTCTGGTTCAAGAATCCATGACATTGGGCCAGATCCCCAGTGTATCTTAGTGGTACCAGCAGACAGATCATAGGGGCGACAGCAGCCACTGGAGGAGTCCAGCCATGCGCTGAGGCATTCCAGGGAATTCACCAAAAGTTTCAGGCACTGTTGCTGCTGCTGGATTCTTTGAGCCAGACCAGGAATGCCTTGTAGACCTGAGAGATCCGCCGGGTCCATGGCCTCAGCAATCTGTTAATCACGTGGACCCTTAGGCTGAGATGAGATTGATACAACCTCCAAAGAAGAACCCCGAAGGTCCTCACCATCAGCAGGCAGTGCTGATCAAAAAGCAGTGCATGAGATGATCCGAGGTCTGGGCAGTTAAGCAAGAGATACGATGAACAATCCAAGTGAGGGCAGGCAATGAACAACTAGAAGTGAGGTGATCCATGGTCTGGGCAGGGAGCAAGCAAGAGAAAAACGATAACCAATTCAAGTCTGGGCAGGTGGCAAACAACAAGACAAGAAGTGATCCGTAATCTAGGCAGGCAGCAGGTGAGAGACAATAACCAATCCAAGTCAGGGCAGGCAGCAAACAGCAAGATGAGATGAAGAGCAAACCAGGTCAAATCAGAAGACAAACCAGGAGCACACTTCAGGACAGGGCACAAGGAAACCTGTTGCTGAAGCATCTAGTGAGAGACAGAGCTGCCCTTAAGTAGGGGCAGCTGTGTGACGCCATTCAGATGTGCCACTGAATTTTCCCGCCGCTGGACCTTTAAAGACCTGACAGCCGCGTGCATGCCTGCCTAAACAGTAAATCATCTGGCATTCCCTGCGCGGCACGGTAGCGTTCTTGGGGTCGGCTGCATCTTCGGTTAAGTGGCATCGGCCGCGCAGCACAGTGAGGGCGGCTAGCTGCAGGATGCAAATGCGGCTGGCCGGGCTTAACAGGCTTAGACAAGATCTGATGATGTCCTCGAAGCTGGAGCAGTTGGAGGGAGTGAAGTGGAGGGAGTGAAGTGCTTGCAGACAAATCTTTTGGTCTGTGCCGGGGGACCGAAAGATTTGTCTGCAAGCAATTGTTTGATAAATGAAGGATATGTTGATCTGATTAATTTTCAAGTCTCAATTATTGAAATATTTAAGATAAGGTTCCATGAACTCTCATAGCGCTATTGGTCTTACCTTTGTAACATCTGACCCCCTTGAAGCCTCCGGAGGTTGGCCCAATCGAAACTACAGCATATATGCAGAGTAGGGAATCGGTTTCTTCTTTGATATAGAAACATAGAAACGACGGCAGAAGAAGACCAAACGGCCCATCCAGTCTGCCCAGCAAGCTTCGCACTTTTTTTTCTCATACTTATCTGTTACTCTTGGCTCTTAGTAACCTTTTGGTTCTATTTCCCTTCCACCCCCACCATTAATGTAGAGAGCAGTGTTGGAACTGCATCTAAGTGAAATATCTAGCTTAATTAGTTAGGGGTTGTAACCACTGCAATAAGCAAGCTACACCCATGTTTATTTGTTTACCCAGACTATGTAATTCAGTCCTTGTTGGTTGTCGTCTGTATATAGATCCACTTTTCTTCATTCCCCCCTGCCGTTGAAGCAGAGAGCTATGCTGGATATGCATTGAAAGTGAAGTATCAGGCTTATTTGGTTTGGGGTAGTAACCGCCATAACAAGCAAGCTACTCCCCGCTTTTTTGTGAATGCAAATCCTTTTTTCCACATTTCCTCTTGCCATTGAAGCTTAGAGCAATGCTGGCGTCTTAGAGCAATGTTGTAGTTGCATTAACTGTGTGTATGTTTATTGAATAAGGGTATTATCTCCAGGTAGTAGCCATCATTTCTGAGAGCTACCCAGTCTTCATTCACGTCCCCTAGACTTTATGAATCCACAGTGTTTATCCCACGCCCCTTTGAAGTCCTTCACAGTTCTGGTTTTCACCACTTCCTCCGGAAGGGCATTCCAGGCATCCACCACCCTCTCCGTGAAGAAATACTTCCTGACATTGGTTCTGAGTCTTCCTTCCTGGAGCTTCAAATCGTGACCCCTGGTTGTGCTGATTTTTTTTCAGACGGAAAAGGTTTGTCGTTATCTTTGGATCATTAAAACCTTTCAAGTATCTGAAAGTCTGTATCATATCACCTCTGCTCCTCCTTTCCTCCAGGGTGTACATATTTAGATTCTTCAATCTCTCCTCCTAAGTCATTCAATGAAGATCCTCCACCTTTTTGGTCGCCTTCTCTGGACCGCCTCCATCCTCTCTCTGTCCCTTCGGAGATACGGTCTCCAGAACTGAGCACAGTACTCCAGGTGAGGCCTTACCAAGGACCTGTACAAGGGGATAATCACTTCCCTTTTCTTACTCGATATTCCTCTCTCTATGCAGCCCAGCATTCTTCTGGCTTTAGCTATTGCCTTGTCACATTGTTTCGCTGACTTGAGAATTTCTGATTGCTGCCGAGGGTCTCAAGTTTCACTTTGTGCTGTTAAGGAGCAAGGTACTGTTCTACCTGGGAGTTTCTCTTTGCTTCGCCCTAAACAATTGAACATGGAATCTTTATGGGAAGCACTGGTGCGAATTTCAAAGATTTCTATGAAAACTGATTCCACTACAGTTTCCGTGGCTCAGCAGGTGGCAGACCTGAAAGTGGTTAAAATACGCTTGGAGAAGCTAGAAAATAATTATAGGGAACAAAAATCTTTGATAAATTCCATGGTTACTACAAATATATCTCGGAAAATTGAATTTTTGGGCAACTTTGCTAGATGTTGTAATCTTCGTCTTGAGAATTTTCCTAAACTCTGATCAGACACTAAAATATCCTTGCAAATACATTGTTAAATTTGAGTCAGGGGGGCGCGCTGACGTCATCGCCGGGAATGGTCGCCTGAAGCGAGAGCTCCCTGCGGCGTTTTTTTGCTTAAAGCCTTTTTTATATGATCTTTTAAGATCTCCGAACGAATAACACCTAGGCACCCAGCCTGATAAGGAAGAGATGGCATCGAAACGTAGAAACCTTGATTTAACGCAATTCTCCTATGCCAAATCAGCTGATAATGTCGCGGACATGCTGGCGGAGCAGGCCGTGAGTGAGACCTCGGGGCTCGATTGTGAGCATGCTGCGCCTGTGTCCTTTGCCGAACTTACCACCCGGACGGAGCTTAGAGAATGGTTCATAGACCTCAGGCGCGATCTTAAGCAGCATAAACAAGATTTGTTAACATCTATCTCCGAGGTAAGAGAAGAGCTGGCTGCGGTGGGACACAGAGTGGATGAATTAGATATTCGTGTTGAACAGCATGAGGAGGATCTGCATAAAATGGCGGGCGACTCGAAGCAGACTCAGGCCACTATTAACATCTTACATGAAAAGGTCGAGGACCTTGAAAATAGGTCCCGCCGCAATAATATCCGCATCAGGGGTGTCCCTGAACTCCCTGAGTATTCGAACTGCATAGAAGTGGTGACTTGAATCTTTCGCAGTATCTTGCAATCGGAAGCCGGGGGAGAAGGAGAATCGGCGGAGAACGCTGAGATCTTTCATATTGAACGGGCGCACAGGGTACAAGGGCCCCGTAACACTGAAAAACCCAGAGACATTTTAACATGCCTTCAGACTTTCCAGGAAAAATCTCTCCTTTATACGGCCGCCAGGAAACAAAAAGAGTGGATTTGGGAAACTCATAAATTGAATATTTTCAATGATTTGGCAGCCTCTACTATGCGAAAACGCTTTGACCTGCGACCGGCTACTATGGTACTCCAGGAAAACAACATTCGATACCGCTGGACTTTTCCTTTCAGCTTACTGTTCACGGTTGATGGGGTCACTCATCGGGTCAAAGACATGGCGGAGCCTTTCGTAAAACTAAATTTTCGCTACCACCTTCTGCCATTCCTAACCTGACTCGCACAGGGAAATTGTCTAGTACTCCTAGGTGGCAAAGGGCTGGTGACTCTCGGCGATTGGAACGCCAGAGAGGGCCTTCAGGCTCTTCGTTACAATCATCGGTGCGCTGACCAGAAACTGCACTACTCCACATTGATTACTTTTTTTTCTGCAACGCCTGATCATCTGTAGCTGGGTGTCAAATGGACTCCACTGTTCTACAGCAAGGCTTTACTTCATTTTTACTTTTTGTTTGTTACTATATGCCGCTAGGTGGGCGGCCTTACCGTAGGTGACTACGACCCCTGATCTGGGAGGTATCCGAATGGCGGATACATATGTTTTGGGTTTGGGATGGGAAGAAATATCGTTCATATATGAGCCACTACAGAAAGAACACCGACTCAGCAGAGATATGCTTTCTCTAGCAATGCTTGATTTCTTCTTTTTCTTTTTATGTTTGGGGGCTACACAGGAGAACCTACCGGATGACTCATGGCTTTAAAATTTTGGTCACTAAACGTCAAAGGCCTAAATTCCCCTGCAAAGCGTCAACTGTTAGCTCGAGATTTATTACACCATCAGGTTGATATTGCCCTTATCCAGGAAACTCACCTCCGAAAACGGCATGAACATCTTTTGCGCCTGCAGAACTATTCGACTCTATTTCTGGCCGCTAGTACCAAGAACTCCAAGTATGCTGGAGTGGGCATTCTGATTGCTAACACGGTGACTTTTACTGTGAAGGACTCCTTGGCTGATCCCCTGGGCCGTTTCCAGTTTCTTAAAATACTCTGTGATCACAAGACTTTAACCATTGTCAATATTTATGCGCCTAATGCAGGCCAAGACCATTTCTTACATGATGTCCAGGAGAAATTGTTGGCTTTTGTTGAAGGACCAATCATATGGGGAGGTGACTATAATCTAGTGCGCAATCCGAGGCTGGATACATCTAATCGGCAAACTGCAGGAGGTTGGAAAGCCTCTTCTCAGCTGTCTCTCCTGATGAACACCTGGAGTTTAGTTGACATATGGAGACAGCGACATCCTACCGAACGTACATACACCTTTTACTCAAACCCCCATAATATGTATTCTCGCTTGGACTATTTTCTCATTGACAAACACTTACAAAATTTGGTGGTTGACACTGACATAGGCGCAATCACGTGGTCTGACCACGCACCGGTGTGGACAATACTGGACCTTACTGATTCCGATCCTGGTATACGTTTTTGGCGGCTTAGAGATGAGCTTCTGAAATCAAAGGAACACCTTCCTTCCATGCAGGCAGCCTTGCAAGAATACTTTGAAATCAACAGGGGGTCGGTACCCAACGCCGGCTCCGTATGGGAATGCTCCAAACTGGTCATTAGGGGCAGACTTATCGGACTTGCCGCAGCGTTAAAAAAGCAGCGAGATAAGAGGCGGTCTGAATTGCTCCAGGTTATCTCCTCGCTATCGCGTCAACATGCTGGCTCTCTCGCTTCGGTACTCTTGAAACGAATCCAGGCCGCCCGATCGGAACTGCACATCCTAGATTCTACGCAGATTGCGCATGATCTGGATCGACTCAAGCAGAGACACTTCGAGGGCAACAATAAAGCAGGACGACTATTAGCGAGGAAACTCAAGCAACGTCAGCTCTTAAATACTATCGCAAAAATCCAGGATGGACATGGCAAGCTTCACACTTCCAGCAATGATATCCGACGGTGTTTTACGGACTTTTATTCCAAGCTATATAGTAAGGCCAGTCATATTACACAAGAGGACATCCAAAATTATCTGTTACCCATTACATTGACGGCTCTGACGGATGACCAGCGGGCCTTCTTGGATGAGCCGATCACCGCGATTGAACTTCAAACTGCTATTAAGGATCTGAAAAGCGGGAAATCACCGGGACTTGATGGTTTCACGGGACTGTTTTATAAACAATGCCAAGCACAGATCATGGAACCCCTGGTGGACTATTACAACAGCCTATCCGATGACGTCCATCTTCCACCTCATTCTAACGTTGCGGGAATTACAGTTATTGCCAAACCAGGCCGAGACCCAACTCAGTGTGGGTCCTACCGACCCATATCTTTACTGAACATTGATCTTAAATTGTTTGCTAAGGTCTTGGCAAATCGCTTAAATGTTATCCTTGGACAGTTAGTCCATAAGGATCAGGTGGGGTTCATACCTCAAAGAATGGCAGCCGATAATGTTCGTAAAGTGATTGATATATTGTGGTGGGCTAAACAAGAGCAAACGCCTCTCGTCCTACTAGCGGTAGATGCCGAAAAGGCGTTTGATCTTGTCCATTGGGACTTTCTGTTTGCTACTTTAACTAAAATGGGCTTTGGTGAGCGCTTTTTGGGATGGATAAAATGTTTATATTGTAATCCAGGGGCTAGGATAAAGGTGAATGGTCGGTATGGTGATCTTTTCCCAGTGCAGAGAGGGACTAGGCAGGGGTGCCCTCTTTCGCCTCTCCTCTTTGCGCTTTTCCTAGAGCCTTTTACCACCCGGATTCGAGCATCTAACCAGGTTGAAGGGGTGACTGTTGGAAACCGTGATTTGAAAATGTCGTCGTTTGCCGACGACATTCTCTTGACACTCACCAACCCTCTGGTCTCTTTAAGGGGCGTTACAGATGAGATTGCTTCCTTTAGCGCAGTCTCCGGGTTTAAAATCAATCTGGACAAGACCGAATTACTGAATGTGTCGGCAGACCCCGCTGTTATATTGACAATAAAACAGACATATCCGTTCAAGGTAGTACATAATTCCCTTAAGTACCTTGGCGTCCAGATTGGTCCTGACCTTCAACAATTATTTCAATTGAATTATAAACCACTGGTGGATAGAGTAAAAAAGGATATTCAGAAATGGGATAGGGATTTTTTTTCTTGGGTGGGAAGAGTAGCAATAGTTAAGATGAATATTTTACCTAAATTTTTATACCTCTTTAACACGCTACCTATATTTATTAGTAGTGCTATACTACGGTCCTGGCAAAAGATCTTATTTGATTTCATTTGGAGGAGACGACCCCCTAGGGTGGCCCGGCGGATCTTGCAACAACCATGGATACGGGGAGGATTGGGGGTTCCCAATATAGAGTACTACTATGTGGCTGCGCAGCTTGCTGCTATCCCTGATACTCATAGAAGGTGCTATATCAAGCAATGGGTTAAATTTGAGGAATCCCTATTAGGAGGATGCCCTCTTAAAATACTTTTCTGGCAACCTCGCGATACATGGCCTCCTATACGGGCAGTGCCTATCACCTTGGGCACCACTCTTAAACTGTGGAATAAATGGAAGGGGCGCCTTGTTGGCGACAGGTCGTATTTCTATTCGACTCGCCTTTATAATAACTCCCTCTTTCCTGCGGGACAGGACAATAACTCATTTCAAAATTGGCACCGTCAGGGGATTATTAAGATGGGGGATCTGCTTAGCGGTGGCATACTTATGACATGGGCGGATATGCAAGCTAGATATCATATACCTAGACAGGATTTTTTGGCCGGTAGCCAACTGCTTCACTTTTTACGGACACCTCTTATCACTAAGGATTTGGCGCGAGGAAACACCCTTTTTGAACATTTTTGTGAGTCTGTTGACAAGAAAAGGGGGATGATATCTAAACTATATAATTTATTACTGAACCCTACTACTCAAACTTTCCCATATATGGCCCACTGGGAAGCGGACTTGGGTTATCCTATTAGCTCTGACTCTTGGACACAAATTTTCACCGCAGCTCACAAGTGTTCAGTGTCTACCACATTGCAGGAAAATTGCTATAAGCTTATCACTAGATGGCACCTCACCCCCAGTACTCTACATAAACGATATCCTCGTTTGAGTGATAAATGCTGGAGAGGATGTGGGCAGACTGGCACTTTCTTCCACACCTGGTGGTCTTGTGATAAGATATCCCCTTTGTGGAGACTTGTGGCACAGTGGCTAGGACAGGTCTTAGATGTGCAGGGTCTCTTTGATCCTGGCTTTATGTTGCTTTTACTTCCACACAAGCCTATGACTAAAGCACACATCGCTTTTTGTCATCAAGTCTTTATTGCCACCAGATTAACCATAGCCAGTTATTGGAAACAGGATCTTACACCGTCATTAGCAATAATACAGCATAAAATACATTATTACTGTAAAATGGCAGCTATCACCGCGGAATTACATGATTCCTTGTCTAGGTTCCGGAACACATGGTCTCCCTTTTTGCAATGGGAAAAAAAACAAGCGGAGCAGTGATTTTTTGTTTTTGTTTTTATCCGGACTATGTCAGTTGTCTAGCAGACATGGTGGAAATTAGGCATAGAACTCCTGTTCACCCTAATTTGTTACTATTCTGATCTTGCTGAGGTCGTTTGTTTCTTTCTTTCTTTTTCTTTTGTGTTCACTGTTTTCTTTCTCACGGTGGCTCTAGTTAATGTACTTATGCTTGGCTTCCTGGAAGGGTGGGGGGGGGGGGAGGGAATTTGAGGGTGCTACCCACATGGTTTATGCTGAATATCTGTTTGGTATGTGAACTGTATTTCATGATATGTGTGTACAGATGTTGATTATATGGTTTGTCCTCATGGGTGTGTTATTCCCTTGTTTGAAAAGCTAATAAACTTTAAATTGAAAAAAAAAAAATTTGAGTCAAACAAAAATATATTCTTTGATCCTCCCCACCTAACAGCATTTCTTGAGTTCCCCATTGGCCGAGTCTTCTGCCTTAGACACTCCACACTGAGCCTCCATTTCCTATGTCTTCAGCATGACCTTTCATCAGTGTCCGTTCTTTCTTTTTTTTTTTTCTTTTTTTAGATTGTCCTTTGAAGTGATGGTATTTGGAACTTGTATTTGGGGACTTGATTTTACAGGGATATTTCCTTATACCTTTTCTGTTTCCTATGTAGCATATTATTGTTATATTCCTTCTCTATTTCACTTGTTTGTTTATATTTTGGAAATAATAAAAAGATATTTTTTTAAAAAAAGATGGTGTTTGAAGAAATCGGGGAATATCGAATGCTAGCGGGCTTAAAATTAAACTTGGATAAGGTCAGAGGCATTTTCAATCGGGAAAATAGAGTGGGACTAATTGGGAGGGAGTTTTTCCCTTGGAATAGGCCCCAGACAGGACTAAATATTTAGATGGTAACTTTGAAACAGCCGATGGGGCGTACATGTACATGCCTATGTGGGCTTGCGCCAAAGGACACAGCCATTTTACAACATATGTGCATATATGTGTGCATGGTATAATATCAGTTGTATGTGCAGACATGTGCACACAATTTTACATGGACACACACGTGCGCGCAAATGCCACGTCTACTGTGTAAGTTCTGGGATTTTCATAGATGTGCACACTGATGCAATTACCAGTTTCCCCAGTTCATTCCCAGTTTGCTCAGGTAAAGCTAGGACTTCCTATCCCCCTAGCTAATTAGCCTCCCTTTTACCCTGTTAGTGCAACCCTTAAAACCCCGCTAACTAGCCTCGTTTTTTTGTTTTAGGACTCGCACGCCATCCATAGCAGAAGTAAAGTTATGCGGTAGGGACCCTGGCACGCGCTTGTGCATGTATTTCCTCGCTGGTTTCATACATAAATCCTGGAATACCCCACCCTGCCACTTTCTCGTAAAATAAAGTTTTGTTTGCGTACTGGGAGATGCGCACATTTGTGGGCACTTTTTAAAATCCACACAGTGCACGCCGGCCTGACTTCTGCTCGTATCTCCCGGCTTTGGCACGCCCCGGGCTTTTAAAATTCACCTTTAGGCATTTGGCTCTCAGGAGAGATGTCCTGACTATAAATTTATTTATTTATTTAACACTTTTCTATACCGACCTTCATGAAAAATTTCATATCAGATCGGTTTACATGTAACAAAGGGTATAACTTAAATAAGAACAATTCACTAGAAGCGGAAGTTACATATAACAAGGGTAGATAACTTGGAGGCTAGGCTAGTCAGGGTAAAGACAGTGTAACTGAAGAGAACTAGAAAAGGCAATGAAACAAAAGAAACGGCGGCTTAATTATAATGTCTAAACATGGTGGGGCGTTAGCCGGTAAAGCAGAGTCCTGTCTGGTTGACAATTAATGGCTTAGAAAGTTAGGGGAGGGCCTGGAGGAAGAGCTAGGTCTTAAGTTTTTTTTGGAAAGTTCGAGGGCAAGGTTCTAGTCTGAGGTCAGTGGGCATATTGTTCCAGATAGTTGGACCCGCTGTAGAGAATGCTCGTTCTTTGGTGGATGATAGTCACGTGGCTTTTGTTGGGGGAACTTGCAGGGTACCTTTGTACGCTTCTCTTATAGGTCTTGAGGATGAATATAATTTGAGAGGAATCTGGAGGTCTAGTTGTTGCTGATTGTATATGGTTTTATGAATTGTGGTGAGGGCCTTGTGCATTATTCTATATTTTATTGGCAGCCAGTGAAGGTTCCGTAGTATGGGAGTGATGTGCGAACCTCTGTTGGTGTTGGTTAGGATTCTGGCTGCCGAATTCTGGAGCATCTGTAATGGTTTGATAGAGGAGAAAGGGAGTCCGAGAAGGAGAGCGTTGCAGTAATCTGTTTGGAAAAGAGCGTGGTTTGGAGCACGGTCCTGAAATCCTG
Source organism: Rhinatrema bivittatum (assembly GCF_901001135.1). Classification (NCBI taxonomy): domain Eukaryota; kingdom Metazoa; phylum Chordata; class Amphibia; order Gymnophiona; family Rhinatrematidae; genus Rhinatrema; species Rhinatrema bivittatum. The sequence goes on from NW_021820411.1 coordinate 449,225, forward strand.
GAAATGGAGGAGAGGTTTGAGCCTTTTCATAACTTGGAGTCTATAAAAACCATCCTTGGAGGTGTTGTTGATGGATTTCTTTAGATTCAGGTGGTTATCGAGGATGACTCTTAGCAGCTAAGAAAGATCTTAGACTTGCAAACCTCAAAAGTAAGAGATTTAGGAGTCTCCATAGACAACCGGCTAAATTTGAAATTGTTTATCAACCAAACAACCAAAGACTGCTTCCACAAACTGCACGTATTAAAAAGAATAAAACCCCTATTTCACTTCCATGATTATAGAACAGTGCTCCAAGCAATAATATTTGCGAAAATTGATTACTGCAACTCGATCCTACTAGGCCTCCCATCATCACATACTAAACCGCTCCAAATGATACAGAACACCGCAGCAAGAATTCTAACAAACAAAAGAAGAAGAGATCACATTACACCAGTCCTTAAAGACCTACACTGGTTACCAATCCACTACAGAATAATTCATAAATCCCTCACCACAATCTACAAGAATATCCATGGACTGGCTCCACTCCATCTACAAATAGCTCTTAAAAAACACTCCTCCAACAAACCCATCAGAGAAGCATATAGAGAATATCTACAGGTACCACACAACAATACCACCCAACATATAACATTGAGAGATCGGGCCTTCTCCACAGCAGGTCCCCCACTGTGGAACTCCATCCCCCTAGAACTAAGACAGGAACCATGTCTTCCAACCTTCAGGAAAAGACTGAAAACATGGCTGTTCATGAAAGCATTTCCGGACCCTTAAAGATTCACTACCATCAAATGCAGCATTACTGAACATTTCCTATTAAACTGAAACAGTCACTATCTACCAATCACTACAATGTTTTACTTCTTGTTAAACTTTTTATCTTTCCTCTAACTCTAATCCCAGTTAGAATGACCCCCGTTTTATTGTAACTTTTTCTTCCATGCACTTGTTTTACTTTTTAATGTATACTCTTATGTTATTAGTTATTTACGTTAAAATGTATTTCTCACCCCTTGTTTTATGTAAACCGACATGATACGAACTCCGTGAATGCCGGTATAGAAAAATACAAATAAATAAAAAAAAAAAAAAAAAGACTCCTAAGTCCCTTACTTGTGAGATCTGGGTGTTGGATGATGTCGGATGGGTTAGGGCTGAGTGGTCGGGGGAAATGAGAAGGAGTTCTGTCTTGGATGCATTGAGGACTAGGTTAAGACCGGAGAGTAGGCAGTTAATAGCTTGAAAGCAGCTTTCCCAGTATGAGAGCGTTTTAGAGAGTGATTCTGTTATGGGGATCAGAATCTGTACGTCGTCTGCATAGAGGTAGTGGATTAATTTTAGTTTTGTAAGCAGCTGGCAGAGGGGGAGGAGGTAGATATTGAAGAGGGTGGGGGACAGGGAAGATCCTTGCGGTGCGCCTAAAGTTGATTTGACGTGTGAAGATTCTTTATTATTAATGTTTACCTTAAAACTCCTGTTGCTGAGGAAGGAGGAGAAACATTTGTGTGCGGATCCTGATAATCCGATTTCTGAAAGCCGATTTAGTAGGATGGTGTGGTTCACGGTGTCAAAGGCTGCGGAGATATCTAGAAGGATCAGGATGAATGACAGTCCTTTGTCAAGGCCCATGATCATGTGGTCCGAGAGTGAGATAAGGAGGGATTCTGTACTTAATGATTTACGAAAACCTCTATCCATTGGATGGATATCCTCTATCCATTGGGATGGATAGAGGATATTGTGTTCTTCCAGATAATCTGAGAGTTGCGTATTTACCAATTTCTCCATGATTTTGGCCAGAAAAGGAAGGTTAGATATGGGGCGGAAATTGTCGGGATCTCTCGTGTCCAGGTTAGGTTTCTTTAGGAGGGTTTTGAGGGAGGCAGTTTTTAGTCTGTTGGGGTATATTCCTTGGGAGAGTGAGCAGTTTATGATATTGGTCAAAGGTCTGGAGATAGTCGTTGGGATGAGAAGCAGAAGTTTAGTTGGAATGTGATCTGATGGGTGGTTGGAAGGTTTCAGCTTCTTAAGTAAGGATTCGATCTCAAGTGGGGTAGTTGGTTCAAAGGAATCTAGGTTAGCTCCAGGGTGAGGAATGGAGTCGTAGGTAGGGATGGGGGGGGGTTGTGTTGGTGGGAAGGCGAGCTAGAGTGTCTGCAGTTTTTTTCTGGAAGAAAAGTGCTAGTTCATTTGCTTTGGATTGAGCTTGGTCATCTGGTATGACGTGGGTGGGGGATTTAGTGAGTTGGGAGACATATGAGAACAGGGTCCTGACATTGAATTGGAGGTCGTGGATTCTGCTGGCATAGAAGTCTCTTTTTGTCCATAAGATGGAATTCTTGTAGAGATGTAATGTGTGTTTGTAGTTGGTTAGAGTCGTGGAATTGGGGGACTTACGCCAATCACTTTCTTTGTGTCTGAGGTCTTGTTTTATCTGCTTAAGTTCGGAGGAGAACCAGGGTTGCTTCTTTTTATGCATTGGGTTGATTGTTTTCACTGCTTTAGGGCAAACTTTATTTGTGATCGATTCTGTGATATTGTGCCAGGACAGAAGGGCTGTGTTGGGGTTGGTGGTGTCCAGGTTGGGGAGTTCTTTGGAGAGATGATCTCTGAGCGTGTCAGACGTACAAGTTTTCCTGAAGTGGATGGTGGAGAGGGGCTGAGGAGGGTTAGGATTCCCTTGAGTCGTGAAGGTTGTTGAAATCAGTGAGTGGTCTGACCAGGGAATGGGGGTACAGATCGGAACATTGTTATTTTATTTTTATTTAAGGCTTTTATATACCAACTTTATTGATACAAATCAAATCAACTCGGTTTACATCGAACTAGACAGTAACTATAACCAACCAACCAAACAAGAGACAATTGAAGGAGTATAAAGTTACATTATAACAAGGGTGCCTTTAACTAGGAGTAGGAAACAAGAAAGGGGAACGAAAATAAAGTGCAATATACAAGAGGATATGTGAGGGGCAGGGAGCCCCTCACATATCCTCTTGTTGTATGAAATGTTGGAGTTGACAAAGATGAGGTCGAGGGTATGACCTGCTTTATGTCTGTAATGTGAATAAATTACATGAGGTCATGGAGCAGACTCTGAAGGATTGGTCCTGCTTGCTTATTTCTCTTATAGGCAGAATTCATTTATTTAAAAATGGCCATTTTCCCGAAATGGCTTTATGTATTAGGAGTTTTTCCACTGTACCCTTCTAATGCTACCTTAACAAAGTTGCATAAGGAAGTTTGTTTTTTCTCTCTGGAGGGGGAAAGAACCCGGACTGGCTTTAACAACCTTAATGAAACCTTTAAATAAAGGAGGTTTGGGGAGCCTACAACCATGCAATTCATCTAGGCCCTATTGGAGGCTGGCTTTTGATGTCTCTTGATGATACCTTATGTCTGGGGAATGCCCTTCAAGCACCCTCTTCAGCTAGCACCAGTTTTTCTACCGCTAGACTATTTTTACTCCCTCTTTGGCTGACTTCTAAGTGGCGTTTAAATTCTCAGATGACACCTCTCCTGCCTCTTAAGGGCAATGGTGATTTTACTCGTGGTTTAAAGGGGGCTTACTTTACCAGGTAGAATCACAAGGGAATAACATTTATTTCACACTTGATAGACAAGGAGGGATCTATTTTCTCTTTTTCAAAATTATGTGAGATTTTTGATTTGCAACCACAGGATTTCTTTTGTTACCTACAATTACGGCATTATATAACATCTTTGAATTTATCTGGCATTCTCCATTCAGAAGGGCAGCATTTAAAGGATTGGTTTGATTGGGAAGATCAAACTGAACATTCTGTCTCCTTAATCTAGAGGATTTTCATAAACATTGCTCTAATGAACCTTATATGGAAGAAATGGCAACCAGAATTACAGATTGAAATGTCTCTCGATTCTTTTATTAGTTTTAATCTGTTTCTAAAATCACATATAACGTACAAACGAGAGAAATAAGTTGTTGTCCAGATTATATATTTCCCCATGCTAGGCTTATTTAGCAAACATTTCCAGCGCAGAATCCTGTATTAAATGTACGACTGAACTAGGCCATTTAGGTCATCTCATATGGAACCGTATGTTGATACAATCTTTCTGGAAGCAGATTTTTTTTGTATGCCAGCCAAATATTGGATCGATCTCTGCCTTTTAGGCTGCAGATTGCCATTTTCCACGCCGCTCTCAGGATCTGCAAGATAAAAACTTTGGATCAAAAAAGGTTTTTCTCCTAGCGGCAGTTTCACTTCTTTGATGTTGGAGACCGCCTGAGCCTCCCTTGATCACTCCATGACGTTACAGTGTTCATAATCTCTTCGTTATGGAAGAATTCTCTTGTAAAGAGACATTGGCATTCATCAAGAATCTTGGACATTTGGATCCCTTTCTATTACCTCGTGGCCTCACAGAGCCAGGAATTCGTCTCTCTACGGCTTTGCTTGACTGCATCTGTGGCCGTATCACAGAACTTTCTCTTACTTTTCTTTGAACGGTCGGATTGGGGGGGATGATTAAGTAGCAGTTGTTACTGGATATTCTCCTAGTTATACTGAGATATCGTTTTCTAACACGTGGTGTGTGTCAGAGACTAATATGTACCATATGTAATTTTCTTGATTTAAAATAAAAACATACTTAAACATAAAACATCCCCTTGCGCTAGTCCTGTGAGTTAAAAAGACACAGCTCACAAGGGTAAAGCAGAGAATATGCTAGGATTATGTTTTCTAAAGGGCAACACTGGAAAAAGCAAAAAAAGAGGGATTAATTGAAATTGCTGGGTCCTTGGATGTCTCAGTCTCTTTGTACCAGCTACCATAAGAACATAAAACATGCCATGCTGGGTCAGAACAGGGCTCCATCAAGCCTAGTATACAAGCCTGCATTTAGATAGTCAACATAGACAACTGCCTCAGGTGCCTTATTCTGAAAGGGCAAAATATCCAGGCCTTAGAGGAGCCTCCTCCCACTTGCTTTAAAGGCGGTGGGGCCACTGTGGCACTCTACCCATAGTCGCCGAAATCTTAAATCTTGCCCTGCCGGCATCCTGTCTCTGACAGGGGCCAATCCAGGTCTCTTGGAAGTACCCGGCAGATCTTAATGGGGACAGCCATTCCCTTCTTACAATCCCTAGGTCTACAAAATAACTAATACCCTCCAAATTGCAAAAATGTCCCCCATTTCCAGTTGGATTATTATATAATTCCTTAGGAGTTATTAGAGTTTAAAGTTTTCAAAACCTTTACTTTGCTACTTCCACTACCATGAATTTAAATGAACTGGGGTACTGCTGCGTTAAATATAAAGAAATAAATTCTATTAGGGGAAAAAAAAGAAATGATGCAGGAATAAGACCCAAAGAGGATGCAACAAATACACCCTATGTCTCCCCATCCTCCCTTACCAGCTAACTCACTTATTTCTAAATGTATTTAATTACAAATGCTTGTGTGGGATACACAAACATTGGAATGCATCAGTTATAATTATGGATTTTTTTTTTTGTTTGATGTTTTATGAGGAATGATAATGTTTCTGCTTTTTTCCATTGCTGGATTGCATACAGAGTCTGGCTTCTTGCAGATTCTAATTCAGTTTTTATCTGTATATTTCTGTTTGTACTTTATGATCTCTTTATTCTGTATTTGGTTAGGGTCTGTCTGTGTCCTGCATGTGTGGCCAAAGTGAAGTATTCTGCTAGCATGTAGCTTCTTAAAGGGATCTATAGCAGCCTGGCTTGTTCTGTTTTTCCTGATAAGTGTTTTGCTGTTTTTGGGCCTTTTTCAGAGTGAGATTGTTACTGTTTGAGTGTTGGCAGTTAGTGCTGTTTTGTTATATGATATTTATTCTACAGTAATTGTAATTCATTTTATTCATGGCTTTCTGAAGGCCAAGCCCACACATAATATGTGTTATAATAGGCCTATGCCATATAGGTTCAAGTGCCTTTTCCTTTTCTTTTTTTTTGCAGGTTTTTCTGATTGCCATGTTCTAAGTGATATTTTTACCTCAGAAGATTGTACTTTGAATGTCCTTTTCCATGTAAAATCTGTTATTGTGTTATTAAATAAACTATCTGGAAGCACTCTAAGATTTTATATAGAGGGGACCAAGATGGCCGCTGCATAGAATACACACAAGCACCTCAGCTCCACGGGAGAACATTTGACTTAAAGCCTTTTTCCTACTGAGAGATTTCTTTTTGCTTCAAAGATGCCACACACCAAAAGAAAGGCGAAAGTCAGAGAAAATATTACCTCGACACCGATTTCTGACTCGAGACAACCGCAGATTGAAGTGGCATTTGCGAGGACCATGTATTCGTTGCCGGTGGGAGGAGCCACAGGCAAAGTTGGTGAGGAGCAGACGCCGAGCGCCTTGGCAGAGGAAACATCCTTCAGTCCCGGCGTGCCACCAACTCCTAGTCCGCCATGTGGATCTCTAAGAAGATTCGAAGGTGAACCAACAAGATCGCTGGAGAGACAAGCTGCCCCAAGGACCTCTGAAGCCCTGAGAAGAGACGGGGAAATGCCTCCCTCGGGCCTATTATTCTGGGCTCCATAGGCCCGAGGAAGGTGGCTCGGCGTGAAGACGACGGAGGGAGAGACCCCCCTGGAGGTAGGAGATAAAGAAACAGATGTCCACATAGTTTATCATACTCCTTTGATAAGTCCTCCTGAAATAACTTTAGAAGAAATCTGGAAAGTATTAACATCGATGGACAAATCTATAAATAATTTAACTATGACGCTGAAAGAAAACGCCAGTAAAGTGCAGAGCCTGGACAATAAAATCATTTTGGTGGAAAAAACTGTGAAAGAAATAGAATTAGAAATAAAAAGTGTTAAAGAGGTGCAATGCAATCTTATAAAATCAGAGAATTTATGTATAAAAAGAATGGAATCAATTGAAAACTAAATAAGAAGACCCAACTTGAGATTTTTTAATTTTCCTAAATTGAGGCTAATAGCTCCTAAAGATCTTTTTAAAAGCTATTTAGTAAACATTTTGACATTTCAAGAGCTATCCATACCTGCTATATCTAAAATATATTATTTACCTTCTAAGGAGGAGAAAAAAGAAAAGCAAGATCAATTGACCTCCCCTTCTGTGAATTTAACAGATATGCTGGAAAAGTCTTCTGAAATGATAGAGATTAGGGCAACTTTGTTGGTGTCATTTACTTTTGTTTCGGAGAGAGATTTTGTACTTCAAATGTACTTTCGTACTCAGATGCAGCAATTCTATGGGCAACAAGTTCGAGTGTTCCCGGACATTATAAAAACTACCCAAGAAAAGAGGAAACAATTCCTGACGATGAGGAGTGAAGTAGCGTCAAGAGGAGCTACATTTCACTTGAGATTTCCATGCGAATGCATTATTGATTTTCAGAATGCTAGATACATTTTTGTAGATCGTAACCAACTGCGTGTACCCCTGGATTCTCACTCCTAAAGGAACTCTAGGGGGGATTGGCTTTATAGTCTGCTTTTTGTTTCTTGGTCCCCCCACCATGCCTATAATATTCAGATACATGTAATTTCCTATATAGAAGTATATTAAGAATATTTTATTTTCTGTATTTTGCTGAGAACATTGTTCTAATGTTTAAATATTGAAAATTCAATAAAAATACAAAATAAATACAAAAAAAGATGTTATATTTAGAGGTTTTGAAAGTTGACCTATCACCATAGCTGTGTAGTTGAGTCCATGGGGATAGGATGCTGAGCTCGAAGGAACATATACTGTAGGTCTGAGCCATCATAACCCATTATTATAGTGGGATTGTGAGCTGAGCATGCATTGGACATGACTATAGTGGGTGTTTGGAAGTGCAGTGAAATGTCTTCCTGGCTCGGGCAGTTCTGGAAGTCGGTTTTTGCTTGTAGAAGTCTTTTTCTCAGGGCTGGTGCAAGGGTATTAGGGGCCTTAAGCGAACTGTACAACCTTTACAGCCCTCCCCATACACTATAAGAAATTATCCATTCTACCCTTGCTGAGTCACCTCTTTCTTCAATACCCTAGTGCACACAATCACTTCCAGGAAACCTAGCTGCCACTTGCCAACCCTTGTTTTAGGAACAAATTCTAGTTCCCCTGACAATCCACTCTCAGCCCCATTTCAGAGAAGTGCATGTTCTCCTTTCTCTTCCCTGCACCTTTAAGAATTAAGATGCTATAGGAGCCTGGGTAATACAGCACAGAGAGAACTGGCTCTTCAGAGTTGCCAACCCATCGTACTGAAGATGTCACTTGACGATGAGATGGTGATAATGTCAAAACTCATTAATAACTAGATGGAAATTGTTTGTGGTGTAAGCAAATGGCAAGTTTATGGGGGGTTAACACAGAAATCTGAACACTACAGCACTATATATTATTGGTTTGTGATGTTAGGCTCTGATTTATGCCCATGGTGATTATGCGTACGGAACTGATATAAAACACATAATAATGTTTAATAGCCACAATTGTAGGATTTTGCATTGGATTGTAATTGCCCAATTAAATCTTCTTTATTAAAAAAATTCTTTTTCCTGTCTTTAATGGTGCCTAATGAGAGACAGCTATTTGGGAATAAAAGCCTTTCATCATTTTAATGTTTTATATGCATTGCATTGTAGAAAAAGAACTTGCAATAAATCTGAAAACATCCCACATAATAAGCATGGCTTGGCCAGACAGATATAGTGTGGCTCTTCCCTGGGATATTATATAGTGGTTGAGCACAGCAAGGGCAGGATGGCGCCTTCCTGTGATTTCATTTATAACTGGAGACCTTTGTTTTCAGTTTTTAGTTTATTTTCCTGGAGAATTTATCAGTTTTTATTACAACGAGAACAAAAAAAATTATATTTACCTGAAAAATTGTCATTCTTTTTCCAGCGATTTCTCCCATTTGTGTTTTGTTGTAATAAACACTGATAAAGTCCCAGGAAAAATAAAATAAAAACTGATAATGAAGGTGTTGTGCTCAGCAGTCTGCGGGTTTGCCCCACGGACCGCCGCCCTTACCTTACCTCTGAATCTGGCCTCTTCCTCCTGACACGATAGCAGACCACGCCGCAGCTCTAGGGGCATACACATGCTGACCGCTGGCCTGTTAAAGGGTCAGTGTGGGAATCTGGCTTAGGCGCCTCCCGCTGACATCAGAGCCTGCCCAGTATTCACCCCTGCAATCCTCAGATGCTTTGCCAATGGGTTAACTCCTCCTGGAGTAGTGTATTGCCAATGTTCCTGCCTTTGTTTCCTGGTTCCTGCCTTCACTGTAGTTTCCTGTGTCCATGTCTGCTGTCTGTGGTTCCCATCGTCTGGTTGTCCTTGGATCTCCTTAGTCTTCCTCTCGTCTATATCCAGTGTCTCCTCATGTTCCTGTCTCCTTGTCCTTCTCCTCTTCTTCATCCTCCATAGATTGACCTTTTGGCTTTTGACCCTGGCTTGGACTCTGACGCTGTTTGAACTTCGCCTGCCACTGACTACTGCTTGGACACTGACCTTGATTCTTCTCCACCTGCCTTCGACCATTGCCTGGACACAGACGTTGCTAGTGCTCTGCCTGCCCTGCTCTCCACCTGACCCTGGCCTGTACCCCCACTGCTCCCTCAGTGTGCTGGCATGCAGCGCTTCCTGCCTGCTTGGACTTTCATCATCCCAGACGCCCCCACCTAAGACCAGCTGGCCCCAGCATCTGAGAGCTCAACCTAAGGGGAACATGGGCTGGTAGTGGCAAAGCTCCAGTTGGGCCTCTGCTTCTGCCAGCTCCACCTGCCGATGGTGTGGACCTGTGGGGCTCCTCCCTGCAGGTAGCACCAACTTCCCCTCGGTCCAAGGGCCCATATTCACAACAGAAGTGCCTGGTTATCACAAAATTCTCTGCACTGTCCAAGAAGGAGACAGTCTAGGCCTGAAGGAACATGTTTTATTTTGGCCTTTATTGAATAGGAGGTTTATAAATATTAGCTCTAAATAAATAAATACTGGACTAAATCTAAATCTTCCCAGTGGAACGCAATTATTGGATCGGTGACAGGGGCTGCTGGGGTTCAAATTGGCGCTAGAGGAGTGGCGCCACTAGTTAGAGGGAGAACAGCATCATATAACCATCTACACCAACCATAAGAATTTGGAGCACCTCCACCAAGCCCAACAGCTTAACACCCAGTAGATCTTCTGGTCCCTATTCTTTGCTTGCTTCAACTTCGAACTCGTATACAGGCCCACAGTCAAGAATTTTTGAGCAGACGCTCTTTCCCACTCATTTCTGACTCAAGACACCTCAGAACTGCTCCGACACATTGATCCAGCCCAGATCCTCCTCGCATCCACCATGACTGTCTCTCCAGGGAAGATGGTTGTTCCCCGCAAACTCCAAGAAAAAGTATTAAAGTGGTCCCACAATTCCTGCATCGCAGCTCACCCTGGACTAGCCCGGACCCTTGCATTGCTCCAACAGTTCTACTGGTTGGCCCAAATGCAGAAGGACATGAGGGCCTATGTGGACCCTTGTCCCACCTTTATGCAGCAAAAACCATAAGCGGGACAACCCTGGGGGCTGTTACAGCCATTGCCGGTTGCCAGGGAACCTTGGACCCAGGTTGGAGCTGTGGAGCGGCTCAGTGATGAGCATCGTAGAATCTCTTGGCTTTCTGTCCAGTCTTCTGCAGAAGTTCCTTGCTGTGCTGCCAGAGTTGATGCAGTTCCTGTGCAGAGACCTGGGCTGCTTGAGATGATACTGACAGTGGAACCGGTAGAGGAGGCAAAGGTTGTTGCCCATAAACAAGTTGAAAGGGTGATGACCCTGTAGATGCAGATGGATGGGAATTTAATGCAAATTTGGCCCATGGGAGCAGCTTGGACCGATCGCTTTACTGAGAATTGACATAGGCTTGGATGAATTGCTTTAGGCTGTGATTTGTCCTTTCAGTTTGTCCATTTGCCTGTGGGTGGTAAGCGCTAGTGAAATCTAGAGAAATGTTGAATTTCCTGCATAGAGCCTTCCAAAACTTTGCTGTAAATTGGACCCCCTGTTAGAGAGGATGTGTCTAGGTAGGCCATGAAGCCAGAAGACATGGCGTATAAAAAGTTTCACCAACTCTGGAGCTGATGGTAGTACGGGTAGCACCACAAAATGTGCCATTTTGTGACCCAGATAGTGTTATTGTCGTCGGAAACTGGTAGGTCAACTATGAAGTCCGTAGCGATGTGTGTCCACGGTTTAGTTGGAGTGGGTAGTGGCTGGAGAAGTCCCCAAGGGCGACCCGGTGGTGGCTTCTGCCTAGCGCAGGTAGGACATGACTCTACGTAGGCCTGAACATCCTTTTTCATGGAGGGTCACCAGTAATAGCTCAGTAGAGTAGCTAAGGTTCAAGATTGTCCAGGATGGCCTGCAAGTAGTGAATCGTGGGCCCATTGGAGAATCTTCTTCTGTAGGGACTGTGGAACCACCGTTTTCCAAACTGGAACCGTGTGAGTGGCACCCCTTGGTTGTCATGGAGTGTCCGGAACATCTTCAGTAGAAAAAGAATGGGATAAGGCATCCGCTGGAGTGTTCTTATCTGCTGGACGATATTTCAGGAGGAAATCGAAGCGGTTAAAAAATAATGACCAACGAGCCTGTCGGTGATTCAGGCATTGTGCATGCCGCAAGTATTCAAGGTTTTTGTGGTTGGTGTAAACCGTGATTTGATGTTGAGTGTCTTCAAGCCACGGGTGCCATTCCTCAAATGCCAATTTAATCGCTAAGAGTTCCTTGTCTCCTATCCCATAGTTTCGTTCGGCTGGCGAAAAACACTGGGAGAAAAAAGAACAGGGATATAGAGTATGGTTGTCTGCATGTTGGCTAAGGACTGCTCCTACCCCGACGTCCGAAGCATCTACCTCTACAGTGAAAAGTTGTCGGGGATCCGGGTGATGTAGGAGAGGCTCTTGGAGGAATGCCTCCTTGAGTTTTTGTAAGACGTCCACAGCTTCTGGAGACCATTGAGAAGGATTAGCTCCTTTTCGAGTCATGGCAGTAAGAGGCGCGGTCAAAGTAGAATAGTGATGAATGAAGGATTTGTAGTAGTTGGTGAATCCGGGGAATTTTCTGAGAGCTTTAAGTCCATTAGGTTGCGGCCATCCTCGAATACTCTTGGTTTTCTGCGAATCCATCTGGAACCCCTGGCTGGATACCACATAGCCCAAAAAGGGAACGGATTCTTGGTGAAAAGAGCACTTCTCCATTTGGCGTATAAGTGGTTGGCTCTCAATCTCTGGAAAACTCTCCTGACGTCCGACAGATGACTGTGAAGGTTCTGGGAGAAGACCAGTATTTCGTCAAAATAGACTACTGCGCAGGTGTAAAGCGTGTCTCTAAAAATTTCATTCATCATGTTTTGAAACATGGCTGGGGCACTGCAAAGGCCAAAGGGCATGACCAAATATTCAAAATGGCTGTCACGGGTATTAAATGCTGTCTTCCATTCATCTCCCTGGCGTATTCGGACCAAATTGTATGCCCCTCTAAGGTCCAACTTTGTGAATATTTTGGCTCCTTGAAGCCTATCAAAAAGCTCAGAGATCAATAGCAGCGGGTAGCGATTCTTCAGGGTAATCTCATTCAGGCCCCGGTAGTCTATACATGGGCAAAGGGAGCTGTCCTTCTTGCCCACAAAAAAGAACCCGGCCCCGGCAGGAGACTTAGAAGGTCGAATGAAGCCCTTCGCCAAGTTCTCTTGGATATAGGAGAACATGGTCTGGATTTCAGAGAGAGAAAGTGGGTACACCCTTCCTCTGGGAGGCTCAGTGTCTGGCAATAGATTGATGGCACAGTCAAAAGATCTGTGAGGTGGTAACATATCTGCCGCTGTCTTAGAGAATACATCTTGATAGGGAGTGTATTGTGGCGGTAGGCCTGGAAAAGATGTGGTGGTGGTCAGGCATGGCTTTGGAGACACCACCTCGAGACATCTCCTATGGCAAGATTCTCACCATTGGGATAATTGGAGGGTGCTCCAGTCAAATTGAGGTGTATGTAATTGTAGCCATGGTAATCCGAGTACCACTGGATGTATTGCTTTATCTAGGACTAAAAAAGAGATGGTCTCGGTATGTAGTAGTAAGCGAGACCTCACATGGCAGTGGCTTGCCATGGATTGAAGACAAGAGTAGTGGTTAGGTGTCCGGACGGTAGGAATTCGTAGGTGCTCCACGAGTTGATGAAGTATAAAGTTGCCACCGGCACCGGAATCCACTAATGCTAATGTGTGGAACTCAAGGGCGTCGGAAGTGACGGAGACTGGAAGTGTTAGTGGAGGAGATGGAGAGGTAAGACCTAGGAGGAGTCCTCCGGCGGATCATAGGTCTGCGAGTTTCCTGGACAGATAGGACAGGTGGGAACAGCGTGACCAGGTTGTTCACAGTACATGCAGAGCCCCAGTCTTTTCCGGTAATGCCTCTCTTTAGCGGACAAGTGGCTCCGGCCCAGTTGCATGGGTTCCTCTTCTTCAATAGTTGGTACTGGCATAATCTGGGTGACTGGTGGTGGACGAGAGCGAGGAACCACCGATGGTACCTTCTTAGAAGTTTTCAGCTTCTGTGAGCATTCACGCAGTCGATGATCAACTAAATCAATGAGGGAGTCCAAATGGTCGGGGAGCTCATCCTTAATGCGAAAGTTAAGGCCTTCCAGAAAGATAGTCCGTAAGCAGTCTAAGTTCAATTTAGTTCCGAGGACAAGGTTTTAAATAACATAGTCCGTTAAAGATTTGGTACCTTGTTGAAGATGCAGTAGTGCAGATCCGGCGATAGTCTTGTGAGCAGGATCATCAAAAACAGAACGAAAAAGTTCTCTCGCCCTAGCATGATAGCACCTAGGTAGAGCCCATCAAGCTAGGGCGAGAGAACGTTGTAGAAATCTCATCTTTCTGTACCTTTTCTCATTGCAAATGACATCAAATGTTCATTGATATGTACTGTGCTGTTCGTACGTCTAACTGTGCATGTAAAAATGGCCCCAAACCCTAGGCCACCACCAAAATGTCACCTCTAGTTGACTACTAATTGACTCTCCTACAGTGGTATAAATTGTTGGCTTATCTCTCTCTCACTCTCTTCCTCTCCCTCCTTCCCTCTCTCTCTTTCCAGGAGCAGCCTACAAGTGCAATATAACCCTACCCCTTCTTTTCATCACAGGCACTGTTCATGCAAAATGATAAATCTAGGCCTAAGTTTGGCGTTCTGTTTGAGTCTCTTGTTTTGCCGCAGCAGGAGGGGAGGTGCTGGTCGCGTTTTCTTGTGGCACCACAGGAGGAAGGAGAGGTACTGGTGGCCCCACTTCTTTGTTGTGCCACAGGCGAGAGTTGACAAATTAGCAGACTCAGGGGGCCTTTTCGTTTTTCTTCACCACGGTCGGGAAAGAAGATGTCAGTATGAGGCGAGGGGCCGGTAGTCCCGCTGAGTTTTATTTAATTTTATTTTTTAACTTGTACCGAGGGTGGGAAGGTGAAGCATTGGCGCAGGATCTCTTCTTTTTTTCATCGCGGGTGGCAAGTGAGGCACCGATGACCTCACTGGCTTTCTTTTCTTTCGCCTCAGGCGGGAGGGAAGGGGTCAGCGGCCCCACAAAGCCTTTTCTTGATTCATGGGTGTGATACGAAGTGCCGAGCCTTTTTTAATATTATTTAATTTGGGCTGCGGGCGGGAAGGTAGATGCTGGTGGCCGAGATTGCAGCAGGGAAAGGGGGAGTCCAGCCTAGGCAGACAACTTCCAGGAGGTACAGCGCCACTCTTGGCGGTGTAGTTAAACCACAACTCCCTCAAATTAGGTGACCAGATACAATAAGAAAAATAGTTGCTGCACTCGACTTTGTAGGGTTAAACTCTGGACAATTTCCTGACATTTTAGCCCTCCATCTGGCTTACGGACGTCACTTTAAAATTCTGTACTGTCTGGCAAAAATCCATACAGTTGGCAACCCTATATAGAATGCAAATCATTTGCAGGGGGTTCCATAACATGGCTAGAGGTAATATTCTGATGAACAGCGTTATCATTTGTATATTATTTATAAAGAATACAATTTCACCTCTAGGCTATCCTTATTGCCTAGCAAATGTTTCTGTTCTCCTCCTCTCTCCTTTCAGTTCTCCTTTATTTTTCTTCTTCCCTCTCCAATTTCTCTTATTCTCCCTTTCAATCATCTCATTTTCCAGGCTGTTCCTACTTTCTTTATCCCTCTCTCCTCCCTGCTCCCATCACTGTGTCTCAATGCTTTTGTAAATGAATCTTCTACTGAGGACAGGATGGACCTAGTCATAACGGCCTCCAGGAACTCCTTACATTTGTTTTTCAATATTATCTCTTTTCTATAATTTATAAACTAAGGGAAACAGGGTTACATGCCCTGTACAGTTCCAGTACAAACCACAGGTAAGGTCTACAGTCAGCTTCCTGGGTCGCTTTAAGCATAGGTCCATACATCAGATAAAAAAAAGTGTTTGTGACTCTGGGGATAGTTGATTGTGCAGTAGCATTACATTTTATGGTGTTCACAGGTACATAAATCTATACAATATGTATTCTCCAGTGGAAATTATATGTATTGCTTTAGCATTCTGCACCATTGATATGGTTACAGGGCTCTATTCATGACTGGATGCCCAAGGCAAAGCCTCATTTTGGTAAAAGTCCCTAAACAAGATCTAATATTTCATGTCATACTGAAATTCCTTTTGATAAATAATCTCTGAGGGCTATTTGCATAATTTCTCCGGGGAGATTGCCAATTTCATATGCAATTTTTCAACCCATGCAAACGAGTTGGCTGAAAAATTGCCT
The DNA here is from genome assembly GCF_901001135.1 of Rhinatrema bivittatum. NCBI lineage: Eukaryota > Metazoa > Chordata > Amphibia > Gymnophiona > Rhinatrematidae > Rhinatrema > Rhinatrema bivittatum. The sequence continues at coordinate 465,051 of NW_021820411.1, forward strand.
GAGAAATTTCCTGTGAAAAATTTAGCAAAAAAGATAGTGACGCTTCCTTGGGGTATCTAGTGACGCCTCTTTGGGGTTTCGCTATATGTTTTGTGAAATCCGGTCTGCAAAGATGTTTTCACAGGTCATTTTTCCATGGAAATCACAATTAATGGCCCACTTTGCATTATATTGCATCACAGCAACTCAATTTTGAATTTGAATAACATTTTGCACGTACGGCCAAATTTTCAAATCCCCCCGCGTGTAAAATCCAGGGGTTCCGCGCGCGGCCGGACCTTGTGCATTTTAGAAGGGGCCCGGCCGCGTGCGTAACCCGTTACGTGCACAAGAGCTGGACCTCGCAAAAGGTGCGGTCCTGGAGGCGGCCAGTAGAGTGGCCATTTGCCGCTGTGCCGGGGGATTGTGCGCCAGCAGCCTGCTGATGTAAGTTCTGAAATTAAGAAATTAAGAAAAAGATAGGCCGTGTTAAGGGGTCGGGGAGGAGAGGGGAAGAGGGAGGGAGGGTAGGTAGGAGGGGTAGGAAAGTTCCCTCCCAGTCGGCTTCTTAACTGGAGCCGACTGGGAGGGAACTGGGGGAGGCCCAATGTTGTTGCTGCACGTAATCTGTGCCCCTGTGTGTGCCAGCCCAGATTTTATAATGTTATAAAATTGCACGTCCATGTGCGTGAGCATATGTTTTTAACATGTACCTCTTAACATGCTACTGCTAACTCTACATCTTGAGCCCAACTTCCTCAGCTTCAGGAAAAAAAGCTAAAGCTTGGCATTTTAGCCTGGTCTTCCCGGCAGAAGCCTTCTGTCCACCAATGTAACTACTTAAATAAGGTCCACTAATTAATTATCAATGGATTCCTATTACTAGGCCAACTAAGATGTGTAGCAAACTCAAATGATATTGTCCATAAATTTAATTCTGTTGTAATCTACTTTGAGGACCTTTGTGGTATTTATATATTTATTTAGAAAATATTTATCGACCATTCCAATGGTCGTGATGATTTACAATTAAAACATTTATAATATACAGATAAACAATAATATATGTCTCAAGATAACTAAAAGTCAACATCACGACATAAAGGAAAAATTTAAATCAAAATCACAATACTCATCACCTCCTAAAAAACAATAAAATAATACAATTTCTAACTACCAATAAAAATAAAATAAACCAATAAAACTTAAAATCCAGTAAATAGTATTAAAAGGAACATAAAAATGCCTCAAATAAAATATCTGCCTTGTGAGTGCACATTTAAGTATTAGTTTTTTCAAATGTCAATACAAATAGGCATGTCTTAATATTTTTTTATATGCTTTAATATCCCTTAATGTACATAGAGGCAGCCGCACGCATGTTATAAAATCCGGGGTCGGCCCCCCCCACCTTCCCCTTCCTTCCCTTCCCCCATCTAACCCCCCCCCCAGCCCTACCTAAATCCTCTCCTACCTTTATTTTGTAAATTACGCACAGGCCAGCTGCCGGCGCGCGATCCCCCAGCACGGCCGCTGTGCTGGAGGCTTCGGTCCCGCCCCTTTCACTAAGCCTTGGGACATACTCACATCCAGGGACGGTTACGCGCATAAATCCTTTAAAATCTGCCCCTCAGTGCCTCTCCTAACTATAGCTATTAATATCTTGTGGATCAGTGTCAAAAATCCTGAAGCCAGTGTAATGTTGATAATATTGGAGTTATATGGTCATATCTTGAGGAGCCCATTAGTATTCTGGCTGCAGAGTTCTGTAGAAGTTGTAATACCCTTAATGAATTTGCAGGAACTCCAAGAAGAATTACAGAGGTCCATTTCTGTGAATACAATAGTCTACAGAACTATTCTAACATTTTCTGGTTCAAGCAATGGTTTTAACCTTTTCAACATTCTCAACTAAACAGGATATATGCAATTTCATGTTGAGTCTCCTACCTAAAATGACTCCCAGGCCACGGTGTTGGGATTCGTGGGTTTCATGGACTCTTGGCCCGAGGTGATTGGTGCTACCTAAGGGGTAGAACCCCACAGGTCCTCACCGTTGGGAGGCGAGGTCAGCTGCAGCAGGGACACGACTATAGTTCAGTAGAGGGGACGCCCTGCATCACTGCCATGTGATCTCAGTACTGGGATGGACTGAAGATACGATGTATCAGAGAAGGAACCTTCAATACAGAGATGCGCTGGGCAGGTCCTGAGGAGTGGGGAGTGCGGAGTCAGGATCACTGAAGGAGAAATGCAGACTGTTCTGAGGGGTGGGACAGCGTAGCAGCAGAGTCACTGGTGCGATGATATAGGGCTGCCCCAAGGAGTGACTCAGATGTAGTGGCGTAGGGTGCCCCGAGGAGCGGGGTAGTGCAGAGTAATGCCACAGGTATAAAGACGTAGAGACTGCCCTGAGGAGCAGGGAAGCGTATAGTCAAAGTCTCTGATAATGTGGCGTAGAGGCTGCTCCAAGGAGTGGGGAAGCGAAGAATCAAAGTCTCTGGTGAAGTGACGTAGAGGCTGGCCCAAGAATCAGGGAAGCGTAGAGTCAAAGTCTCTGATGATGTGGCGTAGAGGCTGCTCCAAGGAGTGGGGAAGCGAAGAATCAAAGTCTCTGGTGAAGTGACGTAGAGGCTGGCCCAAAGATCAGGGAAGCGTAGAGTCAAAGTCTCTGATGATGTGGCGTAGAGGCTGCTCCAAGGAGTGGGGAAGTGAAGAATCAAAGTCTCTGGTGAAGTGACGTAGAGGCTGGCCCAAGGAGCAGGGAAGCGAAGAATCAAAGTCTCTGATGATGTGGCGTAGAGGCTGCTCCAAGGAGTGGGGAAGCGAAGAATCAAAGTCTCTGGTGAAGTGACATAGAGGCTGGCCCAAGGATCAGGGAAGCGAAGAATCAAAGTCTCTGGTGAAGTGACGTAGAGGCTGGCCCAAGGAGCAGGGAAGCGAAGAATCAAAGTCTCTGGTGAAGTGACATAGAGGCTGCCCCGAGGAGCGGGGAGTGTAGAGATGGGATCTCTGATAGGCAGTGCCGAGGCTACCCCGAGTAGTGGGAAAGCGAGCTGGTAGGATCTCTGGGGAGGAGCGCAGGGACTACCCCAAGGAGCGGGGAAGCCTGGAGACCAAGTTTCCCGAAGAAGCGCAAGCAGGCCCCCGAGGAGTGGATACCCGGGCCAGAGTCCAAGTCAGCAGGAACAGATCCAAGGCAGGAACCATGGGTCCAGAGAGACAAGAACAAGCACCAGAGAGGCAAAGGAACTCGTTGGCAAGTCAGTTTGCTTAGGTCCAAGGAGGTGCTTAAATATCCCCAGGTAGTGATGTCATCAGTCGGGGATGGCTCAAGGATTCCCGCCCTTGGCCCTTTAAGTAGAGAAAGGCGCGTGCTTAGGAAGGCCCGAAGTCGGAGCATGGGTCGGCGGTGTCCTAACCGCCATGTGGAGCAGGGAGGACCAGGAACAGTGCAGCGACAAGGGCTGGCCAGAGCCGCCAGTTCCCCTGGAGTGGAGGGCCAAGCATGGCAAGATGTAAGTTGGGTTGGCCGCGGCCAACGGTTATAACATACGGACACTACAAACCATAATCTTCTTACCCTTAAACATGAATGAGGGATACTCATCTACATTTATCTTTCTTGATAATACAATAATCTCACATTTTGTTACATTCAATGAAAGCTTACTGCAGAACAACCACTTTTGTCTGGCATAAAGTTAGATTTCCAGTTATTTAAATGAGTTATCAATGTTCTCTATAGGGATAAAAAAAAACTAAATGTCATCAGCAAATATTCTAAAATTTTGCCCCAAACCACCTAGTAGTTTTACACAAGGACGCCTTATGTAAATATTACACAAGGGCACACTTGTCTTCATTATTGTTCAGTCTGATACCTTACTTCCTAATCTTCTATTTGATATAAAAGAGTAAAACCAACTCAACACTTCTCCACATATTCCAAATTCTTCAAGGCAGGACATTGTTGGGGAGCGCTAGGAGAGCGGTCCCCTTACCGGGAGATGTGTGTTCTTGGGCCATGGCTTGACCCCAGAGGAACTCTGAAGAGGTGCCGTGGTAGGTGAGGCATGCCCGAGCATGGGTTGAGCAGGAGCGAGGCTGGACTGAAGACTGGAAATACTGACCCTCCTCCGGACCTGCACGCTTCGGAAGACCAACAACGCAATGATGTTCTTATGAACAGTCCTCTGACCGTTCCAAGCCCTTTCGGACCTGCCGCAGGGTATGGCAAGAAGCATCAGGCCGGATGGAGGCCAGGGCAGCGAAGACCGGAACATGGAGATTCAGACAAGACTCAGGGACGAGGTACTTGGATACACAGACGTAGACTCAGGAACGAGGTACTTGGATGCACAGACGTAGACTCAGGAACAAGGTACTTGGCTTTTAGAAGACTCAGGAACAAGGTACAAGGCTTGCATCATGAAGAGCCCTACTCAGCCCGCCCGTGGGGCTGGTCGTGGGCCACTACATGGCTTGCCACGAGGTACCAAGCATACAGAGGACTCAGGAACAAGGTACAAGGCTTTCAGAAGACTCAGGCAAGGCTCAAGGTAATCAGAAGATTCAGGTAAAGCACTGGAGTGAGACTGCAATGCAGTGCGCCCTACACAGTCCACCCGCGGGACTGGTCACGGACCACGCTGGACTCTAGGAGCCTCAAGACGAGAAATGGAGCAATGAATGAATGAAGCATGTCTCAGAAACTGTAGAGGCCTGCACCGAGGTGCACCCTACTCAGCCGCCAGTGGCTGGTCGTGGACCACGCTGGAAGCACAGGTTCTGGCAGAGTCTTTGGCACGGACGGAGCAAGCACTAGGGACTCCGTAGACCAGGGACAAGTACAGAAGCAGAAGTCTCCCAGAGGCTAGTGCTGCAGAAGAGAGGCAGGCATCATACCATGAGGCGCCCTACACAGCCCGCCCATGGAGCTGGTCGCAGACCAAGATATGGCACACCAGGAAGCGTGGTACGAGGAACCAGGGGTTCAGGACAGCAAATCAGACTCATGGACTTCAGGATCAGGAGAAGCAACATCAGGCTGGATCATGGATATCAGGAACAAACATCTGGACTGGAACACAGGTACTGGATCAGGAGACAGACCTTAGGGGCTGGCACATGAACATCTGGAACAGCAGGTGAACATCAGGACTGGAATGTAGACAAGAAGACAAGACGAGGAGCTCCAACGAAGAACAGGAAACACAGGACCTTGAAGAAGTGCTGGAACAAGGACGACTCCTGGAGCGAAGGACAGCAGGATCCCAGGAGTGACCAACTCCTTGCGAAGGCAAAGCTGGAATGGACACTGAGCCCTTTTGTAGGGCTGAAGAGGACAACACCCAGGGAGGGGTCAGCAGGGGGGCCACACCTGGCTGGCCCTTGAAGAACAGGTGAGAGGCGCGCACCCGCGCCTTAGGAAACTGGAGAAGAGAGAGCTGGAAGCCGGTGGTGTCTTCAGCCACGTGGAAGGCCGAGGAAGCAAGGCAGGAGCGGGGCAGCCCTGCCCTGAAGCTGGACGAAGGGCAGGCTGCTGGAGCAGCTCCCAGCTGTGAAGACAGAAGCAGGAAGCGTAGAAGGGCTGGCTGCAGGACAAGCAGGGAGCTGCAGAAGGCTGCAGGGACAGCCTCCCTGCCAGCTGAAGACCTCAGCCTCGTGGACGACCCCAGCTGATTCGGGGAAGCAGGAGCGGCAGCGGCAGTCCCCAGCTGATGAGGGAGCTCCCGGTGGCACGACTGGCCACGGAGGTAAGAGCCTGCCCGCGTTCCTTGCGGACAGGATCGCAACAGACATAAGAAGAGAACGGTCCACTGTGTCAAACGCAGCTAACAAATCTAATTAATAAATAACTTTGATCCTATCAAAAAAAAAAGCGGAATATCAAATGTTGATCAATAACTATACATAAAAGATTATTATTTGCAAAAGCAAATTTTTTTGCAAATGGTGCTTCACGTGCAAAAATCCTAAAGAGTGCATGTTATTTCAAATAACGTGCTCTATTGAAAGTATTTGCAAACAAAGTGCTGTTTGCAAACATTTTAGTACATCAGTCTCTAAGTAAGCTATTTGTCAGGATTTCTGAACTTGGGGTACATCACCCCAGGAGTGGTACAGGACTGCCCAGCTGGATGCTGGTCTTCTGCCTAGCCAGCCCCCTCCCCTGCAGGTTGAGTGCCCTTGGGTTCTGGGGACCAGTAGGTCTTTGCCGCGGCAGTATAACATGGTGAGTCTGTGCAGGCAGGAATAAACACTGGTCAGAGTGTAACAAGGCTGGACAGGCTGAGTAGTCTGGAGCAAGGCTTGGATAGGCTGGATAGACTGGATGAGTAATGGGTACAGGGACAGTACACAGAGCTGGGACTGGGACTGAACACAAATACCGACAAGCTGTAACTGCAAGGACTAGAACTAGGTACAGGCTGGGGCAAGACAAGACATAGACAAGACAGGGAAAGGATACTAAGACTAGGTCTGGGCAGGACAGGACCAGACAAGGCAGACAGGGACAAGACAACACAGAACAAAGAACACAAAGGCCCATAGGCTGCTAGGCCCGAAGGCCAGTAAGTATGGAGAGGCCACAGAGCGAGGAGCAAGGTAAGGTCAGGCAAGGCCTAGGGTAAGCCACAAAGCAAGGTAAGAACTGAGATCAGACCCAAAGGCCACAGAGCAGGGTATAAGGCAGCAGAATGTCTTGGGACCACAAGGCAAGGAGAGGGAGAAATAAGGCCCAGAGGCCACAAGGCAAGACAAGGAGCAGCCAGGTCAAAGAGCCAAAGATGATGCTGTGAGAAGGCAAGAGTGAAGTGGCAAGGCTGGGTTACATAGGGCTGGAGCTTGGGTATGGTACAGGCAGTGAGGAGGAGCTTGGCAAGGCTGGAAGCCAAACTCACTGAGGACTTCTGATGGAGTGGAGGCTGCAAGACGGGCTGATTCAGGAAGCCATTGAGGAGATGGCTTGGATAGCTCTGGGTAGAACTTACTGGAGGCTTCAGCTGGGGAGGCATCAAAGTAATCCAAATCAGGGTACGATGAGGTTGTGCAGCAGACAAAATCATAACAGTATCCCACTTAAGACCCCCTTCTCTGGACACACTGCATGTAGAAAAGAGCCCTCTTCTGGGCCCTGAATAGCTAAGTCAGCACCTCCTCGCTGAGGCTGGGTCATAGACTCAGGGCTCTTCAGAGGCTGGAGTTGCAGCTCAGAGCCTCTCTGTGGCTGGATTGGATGACTGGGCTGGCTCAGAGACTTCTAGGCACTGGGCGATTTGACCTGCCTCTCTCGGTCACTGGACTTCTGGCTCAGGATTCTGATTCATGGACTCAGGGTTGCTTAGCAACTTGGCCTCTGGCACATGGCATCTTGTTGGTGAAGCCACTAGTTCAAGGTTCTTGAACGACTGAACCAATAACTTAAGCTCCCTCCGAGACAGGAATAAGGACTCCGGCTCTCCTCGAGGCTGAAGTGGTGGCTCAGGCTCTCCCCGAGGCCTCTCTGTGGCTGTACTAGGGACAAAAGTCTCCCTGAGAGTGGGCTGGTTCATTCAGGCACTGTGTGGCTTGACCCACATCTCTTGGTCACTGAGCCTCTAGTCCAGGATGTCTGAGTAGCTGGACATCTGGGTCAGTGCCTCCCTGGTGCTGGATATCTGGGACAGTGCCTCCTTTGGGTACTGGGTCTTGGGCCTTACTGGGGTGCAGATTTACCCAGTCAATATTGGGGTCAATATTGCTCCCAAAGGTCCATAAATCTCTGGTAAATCCCCCAGGACGCCCGATAGTGTCTGGCATCGGTTCTTTATTGGAGCCGTTATCTCAGTTTGTGGACGTATTTCTTAAACCCCTGGTACCACGCTCCAAGTCCTTTGTAAGGGATTCTTCTCATTTTATATCTATTTTGGATCAAATGGAGATATCACAGTCATCGATATTTCTTATTACCCTTGATGTAGTTTCCCTTTATTCGAACATCCCTCAATCTGAGGCGTTGACAGTTATGGAGAAGGCTTTAAACACTCGTCCAGCTCCCCACCGAGTCACTACCCCCTTTTTGATCCAACTTGCGGAGATTGCCTTAACAAAAAACTTTTTTCAATTCCAAGATCAAATTTACCAGCAGAATAAGGGGACTGCAATGGGGGCGACAATGGCACCGAGCCTCGCATGCCTATACATGGATGATTATGAAGACGCTCATATCCATTCGTCAGAATGGTCTTCATTCATCCATGTATGGCTACGGTACATCGATGATGTCTTTATAATATGGACAGGCTCAGACGTACAATTTTTTGTATTCTTTGACTGGGTTAATTCCCGTAATCCACACATTCAGTTTAATTTTAGCATTCATTCTACACAGATTTCCTTTTTGGACGTGGCCATCACCTGGAGGGGCGACCGTTTTGAAACCTCACTGTTCCGCAAAAATACGGATAGGAACACTTTGTTAGCTTATAGCAGCTGTCATCCCAGAGCACTTCGTGACAACATCCCTACAGGACAATTTTTGAGACTCCGTAGACTCTGTTCCAATCGTGCTGATTTTTTGTCACAAGCTCAGAGCCTATCTGTCCGATTTTCAGAGAGGGGTTATCCATCGAGGGTCATAAAGAAGGCGTTTAAGCGGGCACTCTACACTCACAGGGAATGGCTTTTTACACCACCTTCACCCTCCGATGACACATCTTTGAACTGTATTCTTCCTTTCTCGGTCGTAGGTAGATCTGTAGCCAATATGATAAAAAGACATTGGGCAGCTCTTTCCTTGAATGACCTTATGCATGGATCACTCCGGTTCACCTTCAAAAGAGGGACCAATTTACGGGACCGGCTGGTACATACAGCGAGCCACCCCAGTGAAATGCGATTAGATGTGAGAGGTCAACATTCTCCCTGTGGCCACTGCACCATGTGCCAGCACACGGAATTGTTTACAGAATTTGTACACCCTCAGACTGGACGTGTGTTTAAACTGTTTTCCAAAACTGATTGCACTACTAGAGGGGTGGTATATGTGGTTAAGTGCCCTTGCCCCCTGCTGTATGTGGGTAAAACTTCACGAATGATTAAGACAAGGATCATTGAGCACTGTTGCAATATTAGATCCTCTAGAAGCGATGAGCCTTTGGTCTCACACTGGCTCCAGGCGGGTCACTCCGTTGCTGCTCTCTCCTTCCTAGTCCTGGAGGTGGTCGCGCCCCCTCGTCGGGGGGGGGTGACTTTGCCGGGATACTCGGTCGGAGAGAACAGCGCTGGATCTTCACTTTGGACACAGTTTCACCTAAAGGTTTAAACAAGGAAATAGAATGGTATTTATTCTATTAATGAGTTATTAATTCTGCATGTGTGTCACTGTGTACCTACCGCTTTCAGCATCTCGCGAGAGGGATTTCCTCTTTCGCGCCCTTTTTTCCTTTAAATGGCTGTCACTATTACAAGATATCGCGCTCCTGCTGTCAACACTGAAGGTATGCATTTACATTACACAATTTCTTATCAGCAGCCTGTATTGTTCCGTTCGTGATGTATGTTATTTTATTATAGATTAAACATTCGCCGTGGTCCCTCCTGATGCAGCTTACCCGAAACACGGACCGTGTCGGGGGACTTTAATTGTTGTTTCGCTTGATTACCCGGAATGGAGTTGCCTCAATCAAATGAACTTTGAATGATTGACGTTACAATAAAAATATATTTGAAGTTTCAATGGAACTATATACTTTATCCTGCACCATGTTTATGTGGGTAATTGACATCTCCCATTATTACTGCACTACCAATTGGTTAGCTTCCCTAATTTCTCTTAGCAATTCAATTGCTGGGACATATGTTCTTATGTTCTTATGTTCTTACATATGTTCTTATGTTCTTACATAACTTGGAAAGGCACACACCTGTCTCTATAAGGTCCCACAGCTGACAGTGCATGTCAGAGCAAAATCAAAGGAATTGTCTGTAGATCTCTGGGACAGGATTGTGTAGAGGCACAAATCTGGGGAAGGGTTCAAAAATTGCTGCAGTATTGAAGGTCCCTCCTCTATCATTTTTAAGTGGAAGTTTGGAACCATCAGGACTCTTTCTAGAGCTGCCCAAACTGAGCAATCTGGTGAGAAGTGCCTTGGTCAGGGAGGTGATCAAGAACCTGATGGTCACCCTGATGGAGCTCTAGCGTTCCACTGTGGAAATAGGAAAACCTTCCAGAAGGACAACCATCTCTGCAGCACGCCAGCAATCAGGCCTTTATGGCAGAATGGCCAGACAGAAGCCACTCCCAGGGCCGGTGCAAGGGTATTAGGCACCCTAGGTGAACCTTTTGCCTTGTACCCATCCCCCCAACCCCCACCCTGGACCATGTCCTGGCTCCAATCTTGACCTCATTCACTCAGACAGGCTCCTTGTCTCATTCACACATGCACCCTTACATAGGCTCCCTCCTCCTCCTCTCTCTCTCTCACTAACACCATTGCTCTCTCGTACACATGCAATCCCTCTCTCACACACACTCACAGAGGCACCACTCATGGCTCACCGAGACTCTGCTTCTCTCGGCCGTGAGCAGGATGGGCACTGCTCGTGGCCCGCCAAGTCTCTGCCACTGATAGGTGCCGCGAACGAGATAGGCTCAGCTTACGACTTGCCAAGTCTCTACTCCCGTAGCCGTGAGTGGGATGGGCTCCGCTCATGGCCCCACATGGATGCTCTTTGCCATTCCCAATGGCTTGTGCCCTAGCCTATTGCCTGGTTTGTCTATTGGGACACGCTGGCCCTGGCCACTCTTCAGTGAAAGGTAAATGACAGTGGGCTTGGAGTTTGCTAAAAGGCACTTATAAGACTCTCAGAGATAATTTTGGACAGGGAAAAGAAATTCACAACCTAATAATAGAACAGAGGGGAAAAATCCTTCAATGCTGGAATCCCAATCGAAGCGCATATGTGGACACTCTGCCATACATGGTTCAGAGTATTACTAGACAGTGCTAATACGTCTATACTTTATATTCCTTCATCCTTCTGAGAAAAAACAACCTGATTAAGGCTCATGGAAGCGCTAACCCCACTGCTGGATAGATGTAGCCCTCCTGCAGCACTGTGTAGTACATGGGATAACTTGCTGTACTGTAGGATAAAAACTGACAATATTAATTATCTTTTCCCGCATAGGTATAGAGACTAGACCGTTCAACAAAATATTTATAAATTACTTGTATCTCCTAATTTATGAATGTAACTTCGGGGGAATGGCAGGCTGTACCTGTGCAGTAACCTCCAGCTGTAATGTAAATACTGAGACAAAACCCAACCCTTTATAGCCAATAAAACACTGTAGTGAAGCAGAAACATCTCTGGGCATCACAGCCAATCAATCGGCAGCCTCGAGCACGAGGGGGAGGGGAAGGGAAGAATGCTGACATCCATCAGCCATTTCCCAATTCCCAGTCAATTAAACATGATCTTTACTTTATTTTAAAAAAGATAGTCCATGGCCCTCACAGTTCGCCTCCTATACTCTGGTAAAGGTTATCCTCTTGCTTACTACAAAAGTGAAATTTGCCATGACTGAGATTCCTGTTTTGAAAACTATTTAGAAAGCGCACCAAATTTTATAGTTTTCCCAGGACCTTGCTGCCAACTCACTCACATCAACCAATCAGGTTGACTTAGTCCTGGTTTTGCCCTGTTGCATGCATGGAGTTGTAGTTCTGATTATCTAGAGGAAATCTATGAGGGCAATCAGAACTACAACTCCATGGGGGGTTGTAGTTCTCATTGCCAGCTAATCTGGTTCCAGGCCAAAAACCGGAACCAGATTAGCCTGTTTGGCTGACCTGGGGTAATTTGGCAACCCCCATTTTCCTTGGTGCTCATTCTCATATTCCATTTGGGAGTTGGAGGCTGTGGTTCACTTCTGTGCTCTGGTTGGTAGCTCTGTCATGTATTAATGGTGCGTATGATCATCAGTGGCTTTCGTTATGTTATTTTTAACATTTTCATGTTTTTCATTGATTGACATGTTTACTTTTTCTGCTTTTCTGTTTTTGTATGTTTTATGGTCTTTTATGTTTCATCCTGTTTTTAATGCTCACTGCTTGTTGTTCATTTATTTTTGTTTTGTTTTATTCCAACCAATGTTATTGTTTTATTTATGAATGTTTTTCACTGTGAGCCACTTAAAGCAATGCATAATGCAGATTATAAATATTTTAATAAATAAAATGGCTTTACCCAAGGCAAGTCTTGCCTCACAAATCTGCTTCACTTTTTTGAAGGCGTAAATAAACATGTGGATAAAGGTGAACCAGTAGATGTAGTGTACTTGGATTTTCAGAAGGCGTTTGACAAAGTTCCTCATGAGAGGCTTCTAGGAAAAGTAAAAAGTCATGGGATAGGAGGTGATGTCCTTTCCTGGATTACAAACTGGCTAAAAGACAGGAAACAGAGAGTAGGATTAAATGGACAATTGTCTCAGTGGAAGGGAGTGGGCAGTGGAGTGCCTCAGGGATCTGTATTGGGACCCGTACTTTTCAATATATTTATAAATGATCTGGAAAGAAATACGATAGCCTGTCTGCTGATTTTCCCCACCAGTATGAGGTTCTTATGGCCTGGATTGGCCACTGTTGGAAACAGGATGCTGGGCTTGATGGATCCTTGGTCTGACCCAGTATTTATTTATTTAAGTTCTTTTAATATACCGATGCTCAAGACCAAGTCTTATCGTACCGGTTTACAATGGAACAGGGGGAAACCATTAAACAACTGTATAGAAGATAAAGTTACATTAAACAGGGAACAAAAAACATGGGCTTTGGAAGACAGGAAAGATATCAAAATATAATAACTGGAGAGTACTGAAAGTAGTCATCAACAAAAACAATTAAGTAGCGAGATAAAGGTTAACAAAAGGTTAAAGAATTCGGCTGGTGATTTATCATAGGCAATTATTAGGAGTAAATTTCCTGTGAAAGGGAGGAACAGGTGAGGCAAGCGGGGGGGGGGGGGGTGGGGTGGGGCAGGGAACGGGTCGGGGGAGGAGAAAGGGAATGGGTAGGAAGGTGAAAAGAGACAATATTGGTTGATAGAGGCTCTATCAACCGTAAGCTTGGACGAACAGCCAGGTTTTCAGTTTCTTTCTGAAAGATAGATGGCATTGTTCCTGACGTATATCTGGGGGGAAGGAATTCCAATGGAGTGGACCCGCTGTCGAAAGTGCTCGTTTATGGATGGAGTTGTGGATCAAGAGTTTGCTTGGGGGAGCCTGGAGAGAGCCTTTGTATGCGGATCTGATCGGCCTTGTGGAAGCATGGAGTTCGAGTGGGATGGAGAGTTGGAGTGAGGCTTGCTGGTAGACAGATTTGTGAATGATAGTAAGAGAGTCTTGAAGAGTATTCTGTAGTGGATTGGTAGCCAGTGTAGGATTTTTAGAATTGGTGTGATGTGGTCTTTACGACGCGAGTTAGTAAGAATCCTGGCTGCTGCGTTTTGCAGCATCTGTAGAGGTTTAGTAGAAGAGGCGGGTAGACCGAGTAGTAATGCGTAGTATGGCACGTTCTTATGTTCTTAAAATAAATAAAAGTATGCAAGACAGACATGGAAATGAAACTTGCAATGTCAGCTCTGCAATTATGTTATACCTACTTTCACTTTCATCTCCTCCAGCTTCAGTGGCATCACCCTCTTAGCTAAGAGAATTATTCCCTTTTACATGCCCCAAAACTCACCCACTGGTTGCAACAGGTAAGGAGGCCCGGAGCAGTTCGGTTCCAGCTACTTCATAACCTGGGACTGTATTTTTAGCCATGTTGGTTACAGAAATATCAAAGCAACGAGGAAAACCCTTTTTGTCCCTTATCAATCAGCATGCTGGAAACATGTTGAAAAGTTTCTTTATAGCATGCATGTGTTTGGGAGTCTAATAAACTACTATTTTTTAATTGTGGCAAACTGGCTTGCCCCAGGACATATACTGAGCTAAGTAAATTTTGATATATTTTTTTTTAATAAATGCATCTTAACCAGCAGAGGGAGCCAAATTCCAGTTTTATAAAATATAAAAAAATACAGGACAACAAAGAGAATAACAATCAACCATAAAGAGTGCAGAGCTGAAATGAATGATGATGCGTTCTTCAGGTGGTATTAAAGAAAATACCACACCTTCCTGCCAACGCCAAAGAAAACTGAGGACGCACAGTGGGAAAACAAGAAGATGTTCACTCTTCTTCTAAATCTGTAAGATGTGATGAGGTCTGGATGTATGACTGGCTCGGATGGTTCGTCTTCACGTTTACGCTCTGTCAGTCCGGGATGCAGGTAACTCACCAAACACAATATCTCTTCCAAAACCCAGTGCTAGTCATTATTATGACAGCACAACAAATTAGCTGTAATGCACAGAAATAAAGATTAACAAACAAAATATATATATAAAAGTGATCCCTTTTAATTGGACTAAATTAATACATTTCTTGACGAGCTTTTGAGAGCTAATGCTCTCTATTTCAGGTCAGAATTCAAATGAGCAAAAGATGACATTTGCCAGGAAATATAATGTGGTTGCAGTACGTGAATTATAAAAGGCATTCCAGTGACAGGGTGGAGGGGACGGGGTGAGGCGATTTGAAATATCTGAAGAAGAGAATATTAGTTCAAAATTCTCTGTAGGCTCCATAATCATGAATGATGTTGGATTTCTCTGCACTAGTACTTTTTTCAAAATTTACCGACCTTCTAGGAGCTTGAGATCAGAAAACCGACGCTTACTTGGCATCCCCAATCATAAAGTTATTAGAAATTTCTGAAGTGCAAGACAGAATCTTTGCAATTGCAGGTCCACTGTTGTGGAATTGGTTACCCATTGCATTAAGACGGTAACTTTTAAACACACACGCATGCGCATATGCCGTCTCATGTTCAGAGACACGGCTATTTTATAACGTGCATATATGCACGCATGGTATGAAATAGGCTGAACACGTGTACATGTGTGCACAATGCAATATGGACATGCACATGTGCGCGGAAATGCCACCTCTACCGTGAAAGTGGGGGGACTTTAATAGAAACGCATGCCGATACAATTACCAGTTAAACCACCCCGTTCCCAATCTGGCCAGGTAACGAATAGGACTTCCTAACCCCCCTATTTAAATAGCCTTCCTTTTCCACTCTTAACCCTGACCCTTAAAACCCTTCTGATATGCTTATATTTTTCTGTTTTAGGACTTACACACCATCCATAGCAGAAGTCAAGTTACACGGTAAGGGATCCTGGCGCGTGCTTGTGCGCATAAGTTTTTATATGCTGGTTTCGGTAATAAATCCAGGATCGCCCAAGCCCACCCAGACCACACCCATTCTCCGCCCCTTTTTTGGACTTTTCATTTGTGTGCTCACATGGGTGCCTTTTAAAATCCACATGGCATGCGCCGGGGCCAACTTGTGCATGTATCTACCAGCTTTGACACACATAGGGCTTTTAAAATTTGCCTGTATGAATCCAGGCACGTAGTTCCACGTTTAGGGGCGGATTTTAAGAGCCCTGCTCGCCTAAATCCACCCAAATCCGGGCGGATTTAGGCGAGCAGGGCCCTGCGCGCCGGTGAGCCTATTTTACATAGGCTCACCGGCGCGCACAGACCCCGGGACTCACGTAAGTCCCGGGGTTCTCCGAGGGGGGCGTGTCGGGGGCATGTCGGGGGGTGGGCTCGAACCGCGCGGCGTTTAGGGGGCGTGCCGGGGGCGGGCCCGGAGGCGTGGCTGCGCCCTCCGGACCCGCCCCCAGGTCGCGTCCCGGCGCGCAGGAGGCCCGCTGACGCGCAGGGATTTACGCCTCCCAGAGGGAGGCGTAAATCCCCTGACAAAGGTAAGGGGGGGGCTTAGACAGGGCCGGGTGGGTGGGTTAGGTAGGGGAAGGGAGGGGAAGGTGAGGGGAGGGCAAAAGGAAGTTCCCTCCAAGGCCACTCCGATTTCGGAGCGGCCTTGGAGGGAACGGGGGTAGGCTGCACGGCTCGGCGCGCGCCGGCTATACAGAATTGATAGCCTTGCGCGCGCCGATCCAGGATTTTAGTGGATACGCGCGGCTCCGCGCATATCCACTAAAATCCAGCGTACTTTTGCTTGCGCCTGATGCGCCAGCAAAAGTAGGCCTATTCGCATAGTTTGAAAATCTACCCCACAGGAAACAACCAAAACCACATTTCTTTAGACAGGCTTTTCATCATGTTCTTTAGTCATTTATGATCAAATAATGATATCGTTCAATATAGGAACAGTAATTTAATTAGAAATGTTGAACAGAGATATCTCTTATAGACAGGTATGGATAAGTTCTTGGAGGAGAAGTCCATTACCTGCTATTAATCAAGTTTACTTAGAGAATAGCCACTGCTATTAATTGCATCAGTAGCATGGGATCTTCTTAGTGTTTGGGTAATTGCCAGGTTCTTATGGCCTGGATTGGCCACTGTTGGAAACAGGATGCTGGGCTTGATGGACCCTTGGTCTGACCCTGCATGGCAATTTCTTATGTTCTTATGTGACTTGATCATTTGTCAATTGGGCTGTTACCTTGCTAATATGTTACTTGTTACGTAAGTTACTTTTGTTTCACTTACTATTTATTTATTTTTTTGTTTTTATGATTGTTTTTACCTCTAAGCTGCTTAGAACGTGGGCTATAGCAGCCTATACATTTTTTAAATAAAGAAAATTAGCTCTTGAAAGCTAGTCAAGAAATATATTAACTTAGTCCAATAAAAAGGTATCACTTTACATATATAATATATATACAA
Source organism: Rhinatrema bivittatum (assembly GCF_901001135.1). Classification (NCBI taxonomy): domain Eukaryota; kingdom Metazoa; phylum Chordata; class Amphibia; order Gymnophiona; family Rhinatrematidae; genus Rhinatrema; species Rhinatrema bivittatum. Next base: position 481,838 of record NW_021820411.1, read on the forward strand.
AAAAGCCCCAATACCCTCACTTCACAAATATTAATTAAATACAAAACCCACAATCAGAATTTCTCTTATATCTACAAAAAACTTTAATCAAACATCATATTTACTTCTTAAAATATCACTGAAATCCCAGCTACCTAAAATCAACCCACATTAGCACCCACCCCCACCCCAAAAATAATTTAAAATCTAGTCTGCAATAATAAAGCAAAGTATCCCTTATGAAAGTGAAACAAATTATCTCACCCTCAATAACAACCCAAAGTCTATCCCTGAAAATGAAACGCAGTATCACTCTATAAATTTGAATACAATCTGGAAGAACACATTATAATATGGGCAGCAAGGACTGATGGCCCCTCTCCCTCGGCTCTTTACAATAGCACAGCCACCAAAATAATACTCAGACACAGCAAATTGGAAGTCAAAGAAGGCTGCAGCTTTATTAAACATTCAATCACCAGAGCCAACAAAATCAACACAAATACCCTCCCCAAGGAATCATCCACCTCGCCCCAGCAAGACGATCCCTTCACAGACCACCAAACCTGTAATAACCAGCGGCATCCCACCACTTACAGGGACCCCCATCACAGCCCAGCAAGGGAACCCAATCACATGCAACTCAAACAGTCAAGAAAATCCACCGCCTAGCGGATTCCTTGCTCTCAGCCCCACCCCCAAAGAACCATGGTTCTGGTAACTCCGCCATAAGGAGGGGGCTGGGTGGTAAAGATCCATGTGGCCCCCCCTCACCCCCCACAATAAAGATGCGGCCTAAGACCACGTAATCCGATGCACGGGTAGGACGCTTGCCTGACCGGCTCCTGGTTCCCCTCCGAGACGGGCCATTTTTCGCAGCATTTTCGCAAAGTTCCTGGTGCTGGAGGTAGCACATCACCTCCCTCGTAGCTACCCAAAGAAATCTAGCTGACTTCTGGCAGAGCAGCGGCGAAATGTCAGGAAAGCCGCAGCGTGAGAAAAAGCTCCCGGGGAAGGCGGCTGAATCCAAAATGGCCGATGGGTCACCGAGTCCGAACCAGCGCGGGCCTAGCACTACAGGAGTCTTAGTTGAAAAGGTCACAAATGCGGTGGTACAGGCACTGGATGCCCGATTTATAGCCCTGTCCCAGCTAATCACCACTGGCAATGAAACTTTAACTGAAATTAAAAAACAGGTTGAAGACACCAAACTCGGATTGTGGGCCTGGAAATGGACACACAGGCCCTGGTGCTGCAAGTGAGGGTGCTGGAGGCGAAGGTGGAAGACCTCGAGACTAGGTCACGCCGGAACAACCTGAGGTTCGTGGGCCTTTCTGAATCCAACCCAGACTGGGATCTGGCCCCCCTAATGGAAGGCTGGCTGTTGGATGCACTGGGACTTCAGAACCTTCGAGGTCGGTGTACCATGGAAGGAAGGATCCGGTACATCCAGTGTCATATCATCCCATCTCTCTCCTGAACTTTGACACTAAATTGTTTGCTATGATCATTGCCACCAGACTGCATGTGGTTCTGCCCTCTTTGATTTCTGTGGAGCAAGCTGGGTTCATTAAAGGCAGGACATCTGGCAAATATATTATCCGTCTGTGGACGGCAATGTCACAATACAAATTAAGGAGGATGCCAGCACTGGCAGTGGGGTTCGACGCTGAAAAGGCGTTCAATCGTGTGGCATGGCCTTATCAATTCTCTATATTGAAGTGTTATGGGTTAGCGGGTGATATCATCGCAATATCTCTCTATTGTATCAGGCCCCATCATTATGCATCCTGGCAACTGGAGATATATCGTGAAGCTTTGACATACAGCGTGGGACCACACAAGGTTGCCCACTGTCTCCCTTGCTTTCATCTTGTCTTTAGACCCATTACTCAGGAAAATTGTTGCGGATTCAGGAATTGGGGGCTTTGTGATTCAAGAGGAAACTTTTAAAATTGCTGCCTTTGCCGATGATGTCCTGGTGTTCTTGACGGACCCAGCGCGGTCCCTGATGAGGGTAATGGACCTACAGCGGCACTTTGGCACCTTCTCGGGACTCAAAATTAATCTTGACAAGCCTGAGGCATTGGATGTAATAGGCTCTCTCAAAAACCAGTGGCTAGGCCCCTTCCTGCTCCATTGGGTGGACAGGGAGATGAAATATCTGGGCATTAAGATTCCCACTAACATTGATAATATTTACCAATGCAATATAACATCTTTACTTATTAAGACAAAGGAGAGAATGGAGCAATGGAGAGCACTTCCCCTCGTAATCAGTGAACGAATTCAAGCAAAGCAAACTCTGAGATTAGGGAACTTTATGTGATCTCACCGCCAACCAATCTCTCAAGCACATCCTCCTCCTCTCCAAGAAAAATCACTCAATGGGGCTTTCAGTGCCAGACCCCATTTCCACTGAAATTCTATATGAACTCCATTATATTCTCTCAACGAGTTTATCTTGGTAACTTGTGAGGGTCCATGAAAATGTGCTGGAGTTTATACTATCTCTGTCCTCTGTGACACTGGGCAGCCTCAGTAAGGATTTATTGGAGCAATTCTCAAACTGTCTATATTGGGGCAAACACTGTGCTTAACTCCTCCCCTCCCTCCCCTAATGTTTTGCACCAGTTGTACACATGTTTATTTATTTTATTTATTTATTCATTTTTTATATACCGTCATTCGGTTTAGCCATCACAACGGTTTACAGAATCAAAACAACAATCAGATAAATTATACATAGTTGCAAAAGAAGAAAACAACAATAGTGAAATGATAGGTAGAGGGGGATGGTGGGGTGAAAGAGGGGGAGAAGGGAAAGATGTAAAAAAGGAAAGTAACAAAAATAGTATTAATTCATCTTAAAGGAAGGCTTCATATTAAATTTCTGAAATTGTAATATTTAAGGTTGATGCCAGTTGTAGTTACTGTTTTTTCTTGTTTGGGTTTGAATGGTTGAATTGATTGTAGAAGGATTGTTGTTAAAGATGATCATTGATGTAGACTGTATGGAAGAGGAAAGTTTTTAGGTCCTTTTTGAACTTTTTGATGTTAGATTGAGTTCTTAAATAAGGCAGTAGAGAGTTCCATTTTTTTGGGGAAGCAATGGAGAATGCTCTGTTTCTAGTAGTTGATAGTCGAGCATCTTTAATGGGAGGAATTTTTAGACAAGAAGTGTTGTTAGATCGAAGATTTGTTCTGGTAATTTGTGGAGTGATTTTTAAACCAGTGTGTTTATGATGATCGGCATGTATTAATTTGTGAGTGATGATCAGGATCTTGTAATTTACTCGAGATTTAATAGGAAGCCAATGGAGTGACATTAGTATTGGGGTGATGTGAACATATTTTTTTGTTCCTGTTAAAATTCTAGCTGCTGAATTCTGAAGAATCTGCAGAGGTTTAATGCTTGTGATGTTGCGGTCTCCGCCGCTTCCCCTTCGCTAGGACTGAACGGTGCCTACCTCCGCCGCTGGAAACGCCGCGTTCCGCGTGGCTGGGACCCCGGCGGCGCTGCCTGCTCCACGTGGCGGCCGCCATTGCTTGCCTGTCTCTCCGCTGCCTCGCGCGCGAGGACGCCCACTTTGTGCGCACAGCTCCCGGAAGTCTGGCCCCGCCTGCGCTGATGACGTCACGCCCTAAGGCCGATATAACCGGCGCTCGGACTCCTTCTCTTTGCCTTGCAACGAGGTTCGCTACTGCCTAGTAGTTCTGAGTTGCGCATCGTCTGTTCTTCGTTCTTGCCTTTGACCCTTGGACTGCTTTTGACTCGCTTCAGCCTGCCGCCTGCCTCTGACCTTGGTTTGTTCCCGACTTCGCTTCTGTCTGCTGCCTGCCTCCGACCCCTGCTTGTTCTCGACCTTGCTCCAGTCCACAGCCTGCTACAGACTCCATTCCAGTCTACAGCCTGCTTCAGTTCCAACCTGCTACAGACTCCATTCCAGTCTACAGCCTGCTTCAGTTCCAACCTGCTACAGACTCCATTCCAGTCTACCGCCTGCTTCAGTTCCAACCTGCTACGGACTCCATTCCAGTCTACAGCCTGCTTCAGTTCCAGCTTACTACAGACTCTGCCTCAGTATCTGGTTAGCTACAGTCCCCGCTGCCGCCCGCTCTCCTGCCATCATAGAAACATAGAAATGACGGCAGAAGAAGACCAAATGGCCTATCAAGTCCGCCCAGCAAGCTATGCACTTTATCCATTTTTTTTCCCCTTTTTCTCTCTCCCACCTGTTACTATTGGCTTCCAGTACCCTCCAGCCCTAATTCCCCTCCACCCAATTTAGAGAGCAGCTTTGAATCTGCATCCAAGTGACATCCAGCTCAATTGGGGGTAGCAACTGCTGTAACAAGCAGGCCACCCCCTTGCCCCATACTCTTACCCACCCCTGTTTTTATTTTTATTTTTTTTTGGAAATAGCAGCCCTCCATCCTTCCGCTCCGTGAAGGTGGAACACCAACTACTGGCCACTGGCATCCCGCTCCGTGAATGCCTCTGTGGCTACTGCCGCTCTGTGCAGTGTTTGAATGCCTCTGTGGCTACTGCCGCTCCGTGCAGTGTTTGAATGCCACTGTGGCTACTGCCACTCCGTGCAGTGTTTGAATGCCTCCATTTTATTCACGCCCTCTAGACTTGATGGATCCACAGCTGGCCCTCGGCCTGTACAGCCGATTCTCGGACTACCAAATACCTTTGGACTTCCTTACCACAGCTCCGGCCTAAGGCCATTCCTGCCACTGGACATTCAGCCTATTCCCCAAGTCCCAAGGTTCCAGGACCCTATGGGCTCCTCCTGGGGGGTTCCTGGTTCCCGGGTGAACACTGCCAGCCTGTGGCTCCGCCTCCCAGCCTACCCTGTCATCCTAGGTGGGCCGGCCCAAGGGTCCACTACCTCGCCTGCAGTGTCAGACTGCAACATGTGATGGGAGGCCAATCAGAAGAGAATTACAATAGTCTATTGTTGAGAAAATTATAAGTTGCAAGACGGTTCTGAAGTCCGTTGAATTTAAAAAAGGTTTTAAACGTCTGAGAACTAGGAGCTTATGATATCCTTCTTTGATTTTAGTTGTTGTTTGTTTATTTATTTATTTATTTATTTATTTAAAGATTTTTTTATATACCGGGGCACGTTAGAAACATCACCTCGGTTCACAATGTAACGTAACATAGCAACAAGCTTTACAATAATTTAAAGTATAGTAACGAGACAGATAACTAAATCAACTTGAGAAGAAATGGTTAAATAATTGGTTATGTGTATATTGTAGTATAGGTTCCTATCCATGATAACTCCAAGATTTCTGGCATGATTGACAGGGGTAATAAAGTTGATTTGATTGTTAGTGGTGAATTGAGATGGTGGAATTAAGTTGGGTTTTTTGTTCATGATAATTAATTCAGTTTTATCAATATTGATTATTAGTTTTAAATTTGAAAGTTGTTTTAGTGCATCAAGAATCATGGAAGTATCTTTGTATGTTTCATCAATGGATTTTTTTATAGGAATAAGAAGTTGTATATCATCTGCATAGAGGTAGTATGTTATTTGAAGATCATCTAGTAGTTGGCAGATTGGTAAAAGGTAAATATTAAAAAGAGTAGCAGATAATGCAGATCCTTGTGGTACTCCAGTTTTGAGGTCAATTTTCTTTGATATGTTATTATTGAATGAGACTTGGTAGCTCCTGTTGTTAAGAAATGATGTGAACCATTGTAGAGAATTGCCAGCTAGACCAATTTCTGATAATCGGTCTAGAAGTATTTGATGATTTATAGTATCGAATGCTGCGGAGAGGTCAAGTAATACAAGTAAGTATTGTTTTTCATTGTCAAAACCTCTTAATATGGTATCATTTAATGAAAGAAGGAGCGTCTCGGTATTGAGGTTTTTTCTAAAACCATATTGGTTTGGAGATAATATATTGGTTGATTTAAGGTATTCATCAAGTTGTGAGTGAACTACTTTTTCTATTATTTTGGCAATGAAGGGAAGGTTTGAAATTGGGCGGTAATTAGATAGAGCATTTGGGTCAAGGTTGGTCTTTTTTAGGATAGGTTTTATTATAGCTGACTTAAGGGAATTTGGGTATGAACCTTCAGTAAGAGATAGGTTGATGATCTTTGTGATTGTATTTGTAATAGTAGATTCAATATTCTTTAGGGTTGTAATATGGATGCTATCTAAAGGATGGCTAGCCGGGTTCATTTTTTTGATAATTGATTGGATTTGGATAGTGGAAGAGGTTTCAAAAAGAGTCCATTTTGATTATGCTTTTTTGTTCAGAGATACAGATTGGGAATTAACATTGAGGTTTGATTGTATTTAGTTTAAAATTTTATTATTGAAGAATTCTGCAAAATCGTCACTTTTTAGAGTTATTTTTGTGAGCTTCTGCTATTGAGAAGAGCATTCTAGGGTTGTGATGGAATTTAATGATTTTTTTTTAGAAATAATCTTTTTTTTTGCATTATTGATAATAAGTTTATATTGGGCTAGGTATGTTCGATATTTATTTAGGGTGGTTGGAGTTTTGTTTCGTCTCCATTCTTTTTCTTTCTTTCGAAGTTGACGTTTAGACGCTCTGATGTTATTATTATACCATGGATTATTGTGCTTTGATGGTTTGATTAACTTAGTTATTAAGGGATTGATATTATCAGCAGCTTTTTTAGTGATCTTAAACCAAGATGATACAGCTTCATCAGAATTTGAGAGATTAATATTAGTCAGTTCTTGAAGAGTTTCTTGAAGGAGTTCAGTGTTGAAAGGTGGTCGATAAGTTATTTTGTTTTGTGGGTATCGAGGAGGGGTAAGGATGGTATTAGAAGAGAAGGTAGCTTGGATTAGGTGGTGATGTGACCAAGGTATTTCTGTGGTGTGGGTATTGATGTTGTGCCAGTCATTAGTATTGACGAATATCAGGTCAATTGTATGGCCTGCTTTGTGAGTTGGATTAACAACGATTTGTTTTAGCTGTAGTGAACCAAGTGCGTCAATGATGATTTGACAGGTTTTTGAGTTATTGATTAGTCGAAGTGAATGTTGAAATCACCCAGGATTATGATTGGTTTGTTTAATGATATATTGTTCATGAAATATTCAATTAAAGGTGAGCAGTTTTTTTCAAGTACTCCAGGCAGGCAATAGACAAGGCATATTTGAAGTTTAGGAGAATCAAATAATGAGATTTCATATGGTGCAGCAATGTTTGTTGGACGGTGTGTCATCTGTAGTTCTTTTTTAGAAATAAACATTAAGCCACCTCCTTTTTTTCTTTTTCTAGGAATTGAGAATATGTTGTATCTATGGTTGTTTAGTTGATTGTTTAATACTGTATCAGTGTTTTTTAGCCAGGTTTCTGTTATTGCAATGAAGTCAGGTTTGGAGTCATAGAGCATGTCATTAAATAGTGGAATTTTTTTGAGAATAGAACGTGCATTGACTAGAGTGAATGAAAGAAGAAAATAATTTGAGTATTGGATGTAAATGTTGTTTGAGTTGTTTGAAAGTTGTTTTTTTGAATGATGAGGATTATAAGATATATGTTTCCTTTGGATTGGATGTTTTAAAGGAAATGTGATTTTTTTTTTTGTTTTGGAATTTGCTTGCTGTGTCCATTATTTCTGAATGAAGATCTTTTTATTTTTGCGAATAGTTTTTGTGAGAGAGATGACAATTTATTTAGAGATGTAAAAGTGAGGCGCTGAATGGGCAGCGCGAAGGGGCACGCAAAGGGGCTTGCTCCTTTGGACGCTCTCCTTCGGTGCGCGGCGCCTGGTGTGAGCGATTATTTCAAATATCTCACCCGGCTCCTCCTCCGACCTCAGGGGCGCTTTGAACTTCCTGCTTCCGCTGGTATTCCTGTGCTGCCGACTCAATCAGCTGACCCTTGTTAACTGTGCACTCCGGTATCAGGTCTGGCATCACGATTGACTGTCACCAAGCAACCAGATTCTGTTGCACTAGAATTCAGCTTCACTTCTGTAATCCGGTGCTTTTTGCTTTTTTTGATGTTTTTAACGCTTCCTGTAATCAGAGTGTGGCACCTGGGTGAGCGATTATTTCAATTATCTCACCCGGCTCCTCCTCCGACCTCAGGGGCGCTTTGAACTTCCTGCTTCCGCTGGTATTCCTGTACTTTCATTAGGAAACCTGTCAATATAGAAAGTGCAGGTAGTCATCTGCACCTTTATCTGTGGGTAGAAATTTCCTTGAAGAGTACCCATGAAGATTTGAAAATGCCATCGACATTTTTGCTTTTTTTCCTCCTTTATAATTCCCTCTCCATGAGGCTAAAATCTGCGCATTGTAGACATAACACTCATACTTTTAGCCATGTTGACAGAGGGTAATTTTCAGACCACCAATTAACACTGGTTAAATGCTTTATAAGAAGATAAGAACGTGCCATACTGGGTCAGACCAAGGGTCCATCAAGCCCAGCATCCTGTTTCCAACAGTGGCCAATCCAGGTTACAAGTACCTTGCAACATCCCAAAAAGTATTTATTTATTTATTTATTTATTTATGTATTTATTTATTTTATTTTATTTTATTTGCTTTTCCAATCCCATGCTGCTATCACACAGAGATAAAGTAGAAGATGCGGCGATCAGAATTGGTAAGGCTGATAGCTGCAGAGGGCAATAATTGATGCTCTAAGAACAGGATACATTAAATAAAGTATGACTTTTTTGTTGCTTTGTTCAACATAGAAACATAGAAATGACGGCAGAAGAAGACCAAACAGCCCATCCATTCTGCCCAGCAAGTTTCACACTTTTTTTTTTTCCTCATACTTATCTGTTTCACTTGGCTCTTAGTAACCTTTTGGTTCAATTTCCCTTCCACCCTCACCATTAATGTAGAGAGCAGTGTTGGAACTGCATCTCAGTGAAATATCTAGCTTAATTAGTTAGGGGTAGTAACCGCTGCAATAAGCAAGCTACACGCATGCTTGTTTACCCAGACTATGTAATCCAGTCCTTGCTGGTTGTCTGTATATAGATCCACTTTTCTTCATTCCCCCTGCCGTTGAAGCAGAGAGCTATGCTGGATATGCATTGAAAGTGAAGTATCAGGTTTATTTGGTTTCAGGTAGTAACCGCCGTAACAAGCAAGCTACTCCCCGCTTTTTTGTGAATGTAAATCCTTTTTTCCACATTTCCTCTTGCTGTTGAAGCTTAGAGCAATGTTGGAGTCTTAGAGCAATGTTGGAGTCGCATTAACCGTGTGTATGTTTATTGAATAAGGGTATTATCTCCAGGTAGTAGTCAAACTTTAAAAAAAAACAAAACCATTGACCAGCAAGTTTCTTGTAGGTGTGTATGTTAGTTGTAACGTACTCTCCATGACACATATTTACACTGTGCGTAGCTATGAATAGCAGACCTGAGGTGTGGCTCTGTCCAGTACTGTAAAAATGAACATACACTTAGTTGAGTCATACTGTCTCTTACCATACAGCTCCTGGTACTGACCTATTCAATTTCCAATATCAAGTAGTTCTTGATAAGAATAAGCATGCTTATTAGTCACAGGTTGACTAATGAATGGGAAAACCAGTAAATGGAGCTGAGCTAACTCCACTGCTCACTTAACAGAGCTAACAAACCATAGAACATGAACCACTGAACATGACTACAAAGCCCATCTTGCTTCTCACTTTTTACTTTGATTCGCTCTCTGGATTTACCCTTGCTTTCCAACCACTCTGTTTGTCTCTTGCTGGTTTGAGTACCACTGCTGTTCTGACCCCCATCACCTCCACCACTGGACGGCCATTCCTTGCATCCATTGTCCTTTCTGAAAGAAATACTTCCGTACATTGCTTCTGCTCTACTGCCCAACCCTTTCTGGTTCTATGTCATAATACAAGACTGCACTTTCTATATGAAATTTTATTTGCCACACTCTTGGCCACTCTTTAGACTTCATTAGCTTAATAAAATCAAATACATAAAAAGAGATTAGATTTATGAATTGATCAGACAAACCAGTGATAGCAGAATTCCTAGCATGAGACAACTCTGCCAGGGGCTATACATGCTTCTGCCATGACCCTTGGAGTGGGATTGAAGACTGAAATCACTAACTTATTTCATAGGGGTCACCTTAAGTTTCTGACCTAAGCTGGCTTTGAACTGGTGATCTAGATGTGAAAAGTTCTGTAATGCTGTGCCAGTTCCTTTGAAGCATCCATGCCCCACATTTGCTTTTTGTGAAATCATAAAAATCCCAGTCCATTGGGTCTTCCACAAAATTGTCATGACTAGTGCTTGCTAATAAATATTACTTCTTAGATAGGCATCTCAGGACTATAATCTGGATGTATTCTGCTGATACTGCCTCCAGGTTTTTGGTTGCCATTGGTGAGTGGTGACTATGGGGCTGATTCAATACCGTACACTAGCTGCTGCACACGGCCTAATGTGATTGGACGTGCGTTTTGGATGCTCGTCCATAACCCCCTGATCCAATACATGCGTCCGAATCTCCAAATAGCTAATGGTGCTCATCACAAAGAAATCCATGTAGATGAGGCTATTAGCTAACCCCCGCAATCCAATAAGTTATCCGTGCAGCCAATGCGCCCTTGCAATGTGGCAAATTTTATGCCGGCTCAGGGCTGGTCTAAAGGTATGCCATGCTCAAGGGCACAGTGACAACAAAGAAACATCCTGCTTTCTGAGATTCCTCCTAATAGTATCATAGCAATACTATGCAGGAGGAACCAAATGAAGCAGCATTTATTACAAAAATAAATTTGGATGTCCAATACCACCCAAGACCCTGAGCACCTGTTTTCTGCACATATTTATTGCAAAGGCCCCTATGTTTGGGACTGAAGCTGGCTGGATAACATTGCTTGCTGGGCTGGACACAGCCACCCAGCCATAGTTTTGGAATCTCTGATCTAAAGGAAGCTTCCTGAGAAATCTTTCTTCCACTTTACATGGTTAGACACTATTATGGACCTTATTCATAAAGAACGTTTCCCATTCTGTGCCTATGGATAAAATCTTTATTGACTAAAATTTTATTTATTTATTTATTTAAATTTCTTATATACCGGCATTCGCGATGGGAGTCGCATCATGCCGGTTTACAAATAACAAGGTGTGACAACAGAATAAATACTTAATAACTTAAAAACATTAACATGTGATAGAAGAATAAGGTAGCAGTTACAATAAAACAGGGATAAAATGTAACTTGGAATGAAGAGAAGGCAAAAGAGAGATTAAAACCCTATACATTTTCATTTCTCACTATGTCAAACCACAAATTACCCTCAATAACCCCTATATCAAGTGTGTTTGCTCCTGATTCATAAATATCACTAATAAATCTGTGGTGACTCGGTCCTTGATACCTCAGTATACAGCACTGTATTACCGACATACTTTATTCTAAACCTTTAACGAAGAACAGAAAACATTAATGGTCAGTCTTAAGGATACTTTCAGCAGAAAATATCGGCTTGTGAACCTTTGTTTAATTTAACTGGGGAAAATTCAGGTGATCTGTTGGGCGATTATAGACAGAAAGGGAAAATATTTCAAGACTCTTCCTAAAGTCAATGAGATGAAATGTTGTCTTTCAAAGATTTTGAGTCAATCTAGTAAAATATTGACCATTCAACCAGCTCAATAATCAGTACCTTAAGTCTTGCTCAGCACACAACATACAAAATGCTAGCTGGGGAAGGTTTCAGGGCCTTACTGGGTATGGACACCTCTGGTAATATTTCCGTTGAGACTCATTTTGGGAGCACTTTCTGATATTCTTTGTATTTTCTCTTCACATGGACCAAGGGTGCTAAGGGATTTTTTTGCACCTTTGAGGAAAACTGCAGTGAACCCATGGCCAAATATTCCCTAGGGTCTAACTTTTTCTTCTTCATATGAGCTACATGATTCACAGAATTTCAGGGTTTATTATTAACGATACTAACAAACGTATCAGATGTTCACACCCTGAGAAATGGAATCAGCAGAAAAAGCCACACAGCCATGTTGGGTTAAGTTTCTCCAGCGTGTTGATTTGCTGATGTTGTGATAAGGCGAGAGCAAACCCTGCTTGAAAGTCAGTAGAGGTTCAGACTCACTGAAGTGAAAACGTTACAGAGGTTTTCTCTCCATGCTTTTCTGGAAAAAAATGCTTACTACAGTAGTGACGATTTTTGTCATCGGAGCAAGTCTTTCAGGTAAGGCAAAAATGCAAAAATGAACTGAAGAAGCGCGTTGAAGTGTATCGAACACAATTTTAATGCTGCATGAAGAGAGAATTCTGTAAAAGATTTGCTTGTGACTAGATTCTTATTTAAAAGAAAATACGTAATTAATGTGAAATATAAAATAAGGTACGATATCTTTTGAAGTAAATCAAAACCAAAGGCTGAAGCTCTTAATTGCTATAAACTACTGTCATGGTTTGCTGCTATATAATGCAGGCTTTGGGGACTCCAGAGCAGGAACATTGGTAGATTCTTTTTTTTTCATACTGGTGGGGGGTAATCTTAAGAGGTTTAGGGCGCTCGGCTTCAAATGCCATATATTTGAGAGCAAAGTGTACTATCCCATTGTGAAACACCACTCAGCCAGTCCAAGACAAGAATTTAGACATTGTCTAAGAGAAACTGTGACTGGATCCATCCTTCACCAACACGCAGAAGTCAACTCTCTAAAATTCTCATCTTTTGCAGAGGGTTTGATAATAATGAGCGCTTTCTTACAGCAGTCATAGGGAGGGTAATTTTCAAAGGGAGTGGAATAGAATGGGTAAATGTAAATTGAATATTTAGGCTTTCAAAAAACAAAAACAAAGACTAGGGACCACTTTGTGAAGTTAGTAAGTAGCACATTCAAAACAAATCATTAAAAATTCTTTTCCACTTAACACACAGTTAAGCCCTGGAAATCATTGCCAGACAATGTGGTTAAGGCAGTTAGCATAGCTGGGTTTAAAAAAAGCTTTGGACAAGTTCCTAAAGGAGAAGTCCATAAACTGTTATTAGCATAGTAGACCTAGGGAATAGCCACTCCTTAGCACTGCATGATAGCAGCATGGGATATGTTTACTGTTTGGGATGTTGCAAGGTACTTGTGATCTGTAGTGACCATTTTTGGAAACAGTATACTAGGCTTGGTGGATTCTCGGTCTGATCCAGAATGGCAATTTTTATGTTCTTATGTTCTGTAGGTAAAGTAGATGGCACTATAGAAAATTGTGTGATGGATATGTGTGTAAAATTATGTGCATACTTTTACGTGCATGGGAGAGAGGCATTCTGTGAGGGTGATGTCTGGGTGGGGTTGGGACTTACATGTATACTTTCAATTTAAAAAGTATACATGCGAGGTCTCTCTGTAAAGCAATCACACCAAATAGCAGGAGTAATCGTGTACATATGCTGCAACAGAAAGTACCCTAGAAGTGATGGATTCTAAAAGATGAGATATTTGATTTTAAAATGGATATTTGGTAATAAGTTTCATCAGTTAACAACATTGTTAGAAGATGTATTTTATACAAATATGAACATCTGACGAGAGATGTTTGAGGGTCATATCCAAGTTTCGGTGGGGGTGGGGAGAAGCAGAGGAGAGAGTGCAAAAACTTTGCAAGTCAGTTCACCCACACGGTTTCGTACCAGTGCAGCTTTTGCCCAAATATTTTATTTTCCACTAATTTCCAAAGGGAAAAAAAAAATCCCACAGACAAAAAAAAAAAAATTTGCACAAGCGAACATTTGTGAATAAAACATGGTGGAGCTTTTGCCCGAGAGCGATCGTTTTCAAAATCAGGCACTATGCATAAGGTTTTTCTTCCCCTTATAGGAACTGCAGGAAATGAAATTGTTAGTCAGAAGATGCGCTCTACTTCACAATTGGGCAAAGAAACTGACCAGTGGGCTTTATTATTATTACTTTTTTAATATTATCACTCTTCCTTGATGAAAAATCTAAATCTGGTAGCAAGTGAGGTTTTTATGAGGTGAGGAGGGAATATATCCATAGTTTTGTTAACTTTGCTACGGATAATGTGTGGTAACTTTTTGCTGAATCTTCCAACTATAGATCATTTCCTCAAATCTGAAGAGTAAGTAATATTTTTTAGGCATTACCACATACAGACTTATCTGTATGTGAGACTTTCCACGTCACAAGCTGCAATTTACACAGATAGATCGCCTGGAAAAGGTAAAGAAAAGGACAACAAACAGAATAAATGGGATGGAGCATCTGCTTTATGAAGAAAGGTTCGACAGGTTAGGGCTCTACAGCTTGAAGAAACAACAGAGGGGGATATGATAAGAGTTTTATAAAACCATGAGTGGAGCAGAGCAGTTGGCTAGGGAACAGTTACTTACACTTTCAATTACTAATAGGACTAGGTTCATGAGACTAGAAGTAGCAACTTTACAACTGTTTCAGTCAACACACAATAAATGCTGTGGAATTTGTTGCCGGAGAATGCTGTCAAGGTTAATAGTTTAGCTGGACTTTCCGAAAACATTTGGACAAGTTTCTGGAGAACTGTTCCATCAACGATTAGCCAGCCCGATGCAGTGATCACCGCCAATTATTTCCAGGAATGAGCAGGGAATGGATCTTCCCATTCAGTTCTACTGGGTCCTTCCAAGTGGCGCGCAATGGCCGACGTCAGATTTGGGATAAAAAAGGAAGTGGAACTGTGGAGCGGGATGGGAGGAAGGAAGGCCAGGGCTGGGTGTGAATACTTTCTCTCACCCAAACACTCACACACACACACACACACACTCACACACACACACTCTCTCTCTCAATTCATTTTTCAAACTCCATTTCTGGGCCAATGAAAAAGCCACAACTGATTTCCCTGCCAACAATGTTCAGCTTCATCAGATTCCGAAAACAAAAGAAATGTGGCAGAATGGCCTTGGTCATTCTGGCAGAAAGTAAGCCCCCAGGTAACAAGATACAAAGAAGGGTGGAATTTAACACAAGCTCAATACATGTGAGTAGTAGCAGTGCCGATCATCAAAGCCTGGGCTGAAGTCTTATTTATTTATTGGTACTACTGCTCACACGTTTCAAACTTGGGCTAATTCAGTCCCATTTTGTGTGGGGTTTTTTTTTTTTTTGCTTTGCAGTCTATGCTTCAGGGAGCAGAGTGGCTGTTCTCTCCTCTGTCCCTTCCTGTCTTCCCTGCAGAAGGAGAAGGGTTGGATTAGGTAGCAGAGTGGCTGTTCTCTCCTCTGTCCCTTCCTGTCGTCTTCCCTGCAGAACAGAAGGAGAAGGGTTGGATTAGGTAGCAGAGTGGCTGTTCTCTCCTCTGTCCCTTCCTGTCGTCTTCCCTGCAGAACAGAAGGAGAAGGATTGGATTAGGGAGCAGAGTGGCTGTTCTCTCCTCTGTCCCTTCCTGTCGTCTTCCCTGCAGAACAGAAGGAGAAGGATTGGATTAGGGAGCAGAGTGGCTGTTCTCTCCTCTGTCCCTTCCTGTCGTCTTCCCTGCAGAACAGAAGGAGAAGGGTTGGATTAGGTAGCAGAGTGGCTGTTCTCTGTCCCTTCCTGTCGTCTTCCCTGCAGAACAGAAGGAGAAGGGTTGGATTAGGTAGCAGAGTGGCTGTTCTCTCCTCTGTCCCTTCCTGTCGTCTTCCCTGCAGAACAGAAGGAGAAGGGTTGGATTAGGGAGCAGAGTGGCTGTTCTCTCCTCTGTCCCTTCCTGTCGTCTTCCCTGCAGAACAGAAGGAGAAGGATTGGATTAGGGAGCAGAGTGGCTGTTCTCTCCTCTGTCCCTTCCTGTCGTCTTCCCTGCAGAACAGAAGGCGAAGGGTTGGATTAGGTAGCAGAGTGGCTGTTCTCTCCTCTGTCCCTTCCTGTCATCTTCCCTGCAGAACAGAAGGAGAAGGGTTGGATTAGGGAGCAGAGTGGCTGTTCTCTCCTCTGTCCCTTCCTGTCGCCTTCCCTGCAGAACAGAAGGAGAAGGGTTGGATTAGGGAGCAGAGTGGCTGTTCTCTCCTCTGTCCCTTCCTGTCGTCTTCCCTGCAGAACAGAAGGAGAAGGGTTGGATTAGGGAGCAGAGTGGCTGTTCTCTCCTCTGTCCCTTCCTGTCGTCTTCCCTGCAGAACAGAAGGAGAAGGGTTGGATTAGGTAGCAGAGTGGCTGTTCTCTCCTCTATCCCTTCCTGTCGTCTTCCCTGCAGAACAGAAGGAGAAGGGTTGGATTAGGGAGTAGAGTGGCTGTTCTCTCCTCTGTCCCTTCCTGTCGTCTTCCCTGCAGAACAGAAGGAGAAGGGTTGGATTAGGTAGCAGAGTAGCTGTTCTCTCCTCTGTCCCTTCCTGTCGTCTTCCCTGCAGAAGGAGAAGGGTTGGATTAGGTAGCAGAGTGGCTGTTCTCTCCTCTGTCCCTTTCTGTCGTCTTCCCTGCAGAACAGAAGAAGAAGGGTTGGATTAGGTAGCAGAGTGGCTGTTCTCTCCTCTGTCCCTTCCTGTCGTCTTCCCTGCAGAACAGAAGGAGAAGGGTTGGATTAGGGAGCAGAGTGGCTGTTCTCTCCTCTGTCCCTTCCTGTCGTCTTCCCTGCAGAACAGAAGGAGAAGGGTTGGATTAGGGAGCAGAGTGGCTGTTCTCTCCTCTGTCCCTTCCTGTCGTCTTCCCTGCAGAACAGAAGGAGAAGGGTTGGATTAGGGAGCAGAGTGGCTGTTCTCTCCTCTGTCCCTTCCTGTCGTCTTCCCTGCAGAACAGAAGGAGAAGGGTTGGATTAGGGAGCAGAGTGGCTGTTCTCTCCTCTGTTCCTTCCTGTCGCCTTCCCTGCAGAACAGAAGGAGAAGGGTTGGATTAGGGAGCAGAGTGGCTGTTCTCTCCTCTGTCCCTTCCTGTCGCCTTCCCTGCAGAACAGAAGGAGAAGGGTTCGATTAGGTAGCAGAGTGGCTGTTCTCTCCTCTGTCCCTTCCTGTCGCCTTCCCTGCAGAACAGAAGGAGAAGGGTTGGATTAGGTAGCAGAGTGGCTGTTCTCTCCTCTGTCCCTTCCTGTCGCCTTCCCTGCAGAACAGAAGGAGAAGGGTTGGATTAGGTAGCAGAGTGGCTGTTCTCTCCTCTGTCCCTTCCTGTCGTCTTCCCTGCAGAACAGAAGGAGAAGGGTTGGATTAGGTAGCAGAGTGGCTGTTCTCTCCTCTGTCCCTTCCTGTCGTCTTCCCTGCAGAACAGAAGGAGAAGGGTTGGATTAGGTAGCAGAGTGGCTGTTCTCTCCTCTGTCCCTTCCTGTCGTCTTCCCTGCAGAACAGAAGGAGAAGGGTTGGATTAGGGAGCAGAGTGGCTGTTCTCTCCTCTGTCCCTTCCTGTCGTCTTCCCTGCAGAACAGAAGGAGAAGGGTTGGATTAGGTAGCAGAGTGGCTGTTCTCTCCTCTGTCCCTTCCTGTCGTCTTCCCTGCAGAACAGAAGGAGAAGGGTTGGATTAGGTAGCAGAGTGGCTGTTCTCTCCTCTGTCCCTTCCTGTCGTCTTCCCTGCAGAACAGAAGGAGAGGGGTTGGATTAGGGAGCAGAGTGGCTGTTCTCTCCTCTGTCCCTTCCTGTCGTCTTCCCTGCAGAACAGAAGGAGAAGGGTTGGATTAGGTAGCAGAGTGGCTGTTCTCTCCTCTGTCCCTTCCTGTCGTCTTCCCTGCAGAACAGAAGGAGAAGGGTTGGATTAGGTAGCAGAGTGGCTGTTCTCTCCTCTGTCCCTTCCTGTCGTCTTCCCTGCAGAACAGAAGGAAAAGGGTTGGATTAGATAGCAGAGTGGCTGTTCTCTCCTCTGTCCCTTCCTGTCGTCTTCCCTGCAGATGAGAAGGAGAAGGGTTGGATTAGGTAGCAGAGTGGCTGTTCTCTCCTCTGTCCCTTCCTGTCGTCTTCCCTGCAGATGAGAAGGAGAAGGGTTGGATTAGGTAGCAGAGTGGCTTTTCTCTCCTCTGTCCCTTCCTGTCGTCTTCCCTGCAGAACAGAAGGAGAAGGGTTGGATTAGATAGCAGAGTGGCTGTTCTCTCCTCTGTCCCTTCCTGTCGTCTTCCCTGCAGAACAGAAGGAAAAGGGTTGGATTAGATAGCAGAGTGGCTGTTCTCTCCTCTGTCCCTTCCTGTCGTCTTCCCTGCAGAACAGAAGGAGAAGGGTTGGATTAGGGAGCAGAGTGGCTGTTCTCTCCTCTGTCCCTTCCTGTCGTCTTCCCTGCAGAACAGAAGGAGAAGGATTGGATTAGGGAGCAGAGTGGCTGTTCTCTCCTCTGTCCCTTCCTGTCGTCTTCCCTGCAGAACAGAAGGCGAAGGGTTGGATTAGGTAGCAGAGTGGCTGTTCTCTCCTCTGTCCCTTCCTGTCATCTTCCCTGCAGAACAGAAGGAGAAGGGTTGGATTAGGGAGCAGAGTGGCTGTTCTCTCCTCTGTCCCTTCCTGTCGCCTTCCCTGCAGAACAGAAGGAGAAGGGTTGGATTAGGGAGCAGAGTGGCTGTTCTCTCCTCTGTCCCTTCCTGTCGTCTTCCCTGCAGAACAGAAGGAGAAGGGTTGGATTAGGGAGCAGAGTGGCTGTTCTCTCCTCTGTCCCTTCCTGTCGTCTTCCCTGCAGAACAGAAGGAGAAGGGTTGGATTAGGTAGCAGAGTGGCTGTTCTCTCCTCTATCCCTTCCTGTCGTCTTCCCTGCAGAACAGAAGGAGAAGGGTTGGATTAGGGAGTAGAGTGGCTGTTCTCTCCTCTGTCCCTTCCTGTCGTCTTCCCTGCAGAACAGAAGGAGAAGGGTTGGATTAGGTAGCAGAGTAGCTGTTCTCTCCTCTGTCCCTTCCTGTCGTCTTCCCTGCAGAAGGAGAAGGGTTGGATTAGGTAGCAGAGTGGCTGTTCTCTCCTCTGTCCCTTTCTGTCGTCTTCCCTGCAGAACAGAAGAAGAAGGGTTGGATTAGGTAGCAGAGTGGCTGTTCTCTCCTCTGTCCCTTCCTGTCGTCTTCCCTGCAGAACAGAAGGAGAAGGGTTGGATTAGGGAGCAGAGTGGCTGTTCTCTCCTCTGTCCCTTCCTGTCGTCTTCCCTGCAGAACAGAAGGAGAAGGGTTGGATTAGGGAGCAGAGTGGCTGTTCTCTCCTCTGTCCCTCCCTGTCGTCTTCCCTGCAGAACAGAAGGAGAAGGGTTGGATTAGGGAGCAGAGTGGCTGTTCTCTCCTCTGTCCCTTCCTGTCGTCTTCCCTGCAGAACAGAAGGAGAAGGGTTGGATTAGGGAGCAGAGTGGCTGTTCTCTCCTCTGTTCCTTCCTGTCGCCTTCCCTGCAGAACAGAAGGAGAAGGGTTGGATTAGGGAGCAGAGTGGCTGTTCTCTCCTCTGTCCCTTCCTGTCGCCTTCCCTGCAGAACAGAAGGAGAAGGGTTCGATTAGGTAGCAGAGTGGCTGTTCTCTCCTCTGTCCCTTCCTGTCGCCTTCCCTGCAGAACAGAAGGAGAAGGGTTGGATTAGGTAGCAGAGTGGCTGTTCTCTCCTCTGTCCCTTCCTGTCGCCTTCCCTGCAGAACAGAAGGAGAAGGGTTGGATTAGGTAGCAGAGTGGCTGTTCTCTCCTCTGTCCCTTCCTGTCGTCTTCCCTGCAGAACAGAAGGAGAAGGGTTGGATTAGGTAGCAGAGTGGCTGTTCTCTCCTCTGTCCCTTCCTGTCGTCTTCCCTGCAGAACAGAAGGAGAAGGGTTGGATTAGGTAGCAGAGTGGCTGTTCTCTCCTCTGTCCCTTCCTGTCGTCTTCCCTGCAGAACAGAAGGAGAAGGGTTGGATTAGGGAGCAGAGTGGCTGTTCTCTCCTCTGTCCCTTCCTGTCGTCTTCCCTGCAGAACAGAAGGAGAAGGGTTGGATTAGGTAGCAGAGTGGCTGTTCTCTCCTCTGTCCCTTCCTGTCGCCTTCCCTGCAGAACAGAAGGAGAAGGGTTGGATTAGGTAGCAGAGTGGCTGTTCTCTCCTCTGTCCCTTCCTGTCGTCTTCCCTGCAGAACAGAAGGAGAGGGGTTGGATTAGGGAGCAGAGTGGCTGTTCTCTCCTCTGTCCCTTCCTGTCGTCTTCCCTGCAGAACAGAAGGAGAAGGGTTGGATTAGGTAGCAGAGTGGCTGTTCTCTCCTCTGTCCCTTCCTGTCGTCTTCCCTGCAGAACAGAAGGAGAAGGGTTGGATTAGGTAGCAGAGTGGCTGTTCTCTCCTCTGTCCCTTCCTGTCGCCTTCCCTGCAGAACAGAAGGATAAGGGTTGGATTAGATAGCAGAGTGGCTGTTCTCTCCTCTGTCCCTTCCTGTCGTCTTCCCTGCAGATGAGAAGGAGAAGGGTTGGATTAGGTAGCAGAGTGGCTGTTCTCTCCTCTGTCCCTTCCTGTCGTCTTCCCTGCAGATGAGAAGGAGAAGGGTTGGATTAGGTAGCAGAGTGGCTGTTCTCTCCTCTGTCCCTTCCTGTCGTCTTCCCTGCAGAACAGAAGGAGAAGGGTTGGATTAGGTAGCAGAGTGGCTGTTCTCTCCTCTGTCCCTTCCTGTCGTCTTCCCTGCAGAACAGAAGGAAAAGGGTTGGATTAGATAGCAGAGTGGCTGTTCTCTCCTCTGTCCCTTCCTGTCGTCTTCCCTGCAGAACAGAAGGAGAAGGATTGGATTAGGTAGCAGAGTGGCTGTTCTCTCCTCTGTCCCTTCCTTTCGCCTTCCCTGCAGAACAGAAGGAGAAGGGTTGGATTAGGGAGCAGAGTGGCTGTTCTCTGCTCTGTCCCTTCCTGTCGCCTTCCCTGCAGAACAGAAGGAGAAGGGTTGGATTAGGGAGCAGAGTGGCTGTTCTCTCCTCTGTCCCTTCCTGTCGTCTTCCCTGCAGAACAGAAGGAGAAGGGTTGGATTAGGTAGCAGAGTGACTGTTCTCTCCTCTGTCCCTTCCTGTCGTCTTCCCTGCAGAACAGAAGGAAAAGGGTTGGATTAGATAGCAGAGTGGCTGTTCTCTCCTCTGTCCCTTCCTGTCGTCTTCCCTGCAGATCAGAAGGAGAAGGGTTGGATTAGGTAGCAGAGTAGCTGTTCTCTCCGCTGTCCCTTCCTGTCGTCTTCCCTGCAGAACAGAAGGAGAAGGGTTGGATTAGGTAGCAGAGTGGCTGTTCTCTCCTCTGTCCCTTCCTGTCGTCTTCCCTGCAGAACAGAAGGAGAAGGGTTGGATTAGGGAGCAGAGTGGCTGTTCTCTCCTCTGTCCCTTCCTGTCGTCTTCCCTGCAGAACAGAAGGAGAAGGGTTGGATTAGGGAGCAGAGTGGCTGTTCTCTCCTCTGTCCCTTCCTGTCGTCTTCCCTGCAGAACAGAAGGAGAAGGGTTGGATTAGGGAGCAGAGTGGCTGTTCTCTCTTCTGTCCCTTCCTGTCGTCTTCCCTGCAGAACAGAAGGAGAAGGGTTGGATTAGGGAGCAGAGTGGCTGTTCTCTCCTCTGTCCCTCCCTGTCGTCTTCCCTGCAGAACAGAAGGAGAAGGGTTGGATTAGGTAGCAGAGTGGCTGTTCTCTCCTCTGTCCCTTCCTGTCGTCTTCCCTGCAGAACAGAAGGAGAAGGGTTGGATTAGGGAGCAGAGTGGCTGTTCTCTCCTCTGTCCCTTCCTGTCGCCTTCCCTGCAGAACAGAAGGAGAAGGGTTGGATTAGGTAGCAGAGTGGCTGTTCTCTCCTCTGTCCCTTCCTGTCGTCTTCCCTGCAGAACAGAAGGAGAAGGGTTGGATTAGGTAGCAGAGTGGCTGTTCTCTCCTCTGTCCCTTCCTGTCGTCTTCCCTGCAGAACAGAAGGAGAAGGGTTGGATTAGGTAGCAGAGTGGCTGTTCTCTCCTCTGTCCCTTCCTGTCGTCTTCCCTGCAGATCAGAAGGAGAAGGGTTGGATTAGGTAGCAGAGTGGCTGTTCTCTCCTCTGTCCCTTCCTGTCGTCTTCCCTGCAGAACAGAACAGCTGTGCTAGCACACAAATAGAAGCAGCTGACATAAAAATTCACATAACGTGATACATCTAATCATAACAAGCAAAATAAAATAATATAAAATCTCATCACTTAAAAACAGAACAGAGAATTATCTTAAGGTCGGGAAAAAGCCTGCTTGAAAAAAATGTTTTCCAATTTTTTCTTAAAGAGGGAGGAATCCTTAATCTCCCGCAAGTTGCCAGAATGTTTCATGAGGTGGGACCAATACGGGGAGCCTAATATTTTGCAGTTTTTTTGGGGGAGGGGATGGACCACCAAGAGGTTTATATTAGCAGAATGCAAACTGTGTGAGGGAGTGTATTTGCTCAGTTTAGTAGCTAAGTAGTCTGGGCCATCTTCCTGAAGAGATTTAAAACCTAAGGAGAGAACTTTAAATTATATCCTTTTGGGGAATGGGGACTATTCACAGCTACCACCTTTATAAACCTAGTTCCTTTTGAGAAAGTGGTCAGTGTGGTCTCTACAACATGTTTTGAATGCCCCAATGATAGGGTTCAGAAGATACAAACATTCCACTTCAGAATATAAGATTTTTTACTCTCCCCACTGTTTAACTTGTGTATATGATTTTATTTGCCATTTTCCATGTGAATGTTTATCAAATGTTTCTAAAAAGAAACTGGCCGATGTTTCTAAACTTCATTGGGCCTGGGCAGAATGCTGCACTGTACCATAATGTGTTTATGCCATCACCTAAAAAGCTTTATAACTTCACAGTAAGAATTATGTATCTTTTGTATTTTCTAATTCTGAAGGTCATTTTATAACTCTCCCTCCCACCCTGTAACTTATGTGTTGCCTAAGCACATAAGTTAAGCATACGTTCACTTTGCAAATTATCTAAAGTAACCTGCACAAACTCATCTGCACACACTTACACCTGCTCTTGGTATCACGCAACGTATGTGGGTTAATCTACATTCATACTTTTTAAAATCAAAACTCTGCAACTCCACTCCCAACCCAGAACTCCCATTTTTTGTGCAAAGTATGCAGAAAACCAGGTTATGTATATACTATTATGCACACAAATTCAACACCTCAAAAACAGAAATTATTTACCTATCTACAATTCCAAATTCCATCCACCGCCCTCCAAGTAGTATGACAATGGATGGTTATCCCATTGCTATAACTCAAAAAGCTCGTAATCTTGGACTAATACTGGGTGCAGAGTTATCAATGACTCAACACGTAACCTCCGCTGTCAAATCATTATTTTACAAGATTCATCTTTTAAAACATTTAAAACCACTTCTTAATCAAAATGACTTCTGTTTAGTCTTACAGGCCTAGATTAGTGCAACGCTTTATATCTGGGCCTATCAGCAAAAGTTATCTGTCCTCTACAATTAATGCAAAACACAGCTACATGCATTCTATCTAATATAGATCGCCAAGAACAAGTAACACCTGTTTTCCATTCTCTACATTGGTTACCGACATCGTTTCGCATTCATTACAAAGTTCTTACCATGATTCACAATCTGCTGTACAGCAACTCTTCTCTCTGGCTTTGCACAGCTCTTTGTATTTATAATCCTGGAAGACGCCTCGGTTCAGCAGATATTCCAGACCTGACCTCACTAGAAGATGCGCTTTTTCAGTTGTTGGTCCTATTTATGGAGTGCACTACCTGATTCACTTCATTTAATTTCTAACATCAATGATTTCAAGAAACACCTAAAGACCTTTCTTTTTAAAAAGGCTTTTGATGATGTAAGCTAATATTCCCTTATTTGATGATATTTACAAAATGTACTTGTGTTTACATTGAGGCATCCCCATGGAAACTGTTTATGCGTGTATCATTTTTATATTTCTTTTTAGTAAACATGATTTTTTTTTATTCTTTTATATCGCCAGATTTTGAATGTAACATTGTAAACCGCCTCAATACTGTTTGTAGGGTGCCGTCTATAAAAACTTTTAAATAAATAAATAAGGTATATGTACATAAATGACTTTGAAAATCACCTCCTTTATGAATTACTTTGGCTGCCCATGCACAAATTGTTGTGCCAATAAAGTTTCTTGCATCTGCACCTGATAAAGCAAAAAGAAAAACATGGGCTGCGAGAGAGAGAGGCATCCCGGATACTTCCTCACTTGAAGAAGTGAGACTGGTAAAGGATTTCCTGTTTCCTTCTGTAAATAACAATCTGAACCGCCGCTGTTGTTTCTGGCTCAGAGAGGCGTACCACTGTCTATAACTATATAATTATAAAACCACTATCCGTAATTCATAAATCCATCTACTGCCATAACTCCAACTGGCTAGGTGAACCCTTCCACCTCACACTTTCCGAGCGGCCCACCAGGGCCATCAACAGAGGGAGCCTCACAGTACCCTCTCTTAAAAAGGGATCGCGCAATTTCCATTGCAGGTCCCAAGCACTGGAACTCCCTCCCTACATTGCTCAGACTTGAACCTAAATTTAGAAAGAAATTTAAAGGCCTGGCTCTTTCAACAAGCCTACCCAGACTCGACCCCGCTCACCGCTCTCCTATGCAACCTGCCGATACACGCGTGCACACAATTCTGGGACAAGTCGCTGTCTATTAACCTTGCAAGACCCCCGTTCCTACGCTTTTGTAAGTCCCTTGTATATAAGTTACTACCAATCCTCTCGCTACACCGCAGCATAAGAGTTGTTAGTTGCGCTAGATCCTCCTGCTCTGCCTGTTACTTGTTGCAATTACTAGTTTCCCCCGCCCCCTCTCCTGTTTTATGTACTTTCCATCTGTTCAGTTCTAATGTAAGCCCGTATGATGTTAATAAATAAATAAAATAAATACCAGGGCGTGTTTCTGGAATCATAAGATATCTAATGAGAAAGTGGTGTCCCTAAGCCCTGGAATTGCCTGCACAAGGGTTGTGTAAAAAGCAGAGAGCGAGAAGAGTTAACCCGTTACCATAGAACAGAATTGGAAGGAATTGTAAACAGGTGCCAAAAAGTAATTCTCTTACAGTTGTGGTAATAAAAAAGTGAAAACACTTCATTTTAAAGATTTCCCCCAATTTTTGCCAATAAATCTCCGCCTTTTGGTAAAATGTAGGATCATATTTCATCAACTGAAGAGGGATGGGTGACCCAGTATCACCAATACTCCTCAGAATTCCTGTCTTTGAATAATATTGTTTATCCATTTCCATCCTGACTTAGAGATAACTGGGGTGGGGAGAATCATTAAGTCACTATGCTCTATATTCTGTTTATTTGAACTTTTATTCTGCTACTTTCATAATGATCATAGCAGATTACATAACACATACATAATTAAAAACAAAAAAACTTATATAAAACAAACAATAATACAATGCACTGAATATCAAAAAGCTGTTCATTTCAGAGGACTTAGATCAAACAGAGAATAAATTTTCTAGTTACAATTTTCAACCAGGGAAAGCAGAGTTGCTTACCTGTAACAGGTGTTCTCCCAGGAAAGCAGAATGTTAGTCCTCACATGTGGGTGACATCATCAGACGGAGCCCTGTCACGGAATACTTTTGTCAAAGTTTCTAGAACTTTGGCTGGCACACTGAACATGCCCAGCATGCCACTAACCCTGTAGCCACCAGGGGTCCCCCTTCAGTCTTGTTTGTAGCAAAAGTATGAGCGAAAAATAAAATAAGAAAACGATGATAAACCCAACTCCGCCGGGTGTCAGGTGGGTTTCATGAGGACTAACATCCTGCTGTCCTGGGAGAACCCCTGTTACAGGTAAGCAACTCTGCTTTCTCCCAGGAGAAGCAGGATGGTAGTCCTCACATATGAGTGAATAGCAAGCTACAGGCTGACTCATAGCACAGGAGGCCAACCAGCACTCAAACTGTGCAACAGGCACAACAACTGTGGTGCTGTTGGCAATAATGAGGCAGCCTGAAATTCACAGCGGGTCGAGGTAGGACAAGTTGATTTCTACACCGGGAATAAATTCCTTAGGACAGACTGGCCAAAAACAGAGTCTTGTCCAGTCTTGTCTAGTCAGTAGTGAGCGTCTAGTGAGGTGTGGAGAGAGCTTCATGTCGCAGCCCTGTAGATGTCAGCAATCGGAACTGAACGGTAGTGTGCTACTGACAGAGGGTGCCTTCACTCGTCCCTGCAGTGGACATTGCCTCCTATCTAATTACTTCTTAGTTTTCTTAGAACCTCTCATGAGGGACTTTGTCAAATGCCTTCTGAAAATCCAAATACACTACATCTACCGGTTCACCTTTATCCACATGTTTATTAACCCCTTCAAAAAAATGAAGTAGATTTGTTAGGCAAGACTTCCCTTGGGTAAATCCATGTTGACTGCGTTCCATTAAACCATGTCTTTCTATATGCTCTTCCCGGCACTGAAGTCAGGCTCACTGGTCTATAGTTTCCTGGATCACCCCTGGAGCCCTTTTTAAATATTGGGGTTACATTGGCCACCCTCCAGTCTTCAGGTACAATGGATGATTTTAATGATAGGTTACAAATTTTAACTAATAGATCAGAAATTTCATTTTTTAGTTCCTTCAGTATCCTAGAATGCATACCATGTGGTCCAGGTGATTTGCTACTCTTTAGTTTGTCAATCTTCTCTATGCTTTGCAGTTTGTAATACCTTCTGTTGGATCAAACATAGGGAAGTTAGCAAGTAGCTCATTTAAAACAAATCAAATAAAATTATTTTTCACTCAGCGCATAGTTAAGCTCTAGAATTCATTGCCAGAGGATGTGGTTACAGTAGTTAGTGTAACTGGGTTTAAAAAAGGTTTGGATAAGTTCCTATAAGAGAAACCCATAAACTGCCATGACGGTAATTAATAAGCAATAGTAGCTTGTGATCTATCTAATGTTTGGGTACTTGCCAGGTACTTGAATCCTGGATTGGCCTCTGTTGGAAACAGGATGCTGGGCTTGATGCACCCTTGGTCTGACCTAGTATGGCAACTTTTTATGTTCTTATTGGAATATGAAAAGATGGTGCTCTACAGGAATTTGAGGATCCTACTTCTTAGATGGCGTATTCATATTATGCAGCTGCAGGAATGGTCAGAAATGTTTCCCCTTTCCTCCCTGAGAGGGCAGGAAATACTGGCCCTGCCTTGACAGCTCAAAATGAATGTTCCCATGCAGTGCAGTCCCTGGAGGAGCCAGTGCTCTGGGGCCCAGCGACCACCTCTCAGGCTTGCAAGCTTTCAGACTGACTTAAAAGGGCAGCATGGCGCACTCCTGGTTTCTTCTATTCCCATCAGCTGCAGGACCCTCACATTCAAGGCTCGATTTCCAAGGACCTGCTGGTCTCGGAAGCTCACTTTCATCTGACAGAACAGGAAACCTTTTCCTCTATTTTGCCATGACGATTGTCCTGTAAAATGATATCTCTTAATGGCTCTGCCAGAATGTGGCGTCCCTGACTGTTTGCACCTGATCTGTTGTTTCAGGCCTCTCCATTGCTGTGCAAGTGACTGTTCCACAAATAAGCATTAACGCACCCATTGGCCAGAATGCCACTCTGCAATGCACATACTCCTCCTCTTCACCATTAACAAACGTCGCCATCCAGTGGCTTTTCCACAAAAACCTTGCAATCAACTATACAACCGTAAGTACAAAATAAATTCTTATTACAGGTCCCATCACCCAGGATCACCAGGCTGGCAATAACTCGTGAAGGAGCCTTTTCCATTGCAGGGCCTATTATATGCAATTCTATTCCTTTATCCTTAACATCGTTATCATCTACTAAAGAATTTTAAAAAGCCTTAACATCCTATCATTTAAAGATTTATGTGAAGTGTAATACTGAGAATTGCTAACTGATTTCCAAGATTAATTTTTTACCTCATCTAAGACCAATGCACTCAGAGTATTTTATTTTAATTTTATTATATATGTCATAATTGTATTTTTATGCTATTTTATCTTCATTGATAGTCGTTATTTATTATGAATGTTTTATTTGTAACTTGCCCCGAACATTGGACGGTGGGAGTAATAAATCCTTTTAAATAATAATAATAAAAATAATTAGAGCTTCTGGAATTAATCGCTCAATCTTGTCCCATGTGGAGGCTTATAGTTATTCATCGGGCACAGGATGAGCCAGTCTTGGGTTTTTAACTCCTGTACTATTGCATTCTGGGATTTGCAGTCAGATTTCAGTCTGAAAGAAAAGAACCTATGGTTAACATGCTTCTCCCCTGACTAGCTTTCTTTTTATGTTATGAGGTAGGTAAAATCTTTACATGCCTTACAGTATGCCAGGAGACTGCCATCAGTGTGTACAGAGTTTGAAGATGGGAGACAGAAATAAAGGTCATGGGATAGGCGGTGATATCCTTTCGTTAAAAGACAGGAAACAGAGAGTAGGATTAAATGGTCAATTTTCTCAGTGGAAGGGAGTGGGCAGTGGAGTCCCTCAGGGATCTGTACTGGGACCCGTGCTTTACAATATATTTATAAATAATCTGGAAAGGAATATGACGAGTGAGGTAATCAAATTTGCAGATACAAAATTATTCAGAGTAGTTAAATCACAAGTGGATTGTGATAAATTGCAGGAAGACCTTGTGAGACTGGAAAATTGGGCATTCAAATGGCAGATGAAATTTAATGTGGATAAGTGCAAGGTGATGCATATAGGGAAAAATAACCCATGTTGTAGTTACACGATGTTAGGTTGCATATTAGGAGCTACCGCCCAAGAAAGAGATCCAGGTGTCATAGTGGATAATACTTTAAAATCGTCGGCTCAGTTGCTGCAGCAGTCAAAAAAGCAAACAGAATGTTGGGAATTATTAGAAAGGGAATGGTGAATAAAACGGAAAATGTCATGATGCCTCTGTATTGCTCCATGGTGAGACTGCACCTTGAATACTGTGTACAATTCTGGTCACCGCATCTCAAAAAAGATATAATTGTGATGGAGAAGGTACAGAGAAGAGCAACCAAAATGATAAAGGGAATGGAACTGCTCTCCTATGAGGAAAGACTAAAGAGGTTAGGACTTTTCAGCTTGGAGAAGAGACGGCTGAGGGGGGGGGATATGATAGAGGTGTTTAAAATCATGAGAGGTCTAGAACGGGTAGATGTGAATCCGGTTATTTACTCTTTCAGATAATAGAAAGACTAGGGGGCATTCCATGAAGTTAGCATGGGGCACATTTAAAACTAATCGGAGAAAGTTCTTTTTCACTCAATGCACAATTAAACTCTGGAATTTGTTGCCTGCGGATGTGGATAGTGCAGTTGGTGTAGCTGGGTTTAAGAAAGGTTTGGAAAAGTTTTTGGAGAAGAAGTCCATTACCTGCTATTAATTAAGTTGACTTAGAAAATAGCCACTGCTATTACTAGCATCAGTAGCATGGAATAGACTTAGTTTTTGGGTAATTGCCAGGTACTTATAGCCTGGATTGGCCACTGTTGGAAACAGGATGCTGGGCTTGATGAACCCTTGGCCTGACCCAGTATGGCATATTCTTTTGTTCTTAAGGTCAACCAAGGATCCAATAAAAAGTGATGATCACCTACAGCCAAAGTTAGCAATGGCTCCTTCATCTTTCTGCATCAACATGAGAAAAGCTGGTCACAAATGTATTTAGTCCAATAGAAAGTTTTCATCTATTTCAGGGGTCGGGAACCTATGGCTCGCGAGCCAGATGTGGCTCTTTTGATGGCTACATCTGGCTCGCAGACAAATCTTTAATAAAAAAGTAAAAATCTAACAAACCCCCCCACCCTCCTGATGCCCCCCAAGACCTCCAAAATTAATTTACTACAACCCCCCAGCCTCCTGACCTCCCCCACCCAAGACCTGCCAAAAGTCCCTGGTGGTCCAGCGGGGGTTCAGGAGCGGTCCGGGAGCGATCTCCTGGACTTGGGCTGTCGGCTGCCAGTAATCAAAATGGCATTGACGGCCCTTTGCCCTTACTATGTCACAGGGGCTACCGCCGCCATTGGTCGACCCCAGTGACATAGTGAGGGCAAAGGGCCGTCAGCGCCATTTTGACTACTGGCAGCCGACAGCCCAAGTCCAGGAGATCGCTCCCGACCGCTCCTGGACCCCCGCTGGACCACCAGGGACTTTTGGCAGGTCTTGGGGGGGGTCAGGAGGGTGGGGGGTTATAGTAAATTAATTTGGTAGGTCTTGGGGGGGTCAGGAGGGTGGGGGGTTGTAGTTAATTCATTTGGCATGTCTTGGGGGGGCGTCAGGAGGGTGGGGGGTTGTTAATTAATTTACTTGTATTTAGTTTTAAACATATTGTATGGCTCTCACGGAATTACATTTTAAAATATGTGGCGTTCATGGCTCTCAGCCAAAAGGGTTCCCAACCCCTGATCTATTTGTTGACCTTCATTTCTGCGTATCCTGGTGGACTAGCACAGCAACCAGCACTTTACTGAATATAGTTACAGTCTGCTCTAATAAAAGCAATAATAAGCTTGGAAAAAAAATGCCAAGTTTCATGATGGAGGGAAAGCAACACACATTCATAGCTTTCTAGGGTACTTGTTTTAAAACTCATTGTACAGCTTTGATATAATTGTGAGGATGTAGTTAGTATGTAAGTATTTGTCAAAACACCTCTTTTTTGTAATAATAATCTGTGAAGCATTATAAATTATAGAAGCTTTCAATTACAGCTCCCTTTAAATCAGTTTTGGTTACAAATATCCAAAAATCTTGCCTCAAATTTTGTGTACGTTATTCATTAGTATCGACATATTCTGCTAGAACAAACTGTTTTTACAATAAACTTGCTGTCTCTCTGACAGTGGTATGCAATGGCAGTGTTTTAGATGGCAGATACCCCCGCCCTTCCCTCCAGGACCAACATAGAGAGCAACTGCAGAAACTACAAATGTTCATTTTGGTGATGGTGAAACAAGACAGATGATCCAGTCCTACCGTGTTATGCCATGCTCACGTTTTCCAAACTGCAGTCAAGCCTAAGGTGGCCACATTTTTATGGTGCATGGACCGAGTCACAAGGGCCTAGGAAATGGGACGTTGATCAAGCAAGCAAGATGACGCCAGCAACATGAAGACATTGCGGACATGAACGCCTATGCCTTGTTCTTAAACATGCTATAGAATAAAACGTTGAATTCCTGAGGTCTGCAATTGCCTGCGCTGCTTAAGCTAGAGGACACTCCCCGGTTGCCAATCCATTTATTATCAGGAGAGACCAATGAATGGGAGCACATTTCCAGGCATTTTCATTAAGAACCATATCTGGCTTGGTGCTGATTGCACACTTGGACCCTTCCAGCGCTGTATTTATCATGCACTAAGCCCATGGAAAGAGAGCTGGATGGAGAACACTGATACTAATGGGCAGGAAGGCCGGGGCAGGGCTCCAGCTCGTTTCGCACCCTTCACTGGCCTCTGCTAGGTGTGGAAGTCCCACATCCAGCTGACAAGCACAGGAGCTAAGTGACGGAAAACGTGACAAGGAAATTGTTTTAAAAGGTAGACATCTTTGGTTTTAGCTGGAGAATGTGAATGGCGTGCTATTGCATTCTGCATGTCCTTCAAGGATTTAATCAGAGATATTTGTTAGGGTTGCACTCTTTTGTTTGGTAACACTGGCACTTGTTAAACTTCTTCTCATATGAGGGCATCGTTGTATATATACCCAGTATTTTCTTTGAGAAAATTGCATAATAGTAATAGGTTTAATGCTTTGCCAAGTGTTGCACAGATAATGACAAAGGAGATTTGAATTTGTCATATGCTGTCTTGTGATTCATAGCTCAGCACTCAGGGACGGAGCTTTTAAAAGGTGCACGGGCATACGTGTGCGTGCGTTTGTTGACCCACGCCCAGAGACATGTCGTTTTTTGTAACATACGTGCGTATATGCACGTATGTTATAATGTAGCCTGAACACACCTGCAAGTGTGTGCAATTTTAAATAGACGTGCGCATGTGCACGCCAGTGCCACTTCTACCGTGTAAGTGGGGGGATTTTACAAGGGACGTGCGCCGATGCCATTCACCATTGTCCCAGTTCGTTCCCAGTTCACTCAGTTTATGGGACAGGACTTTCAAACCTCCTAATGTAATAGCATCCCTTCCCTCCTGTTAGCCTCGACTCTTAAATCCCCGCTGCCTTGCCTATATCTTTTTGTTTTACTACTTACCTGCCATCCATAGTAGATTTATGCAGCAGGGGACCCCAGTGCGCAAGGACGCATACGTATTTGCACGCACATCTCTTGGCCAGGCCCTGATCTGCCCACGCTCCGCCCCTCTTCAGAAACGTTTTACTTGTGCGTGCAGTGGGAGATCTGCGCGTCCTCGGGTGGTTTTTGAAATCCACTTGGCGCGCACTGGCCCAACTTGTGCGCACATATCTCTTGGTTTTGGCACTCGCAGGGCTTTTAAAATTTGCCTTGAAGCACTGAATCACACCCCTACCAAAAGCAGAGAGCACAAAACAGATATGAGAGATGATGTAGGCAGTGGACATAGGACAAAATCATGGCTCTGTCCTATCTGAACTGTAGGGAGAAAGCTACAGTTCACGTATTGAGCAGGAAAGGAGTGTTAGACAAAAGCCTGCAGGGTTTAGAAGTAAGACACTGCTACCAAATGGCCAGACCTGACCTCAGGCTATTGTTCACCTGGCAATACAGACAGAATATTTATCAATGAATGAATGTTTCCAATGTGCTATCAGCAAGGCTGAGGACAGCAGTGCCATTCTGTAGGACCTAGGAGAAAAAAAATATTGCAGTCAATTCTTGCTTCTCATTGCTATCTAGGAAGAGAATCATGAGACCATTGTGGTTTCTCATGTTACATTACAGCTAAGCTTTCTGATCCGTCTGCATTTCAAACATAGTCATGCATGGTGCTAGCAATCCTCTTCGCCTTCGTCTTGCAGCCTCCTGTTCATATGTGAGAGTCCCAGGTGTCTGACACTTCAGTTAGGAAAGGACAACCACAAACTCCACAGACAGGTAGAGCTCCACAGTGTGACTTGACAACTGTTAACCTGAATTTAGAGTGTGTTCCTTTTTAAAAGCTTCCAAATGTAAGAGGGTAAAAGCGATGGTCTCGTTTGATACGGTGGTTATTGACTTTCATCGTGACAGTGCTTACAATGTTACAGTTGCATCCCTTTTTGTTGTATTGTGGGGCTTATGAAGGATGTGCATTTTCTTGTTTGGTTTTAGTGTGTGCAAAATGTGTTAATGTGCACAAAACATTTTTGTGCATACAAACACAAATATGAAATTTTGTACACAATTTCTTATTTGTGCTGGCATAAACTGCATGCACTGAAACACGATAGGAATCAAAAGGAAAAGTGAAATGATGATGATCTGCCAGCACATCCCTCAGTCTTAGTAGGGTGATTGTATTATTTTTATTATGGCTTTTACTGATTTTTTTTAAAATATGACTTATTTTCATCTGATTTCTGAAATGTGAACTTTGTATCTTTATTTTATTTTTATCGTAACTCTGTACACTGCTTTAGACAATCCAGAAAAGCTGAGAAGGTGGCCTAATCTTTTATAGGTCCAGCGAAAGATGTTTTAGTACAGAACTTCCTTATCCAAAGATGGGACTTGGGTGGTCTCGACAGTTCATGAATCTATTCAGAGACCTCCAGCACATTCTAGAGTTTCATTTCCCCTGGAAAATGTTTGCTTCTTGCACATTATTTATACTCTTTAGCTTTAAATGTCTCATCACATTTCCTCTCTCCCTTCTTTCTTTTAAGGTACACATGTGTAGGTCATTGATACGGGGCTTAAGGGGCAGGCTTGATTGCTTTTCTATGTGCATATCCCTTTGGAGGTGCGACCTCAAGAATTAGACGAGGGCTCCCCAATGGCCTGTCCAGCAGTATTGGCACCACCATTTTTCTATTGTAATAACTCTCCCTATGCTCTTATCGCTGCATTGTTGCTCTGTTTTACTACCTTCAGTTCATAGATATGATGATTATGAGATATCCCAACTGATTGTTGCACATCAGCGCCTCCCTCCACCACGACCACCAACACTGAATACTGCTCTCTTGGATGCAGGGCCAGATTGTGGGCAACCAATGCCCTGGGTGAAAAGCATCCCCCCCCCCCACACACACACCTGATGGAGGGGCAGCTGCATCGCTATCATATGTACTCCTGCCATATCATATGTACTCCTGCCATATAATTGCGGGCCTTTGCCAACCTCTTCTTTGGTAACTTCTGAAGAAGAATATTTGCTCAGCATTTCTTCTTTTTCCTCCTTCCTTCTTTTCATTGCTCAGTCTCGCAGTCCCACATCTGCCAGTCCTTTCTTCACTAATATACCTCAGAAAGGTCTTTACTGCCATGGCTATTGTTTGCTCTGTCCTTGCTACTTTCCTTAGCTTGTCAGGATACTTTTCACTGTCCTCCTGTTGCTGAGATCTCTTGTACCCGTTGAATGCTAATCTTTTTGCTCTTACCTTTTCGGTCACTTCTTTTGAAAGCCATGTTTCTATTTTCTTTCCTTTTCCTTTTCCTATGAATAGATGCCCCTGCCCTTTACAGTCGTGTTTCAGTTGAGCTCACTTTTCTTTTGCTTCACTAACATCTTCCTAACCTACCAGCACCTGCTTAAGGTTCTCCCCCATCACAACTGCAGGATCCCTGCCTTCGTGTGACTCCTCACTGCCACACTGGACCTTAGGCGACCACTTATCCCACTCAAACGTGCCATGTGAAATATCGCTTGCAGGTTCTGTTACCAATTGCCTGAAGAGCCCTCCCCTTGTCGAAGTCCTGCATTTTCCCACTTCTGTTTCTGGAGCAGGCATGCTCCAATCCACAACAGTCAAACCATGAATATCTCACAAATAATGCCTCCCCCTTTCATGCAAGATTATCGGTCTGACTACATTTCTGGATTAACTGTGTTGGACTCGAGTATTCTAAATACTCCAGTACTGTATATATTAGGGTAGGCAACTCTGGTTCTTGAGTGCTGCAAACAGGTGTGGTTTTCAGGATGTCCATAAAAACATAGAAACATGATGGCAATAAAAGACCATATGGCCTATCTAGTCTGCCCATCATGCCCTCGGTACTTGCCAGGTACTTGTAAGCCTGGATTGGCCACTATTGGAAACAGGATGCTGGGCTTGATGGACTCTTGGTCTGACCCAGTATGGCATGTTCTTATGTTCTTAACCCATGTGTTCTTGAATTCAGATACCATTTTTGTCTCCATGACCTCCAACTACCCTCTGTGTAAAGAAATATCTCCTAAGATTACTTCTGAGTCCATTTCTTTCACTCTCATCCCATGAGAGCCTCCTTTCTATTGAAAGAGCTAGTCTCCTATGCATGGAAACCTTTGAGATATTTAAATGTCTATCATATCTCTCCTATCTTGCCTTTCCTCTAGAACAGGGGTGGCCAACTCTAGCCCTAGAGAGCCACAGACAGGCCTGGTTTTCAGGATTTCCACAATGAATATGCATGAGAGAGATTTGCCTGCACTGCCTCCATTGTATGCAAATATATCTCATGCATATTCATTGTGGATATCCTAAAAACCTGGCCTGTTTGCAGCTTATGAGGACCAGAGTTGGTCACCCCTGTTCTAGGGTAGACATGTTTATATCTTTGATTCTATCCTCATATGCTTTAGATGAAGACCACCAATCATTTTAATGGCTACTCTCTCCACTGATTCCAACTGGTTTATATCCTTTTAAAGGTGTGATCTCCAGAATTGTACACAGTATTCCAAATGACTTCTCATCAGGGACCTTTAAAGGGGCAATATCATCTCCCTTTTTCTCTCACTATGCAGCCACTATGAATATGCATGGAAACCTTTGAGATATTTAAATGTTAATTTACATGCACTGACTCTACTGATGCATATTTGCATCAGTAGAGTCAGTGCATGTAAATATATTTCATTTGTACTCATTATGGATATCCTGAAAACCAGACCTGTTTTTGGCACTCGAGGATCAGAGTTGCTTAACCCTGGCATATTGCATATTCTAAATAGCATGTCTACAATGGCAGAATGTGTATTCAGAATACTCAGCATTCCAAACACCAGGGGTATTTTTTCTGCATGTAAATGCAATAGTTATTTCTATTCTGTAAATGAAGGTGCTCTAGCATCATTGAAAGTACAAGATTTCTAGATGATAAACAGGCTCTAATTACTTGTATCAGTAGTGCTGAATTTTTAGGTATTCTCTAAGGGTCCTCTTGAAGTGGGAGCCAGGGGCTTATTCAAGATCCCATCTGTGAAAGGGTGGTAAAGAAGCAGTAAAATTACTTTAACAGGCATGCCATTTATAAATCATTATAATGCCAACATTCCAGCCTAGCCATAAACTCATCTTACATTTGTTGAGAAGGACCTCGAAAGGCCTTGCATTCTGTTGAGAAAGGCCTTGCATTCTGTTGAGACAGGCCTCGAAAGGCCTTGCATTCTGTTACATTCTGGTGTTTTAGTGTGCCCTTGGGCCTCAGCCTGACCCTAGGCGGATCCAGGACCGAAACGAGGGTTGACGGCGTGTTCCACCATGGCTGACGGTCTTACCCTCTGCCAGGCCAGCAAGCTCACATGGCCAACAACAGAAGATGTTGGAATGTGAATGGTCCTCCGACCATTCCGAGCCCTTTCGGACCTGCTGAATGGAACAGCATGGAGTAGCAGGCCTGACCTGAGGTCGAGGGCAGACGGGCCTTGACACGAAGACATAACAGCAGACTCGATGTAACGGCATCGCGGACGAAGACATGACACCAAAGCTAATGCGAAGACATCATGGACCAGTGGTCGATGCGACGGCATCCTGGACCAGGGTCGATGCGACGACATCAGGAACAAGACATGATACCAAGAGTGATGCAATGGCATCCATAACGAGACGAGGAACTGACGAAGTCCAGACGAGATGAGAAGCTGGGCGGAAGGACATTGGCACTGTCTCTCAGGGCGCCCTACTCAGCCCACCCACGGGACTGAGTCGCGAACCACCCTGTCCCACTGCGTGCCCTACACAGCCCGAGGTGGCTGGTCACGGACCACGCTGGGAGCGGGACAAGTGCAGGGAAGGATCCAGTCGAAGCAGAATTCCAATGACAGAGCCGATGTCGTCCGAAGCTCCACAAACAGCTGGCAGGACATGACGGCTCAGGAGCACAGGACACCAGTCCACCTGTAGGCTAGTCCACGCTCGGGCAAGACATCATCCAAGGGACCCCCGGCCTAACAGGTATCAGAAGGCTCAAGAGCGCTGAAGACGCAGGAGCAGGACATCAAGGAACCTGGAACATCAGGAAACGGAGGATCAAAGCGAGACACCAGGACACCTGGACAGGGACCTCAGGCAACGAAGACATAACTTGACATGGCATGACAACAAGAACTCCATGGAGAAGACGTAGAAGACCTGACGGAGCTCTGGCAGGCAGGAGCCTCCAGAGAGAAGCAACTCCGATGCAAGGCGAAGACTGAATGACAGAGCAGCCCTTTTATAGGGCTGGTACAGGAAGTCCACTCCCTAGGTGGGGTCAGCCACACTTCCTTTGGCTGGCCCTTTAAATCTTGAAGAGAGGCGCATGCCGGCACCTAAGGAGCAGGAAGCAGGGCTGTGCAGGACCATGGACAGCGGCCTGCACAGCGTTCAGCATCAGAGGCACAGGGCTAGCCTGAGGAGCAGGCCCAATGACAGCAGCGGCTCCAGCCGCTGCAGGAGGCCCCGGGAGCGGCTCCAGCCATCACTCGAGCCCGGGGATGCGGCCCTCGTGCCGCGAAGATGAGATGATGTCGGCGGCGGTCCCAGCCGCACAGGGGACGGCAGGAAGTCCGCGGCAAAGAGGAATATCCGGGGCGGCCTCTGGGCCGCATGGGCAAAGACACAGTCCATGGCTCCAGCTGCGTGGAGAGGCCCGACGGCGGCATCCGGCCGCGTTGGGTGAAGAGAAGCAGTGGAGGTGTGAGCCTGTTCGTGGGGGGCCCGTGGGCAAAAGGATTCATAACAACATTTGAATATTGAAAGATAAATGTACATATAGCCACTTAGAATACTTTTTTATTATAGCCAGTTAAAGAAATATTTCACCAACTATGTAACTTAGTCATTGGTGGAGAGGTTAGAGGTGCTACCCTACATAGACTCTGGTATCAACAAACGATCTTTGACAGAGCTGCTCCTGGTTCACTGCATGGTAATCTGTAATTTCTATCCATAAGATATATCTTATATTTTCTGTTTTGAATAAAAAGGATTTTTTTCCTCAGCTGACTCCAAGCACTCCCTCATCCTGTGATGGAGTACAAGCAGTAGGGCTCTGGAAGTAGATGCATTAAGTATGACATTACAATTTCTTTTTAGTTTTGTAACTTTTAATTTTTTCTTATATTGGACAAGTTTATGTAATTTTATTCCTATTTAATACTTTAATTTTTTTGAGTTGCTTTTATTTTGTTAAACGTGGCGATAGAAACATGTTTTCTGCATAACGGTATAAAAAAGCTGTATAAATAAATAAATTATACTAACAGCCAGGTTTAAGCTTTGTGCAGTCTGCAAATTGGTGTGCATGCACTGTTTTGAAAAGGCACCTCCTTTTGTTCAAGAAGGATTTAATTTCCTGTTACATCAGGAAAGGAAAAAAATAATCCATAGGCACAATCTTGCAAGGAAAGAGGTTTGGTAAAACAAAAAGTCACAAATTTATCCAAAAGAGCTCAAGTCCAACAGTGTTTATATTTTTTTGCACAAGTTCATTTATATTTTCAGTGGAAATTTTTTCAGTGGAGTTTTTCCAATTCCAGAAACTGCTTGGATTAGAGCCCTGAGACAAAAATGTGCTATTTCAAAATTGTGCAAGGTAACTGACTTGTATTGTTTTTGCAATTTCTTGCCCAAAACTTAAATTTGTCCTAAATTGTGCACCAAACTTGCTGGGACTTATCCAGCTAAGTGGCAGCTGCTGAATATCTGGCTATGTTCAATGGCCTTCATTTAGCTGGATAAGTATTTATCCGGTTAAGTAGATAGTCGGATATCTTGGGGGCAGGCAATGGGTAGATCAAGGTGGGGCAACTTATCAGGTTATCATAATCAGATAAATGCCCATATTCAGCCTTTTCCGGTTAAGTTAATTGAATAAGTTAGACCAGCTCAATAGCAGTGGCTTACAAAAGTATTTGACTCCCTAAAAAGTCAGCATATTTGTGTGGATTGCAAATGACACTTACTTAGATTATTCCAGACAGTGGGGCAGATTTTCAGAGCCCTGCTCGCCTAAATCCGCCCAAAACCGGGCGGATTTAGGCGAGCAGGGCCCTGCGCGCCGGTAAGCCTATTTTACATAGGCCTACCGGCGCGCGCAGAGCCCCGGGACTCGCGTAAGTCCCGGGGTTTTCGGAGGGGGCATGTCGGGGGGCGGGCCCGAACCGCGCGGCGTTTTCGGGGCGTGTCGGGAGCGTTCCGGGGGCGGGCCCGGGGGCGTGGCCGCGCCCTCCGGACCCGCCCCCAGGTCGCGTCCCGGCGCGCAGGAGGCCCGCTGACACGCGGGGATTTACGCCTCCCTCTGGGAGGCGTAAATCCCCCGACAAAGGTAAGGGGGGGGCTTAGACAGGGCCGGGTGGGTGGGTTAGGTAGGGGAAGGGAGGGGAAGGTGAGGGGAGGGCAAAAGGAAGTTCCCTCCGAGGCCGCTCCGATTTCGGAGCGGCCTCGGAGGGAACGGGGGTAGGCTGCGCGGCTCGGCACGCGCCGGCTATACAAAATCGATAGCCTTGCGCGCGCCGATCCAGGTTTTTAGCAGATACGCGCGGCTCCACGCGTATCTACTAAAATCCAGCGTACTTTTGTTTGCGCCTGGAGCGCAAACAAAAGTAGGCTATTCGCGGAGTATGAAAATCCGCCCCAGTATGTTTATTGCAAACCAGTATGCCTTTAAAGAAAATTTTCCAAGTCACAATTAATTATTTCTCTGCACTTTTCGTAAAATAAAATAAACACTGAAAAATGTTGCTTGCATAAGTAGTCATCCCTGTCAGACTATTACTTGGTAGAACCACCTTTTGCTGCAATAACAGCTCTAAGTCTGTTGGGGTAAGTTTCTACCAGCTTTGCACACTATTTGGACTGATTTTTGCCCATTCTTCCTGGCAGATTTGCTCCAGGTTGCTCAGGTTGGTTGGATGATGCTTATGGACTACAAATTTCAAATAATGCCACAGATTCTCGATTGGATTGAGCTCTGGACTTTGACTTGGCCATTGTAGAACATTCACCTTTTTGTTCAGCCACTCCGGTGTTGCTTTGGCCTTGTGCTTGGCATCATTGTCCTGCTGAAAGGTGAACTTTCTCCCAAGTTTTAGTTTTTTAGCAGACTGAAGCAGGTTGTACAATTTTAATAAGATGCTCAGTCTCCACTGGGGAAAACCATCCCCTCACGTGATGCTGCCACCCCTATATTTTACTGCTGGGATGGTGTTTGCTGAGGAATGGGCAGTGTTAGGTTTGTGCCATGCATAGCATTTTGAATTTTGGCCAGAAAGCTCTATTTTTGTCTCATTTGACCACAAATCCTTATCCCACATTTTATCTGGGTCACTGATGCTTTCTGTCAAACTCCAGTTGTACTTTGATGTGGTTTTTCTTCAGTAATGGCTTCTTTCTAGCCACCCTCCCATGTAGGCTGGTTGTATGCAGAGCTCTCGATGTGAGTGACTGGTGCACCTCCACTCCAGTCTCAGCCACTGAACTCTGTATGTAGCTCCTTCAAAGTGAATGTTGGGCTCTCTGTGGCTTCCCTCACAAGTCTCCTCCTCGCTCTGACGCTGAGTTTTGAGGGATGGCTTTTTCTAGGCAGTGTCTGGATGGTATAATGCAGCTTCCATTTCCTCACAATTGATCCAACAGTGCTCACTGGGATATCCAAGCACTTGGATATTATTTTGTAGCCTTTTCCTATCATCTTTAGAATGCTTTTTGTGAATCTGAAGGAAAGCTGTAAAAATGAAGACCAGTCTGATCAATGATACTGGAATTAGAGGGTCTTTCCTGTCGATAGCAGGGCTGAATTAGCCATGATGTCTGGCAAACTTGCTTTTTTATCCATGGCAGTTGCTGCCGTGGGAAGCCTGCTGGGCAAACTGGATGGACCATTTGGTATTTTTCTGCTGACAATACTATGTTATTATGTAAAAGTTGACCTTTTTTAGTGATTCATAGGAGAGGCCAATTGTAAGCCAATTTTTAGGGCAATATCTTTCATCTGTGTAAACTTGGAGCTTCCACAGCACAGGGGTTCCAGTCTTATGCAAGCAGCATTTTTCAGTTTTTAATTTTATTTTACAAATAATGCAAAGAAATGATGAATTGTGACTTGGACAATTTCCTTTAAGAGTATACTGGTTTGCAATAAAGATACTGTCTGGCACAATCTGTGGGATTTGTAATCCATAGAAATATGCTGACTTTTTAGGGGGGTCAAATACTTTTGCAAGCCACTTATCCAGTTATATTCAGCAGCATAGCCATAACCCTAACCCTAACCATGCTGCTGAATATCCATTCTTAGTTAACCAGTTAGTTAATATCTGGATAATGTAGATAACCGGATATCTTTGAATATTAAGTCCTTAGTATTTTAACACAAGCCAAAATAATTTCTTTAATGAAATCTAATTGTTGGTAAGTTTTTCCCTGTTACTGGAGATTTGGATTTATTTTAAGGATGTAGTCTTTGTTTTGTATTGTTGCATGTGTGCTAATTTTGTTAGTGCGTGCTAAGAATTTTCTAGCATGCACTAAAATAATTAACATGCTCTAAATTTTATTTATTTATTTATTTAAAAAGATTTGTATACCGTCTTTACAAACCAAACATTTGACCAAAATGGTTTACAATATATTCAAAATCAAATAAAATAAGAATACAATCAAACTAAAAGAAAAACATCTAAAATTACATAAAAGTATATAAAATAACATCAAAAACATAAACAAAAGAAAGCAAAGTTAAGGAAAAAAAAGTACAATATACTCTTTAAGCCCTCGTTCTACCTAAAATATACTTTAAATAAATTCACTATACTAAACTTTATCCAAAACAGAAGAAAGCCAGAAGAAAATAAAAATAGAAATAAATTCCAAAAAACTTTCAGTGTACTATAGCATTGTGACATGCTAACTCAATCACAGTGAGACATT
Organism: Rhinatrema bivittatum; assembly: GCF_901001135.1. Classification (NCBI taxonomy): domain Eukaryota; kingdom Metazoa; phylum Chordata; class Amphibia; order Gymnophiona; family Rhinatrematidae; genus Rhinatrema; species Rhinatrema bivittatum. Next base: position 523,918 of record NW_021820411.1, read on the forward strand.
TTAAGAAGATTTCATATCTGCATAATCTGCATAGGCTATTTTGAAAAGGTATGTTTTTACTGATTTTTTTAATTCTTTGCGATTGGTAATTTGTCTTATAGCCTCGGGAAGTGAGTTCCAAAGTAATGGACCCGCTACAGAAAAAGCTCTCTCTCTGGTTATATTTAGTCTAGCGAGCCTGATGGGCACGTCAAGTAAATTTTTACTAGCAGATCTTAAATTTCTGGTTGGTTTGTAAAATCGTAGTGTAGTACATAACCATGTAGAGTCGGAGTCATGAATTAAAGCATGAATTAATGATAATACTTTATATTGCACACGAAATTTAATGGGCAGCCAGTGTAAATTGAAGAGAACTGGAGAAATATGATGTCTCATTGGTGATCCTGTCAATAGTCGGGCTGCAGCATTTTGAATCTGTTGCAGAGGTTTTAACATGGAATCAGGTAGGCCTCAAAACAGACTATTACAGTAATCTAAACCTGAAAAGATAAGAGACTGTAAAACTATCTGGAAATCTGATTTAAATAACAAGGGTTTTAGTCTTTTTAAGGTCTGCAATCTAAGAATGAATTTTTTACTAAGTGAGAAACATGATGTATCATGGATAAATTAGTATCTAGTTGTATACCCAAGTTACGGGCTATTCTTTTTACTTCAATCACCTCCTTTCCTAATGTGATTGATGACGTTGAGAATTTATAGGATTATCAATCGCACTTAACAACAGTAACTCTGTTTTTTTGGTGTTAAGTTTAAGTCTACTGTGACTTAGCCATTGTTCAATAGTTTTTACATAAATTTTACGTAGTGAGATAGTATCAGCCCAAGATGATTTATACGGAACAAAAAGTTGTATATCGTCCGCATAAATTTTGAATTGGACATCTAATGTTGATAATATATAACACAATGGTAACAGATAGATATTGAATAATACTGGAGATAGGGAAGACTCTTGTGGAACTCCAGTAGCTTGAGTATAAATTTGTGAGGATTTGCCTTTAAGATGTACTCGATAACTGTTAAACCAATTTAAAACAGTATTTTGTAGGCCAATTGTTTGAAGTCTCGATAAAAGTATTTTATGGTCTAGCGTATCAAACACTATGGAAATGTCTAATAAGATTAACAGGAAATCTGTGTTTGAATCAAATCCTCGAATATACGTGTCAGAGGAAGAGAGCAAAAGTGTTTCAGTAGAATAGCCCTTTCTAAATCCATATTGATTTGGATGTAGTAATTCATGATCATGTAGATATTCTTTCAATTGATATAGAATGAAAGATTCCATTGTTTTAGCCAAAGACGTCAAAGTGGCAACGGGTCTGAGATTAGAGAGATCTAAAAATGAAGGCGTTTTTTGTTTTTTTTTGTATAGGAGTAATAGCAGCTTGTTTTAATTGATATGGACACTTTCCAGATTCTAAGGATTGATTTATTATAGAACAAATTATCTCAGGACATTGTTCTGCTAAACCTTTAAAGACAGAACCAGAGCACGGGTTTAGGGGAGAGTTAGATGGTTTTTGTTTACATTATCTTTTGAACTGTTTCAATAGTAATCTTATCAAAGGAAGTCCAATTGTAAATTGAAGTCTGATCTGAATACGTAGGATAAGGTAAATTTTTAAATTCCATTACAATATTTTCAATTTTAGATTGAAAAAATAAAGCTATTTTATCACAAGTATGATTATCTATTTCGGATATTTCAGGATTCTGAAGAGAGGTCAGTGATCTGACAATGTTAAACAAGGCAGTTGGATTTTTATTTTTTCTGCATTTAGTTCGTGTCCATATGATCTTAAAGTTGCAAAGTAACTATTTTTTGAATTAATATTTTTATACTTTCTCCAGTACCGTTCCTTTTTTCTAAGTAACTTTCTTAGGTTACGTAGAGTATCTGTATACCAGTTATTATTTGGTTTTTTTCTTAGTTCTCTCACAGGACAAGCAGGATGGTTGTCCTCACAAATGGGTGACATCGAGGATGGAGCCCAACCACGGAAAACTTCTGTCAAAGTTTCAGGAACTTTGACTGGCCCCTACTGGGCATGCCCAGCACGGCACTAACCCTGCAGCCAGCAGGGGTCTCCCTTCAGTCTTCTTTTTTCCGCGCAGCAGTAAGCCACGCGGTTAAGGAGCTCTTACCACATTCCTGACAGGAATTTCTTCAACTAATTTCTTGAAGAAAAATTTGCCCCTCAGGGGTCTCCCCTCTTCAAATTTTGCTCCGCAGTACTTCGGTAAGTTTTTGCCGTTGTTTTTGTCGACTACCGTCGAGTTCGGCCCTCGAGGCCTGTTGGCAGTCGACCGTCCCGCGGCTAAATGTTTGGCCTATGGCCATGGCGTCGGGGGTTCCGTCGGTGCCCGGACTGTACACGTACTATGTCCATCACAGACCCACATAGAGTCTGTGTTTTGTGTTTAGGGAGTGAGCATGATGTCCTGACTTGCACCAAATGTGCCCTAATGATACCAAAAGGTCGCAAAGCCAGAATGGAGAAAATGGGACTCCTTTTCCATGCTCACACTCCGACGCCATCGATTGCATCGACGTCATCGGAATCGGCACCGTCAAAGTCTCACCATCGTCGACAGCCTCCCGGTGACCGCCTGCCATCGATGTCTCCGCGGCCATCGACTCCCGTCCCTTCCCCCGAAGATCGCGGGGATCAGAGAGAAGAACATCGCCATCGACGTCACAAGTCTCGGACCGTCGAGGAATCGAAGTCATCGACCTCAGTATTGTCCGAGCCTCCTCCGAAGAAGTCTCGACCAGAAGTGGCACCGTCCACTCCTGTCTCGCAGACACCGAGGCAACCCTCACCCCTTCGGGGTTTGGGAGCCGCGACTCCACCGGTGACGGTGGTCCCTCCGGCTCAGCCTCAGCCTCCCTCTCCCGTGGAGCCGGGTATTGTTACCCCCAGGTCTCCGGGTAGAACTGGACCGGCTGGTCCAGGAGGCCATCGACAAGGCGATGCAACGGTTCCAGATTCCTCCGGTATCAAGAGTGGAACCGGTCACCGACCCGATTCCAGCAGCACTGGCACCGCTGCTTGCCCGGATGGAAGCGCTTATGACTGCCCTTCCTCCGGTGATACCCGGGTCTCCGACAGCTATCTCATCGGGTGGAGAAACACCGTACCGAATTCCCCCTTCGGGGGTAGTACCATCGGTACCATATCGTCCCTCGCCACCGATACATTCCACGGGGGCGATACGCACATCAGCTCCATCGAGAATTTTGATGACGGCACCCATACCTTCGATGCTGACACCGATTCCTTCGATGCCGGCACCGGCACCGATGCCATCGAGGACATTCTCGATACCCCCGGCAATTCCTTCGAGTTTCTCGGAGCCTCAACCGGGGCCTTCAGGTATCCAACCCCCTCATGGTCCTACAGGTCAGCAACCTGATCCTTATGACACCTGGGGTGATGATACCTCCACAGACACCGATGATTTGCCTTCACCACCCTCTCCTGCGGGAAGTAGAAAGCGTTCTCCTCCTGAGGACCTCTCTTTCATAAATTTCGTGAAGGAAATGTCGGAGTTGGTCCCTTTTCTGCTTCAATCGGAGCAAGATGACAGGCACCAGATGATGGAGTTGCTCCAATTCTTGGATGCCCCTAAAGTCATCACTTCTATTCCAATTCATCAGGTTTTTCTGGACCTTCTAAAAAAGAATTGGGAATCTCCTGGATCTGTTGCTCCAGTAAACAAAAAAGCTGACTCTACCTATCTTGTACAGTCAGCACCTGGCTTTCAGAAACCTCAGCTAGACCACCACTCTGTTGTGGTAGAATCAGCTCAAAAGAAAGCTAAAAGAATAAAGCCACATTCTTCCATACCTCCTACTAAGGAAAATAAATTCCTAGATAGTATAGGTAGGAAAGTATACCAAGGAGCCATGCTAATTTCCAGAACAGCTTCTTATCAGCTATACAAAACTTAGATTGTAAGCCCTCTGGGGATAGGGAAATACCTACAGTACCTGAATGTAAACCGGTGTGATATCTCAGATTGAATGTCGGTATATAAAAATAAATAAATAAATAAATAAATAAGACCCAATACAATAGGGTCATTCTTAAACAGATACAAGAGTACTCAGATACCTTAGCAGAGCAGTTCCAACCACAACTTCAATCCCTACTAAATAAAGGGTTTGAAGCTGGGAAGCATGAGATAAGAACAGCTTACGACATCTTTGATGCTTCCACCAGACTTTCTGCTACGGCCATCTCCGCAAGACGCTGGGCTTGGCTTAAGTCATCTGACCTTCGTCCGGAGGTTCAGGACAGGCTCTCTGACCTGCCCTGTCTAGGGGATAATTTGTTTGGTGAGCAAATTCAGCAAATCGTTGCTGAATTGAAGGATCATCATGAGACACTTAAACAGCTCTCATCCATTCCTTCTGACTTACCTTCTAAACCAGATCCATCAATAAAGGAACCCTAACAGTACCTCCCCTCAAAAGAGCCCACCTCTCTGCCACAAGAGACCGCGCAATCTCCATAGCAGGCCCCAAGCAATGGAACTCCCTCCCACCCGATCTCAGACTTGAGCCATGCTTCTCCAAATTCAGAAAAAAACTAAAGACCTGGCTCTTCCGACAAGCCTACCCAGACTAGCCCGCACTCCCAGACCCCCCTGTTGACACCGAATCCTCCACCCCTGGATCCTCCCCATCCTGACCACTAGTAAACATACCTTAGTCTTACCGAACCCCTGTACTTAACTTCTCCCTATGACCCTTGTATACAAGCCTCTTCTTTATTTCAACGATTTTCGGATGGTCCTACAAGCCATTATTCTATCAAAAATCGACTATTGCAATTCGCTTCTCTTTGGCCTTCCATATTCATCCATCAAACCTCTCCAAATGCTACAGAACTCTGCAGCCAGAATCCTCACCAATACGAATAAAAGAGATCACATCACCCCCATTCTCAAGCTCCTCCACTGGCTGCCTATAAAGCAAAGGATCCTATATAAAGTACTCACCGTAATTCATAAATCCATTCACAATATCTCTCCTCTTCAATTAAGTAACCAACTACGCCCTCACTCTTCCTCTAGACCCATCAGAGGAGCATATAAAGGCACACTCTATGTACCCTCAACAAAATCCTCGCATCATAAACGTGCCATATCTACAGCAGGCCCCATTCAATGGAATGCGCTTCCACCAGACATTCGGCTTGAGCTCTGCCACTCTTCATTCAAAAAAAAACTTAAAACTTGGCTCTTTAGCCAAGCTTTTCCAGGACCATGATCATTTTTTCCCCTCCAACCAGCAAGAGCATATCTTCTTCACTAACCCCCATTTTCCATACCACTACCTGCTTCGGTATCTAATCTCTTGCTGCAGGACTCTTGAGACTTTCTCACTTATACGTTACAATTTTTTATGCTCAATAAGACCTGTCAGCTTAATTGTTTAAGTCTTTTTCTTTTCTTTCCTTTATCTTTTGGTCATCAATGTTACAACTTTATTGTTAATTTTGAACTAATATACCCTGTTCTAAGTTTCATAACCTTGTTCTATGTAATGCCTTTTGGCAATTTTCATGTTCTGTTTCAATGTAAACCGATGTGATCTTTATTTCATATAGGAACACCGGTATATAAAAATCTAAAAATAAATAAATAAATAAATGTTATCCTTACATACATAACTTCTCCATAAGACCCTTGTATATATGTTATCCATACAGCAAAGAGGATTATTTATTGTATATATGTTACTCCATTGGAAATGTACCCAGTTTACTGTTTCACTGTTCGCACTTTCCTCTCTTACTTTTCTTTTTGATTACTTAAAGACCCTCCCCCTTTTCCCTGTTCATTATACTTTCGACATTTCAGTTGTAATGTAAACCGGTATGATGTTTGCATACTAATATCGGTATATAAAACAAACAAATAAAATAAAATAAAAATAAACAGCCGTTCAAGAAGGACCCAAAAAAGTCCTTCTTCCATCCACGGAAGTATTATCCCCCACAAACCAAGTCTAGGTCTGCGAGGCCTTACCATAAATCTTAGCCTCGCCAGTCTCGAAAACAAAAGCCCGCAGCAGCTCCACAACCTGGCCCTGCATCGGGTTTTTGACTTTCAATTAGAGAGCAGTTGCCAAATCCCTCTTCCAACCATACCAGTAGGAGGTCGGTTAAGCCACTTTCTAGAAAAATGGCATCATATCACCACAGATCAATGGGTGATAGCGATAATTGCACACGGTTACCACCTCAACTTCCTGACTCTCCCTTCGGACTCCCCACCCATGCAGGCGTGGGGACTCACCGATCGCTCTGTTCTTCTCGAGCAGGAAGTTTCCCTTCTCCTCCAGTCAAACGCTATAGAACCCGTTCCTCCCTCACAACAAGGACTAGGGTTCTACTCCAGGTATTTTCTGATCCCAAAAAAGTCAGGAGGACTTCAACCAATCCTGGACCTACGGGCCCTTAACAAGTACCTTCACAGAGAGAAGTTCAAGATGGTAACCCTGGGCTTGCTTCTCCCTCTGCTGCAAAGAGGGGACTGGCTCTGCTCTCTAGACCTAAAAGACGCCTATACTCGCATTGCGATAACTCAACCTCATCGCAAATGCCTCCGTTTTTTAGTAGGCCAAAACCACTATCAATACCGAGTGCTCCCTTTCGGCCTGGCATCCGCACCACGAGTTTTCACCAAATGCCTCGTGGTAGTTGCAGCATTTCTCAGGAAGGAAGGTGTCAACATCTACCCCTATCTGGACGATTGGTTAATCAGGGCCCCAACCCAGCAAATCGCTCGGTCCTCCCTGACCCTGACAATTCAAACCCTACTTTCTCTAGGGTTTCTTGTCAATTACGAGAAATCCTACTTAATCCCATCTCAGACCTTATCCTTCATTGGGGCAGACTTGGACACCTTACAGGCAAAAGCCTTCCTTCTTCATCAACGAGTCCAAATCCTTGTGTCCCTAGCTTGCCAGTTGCAGTCTCAACGCACAGCAACAGCTCGACAATTCCTCATTCTGCTGGGACACATGGCCTCCTCAGTTTATGTGACTCCCATGGCCCGCCTGGCTATGAGAGTCATGCAATGGACTCTGAGATCACAATGGATCCAAGCTGTTCAGCCTCTGTCCTCCATTGTTCGCATCACCGATGCACTCCGTCTGTCTCTTGTCTGGTGGAAAACTCAATCCAACCTCCTACAGGGCTTGCCTTTTCACCTACCAGATCCTCAAATAATTCTCACAACCGATGCTTCCAACGTCGGTTGGGGAGCCCATGTAAACAATTTACAAACCCAAGGATTCTGGTCTCCATAGGAAGCCAAACACCAGATCAACTTCCTGGAACTTCGAGCAATACGACATGCTCTCAGGACTTTTCAAGATTGCCTATCGAACCACGTAATCTTGATTCAGACGGACAACCAGGTGGCCATGTGGTACATAAACAAGCAGGGGGGCACAGGTTCCTTTCTTTTGTGTCAGGAAGCTGCGCAGATTTGGGCAGAAGCCCTCTCCCGCTCCATGTACCTCAGAGCCACGTACTTGCCGGGAGTGAACAATGTCTTGGCAGACAAACTGAGCCGTGTCTACCACCCACACGAGTGGTCCCTCAATCCCTTGGTAGCAACCACTCTTTTCCAGCAATGGGGTTATCCCCACATAGACCTCTTTGCGTCCCCTCAGAACCACAAAGTGGACAATTACTGCTCTCTCATTCAGAGCCAGCACTCTCGGCCCAGGGATGCATTCTCTCTCCTGTGGTCAACCGGTCTGCTTTATGCATTCCCTCCACTTCCTCTTCTGTCGAAGACTCTCGTGAAGCTACGTCAGGACAGGGGAACCATGATCCTGATAGCACTGCACTGGCCACGCCAAGTGTGGTTTCCCATACTCCAGGATCTCTCCATCCGCAGGCACATTCCTCTGGAAGAGGACCCGCATCTGGTCACTCAAAACGACGGATGCCTCCTCCATCCCAACCTCCAAGCCTTGTTCCTGACGGCATGGATGTTGAAAGTTTAGTCCTTCAACCATTTAACCTTTCGGATTCAGTTTCTCGTGTCCTGATCGCTTCACGAAAGCCTTCCACAAGAAAATCTTATTCCTACAAATGGAAAAGGTATACATCATGGTGCACTTCTCAGTGCCTTGATCCCCTTTCCTGTCCAATTTCCAAATTCTTGGACTATCTCTGGCATTTATCAGAATCAGGTCTAAAGACCTCTTCCATTAGAATGCATGTCAGTGCAGTAGCCGCCTTCCATAAAGGTATCGGGGGTATCCCTATTTCAGTACAACCCCTTGTAACACACTTTCTTAAAGGATTGCTCTATTTGAAGCCACCTTTACGTCCTCCGGCCCCATCTTGGGACCTTAATCTGGTTCTTGGTCGCCTTATGAAACCACCTTTCGAACCTCTTCACTCCTGTGACCTAAAATATCTCACATGGAAAGTGTTATTCCTTTTGGCTATCACTTCAGCTCGCAGGGTTAGTGAACTACAGGCCCTAGTTACCTATCCGCCTTACACTAAACTCCTGCAGGACCGGGCGGTACTCCGCACTCACCCTAAATTCTTACCTAAGGTAGTTTTGGAGTTTCATATTAATCAATCCATCATACTACCTATCTTCTTTCCCAGGCCCCACTCCAACTCCGGGGAACAGACTCTGCATACCCTTGACTGTAAACGGGCTCTAGCATTTTATCTAGACCGTACAGTTGCCCACAGGAAGAGCACTCAATTATTCGTCTCTTTCCATCCTAACAAGTTAGGACAACCTGTGGGTAAACAGGCTCTTTCCTCCTGGTTGGCGGACTGCATCTCCTTTTGCTATGAGCAAGCTGGCATTCCTTTTCAAGACCGTGTGAAAGCACACTCTGTGAGGGCCATGGCGACGTCAGTGGCACACCTTCGATCGGTGCCGCATCCTGACATCTGCAAGGCTGCCACCTGGAGTTCCCTCCATACATTTGCAGCCCATTATTGCTTGGACAAAGCCGGAAGACAGGATTCCATCTTCGGCCAGTCTGTCTTGCGTAACCTTTTTCCAGCATAAGGTACCAACACCCTTCCACCTTCCCGGTAGGGTGCGGATGCCCTCTACCAAATTACACCCCAGTTGTTGTGCCTATTGCATGCCGTTGGGTACATTTGGTGCACGATAGGACATCCTCAGCTCGGTACTCACCCATTTGTGAGGACAACCATCCTGCTTGTCCTGTGAGAAAGCAAATGTTGCTTACCTGATGTAACAGGTGTTCTCACAGGACAGCAGGATGTTAGTCCTCACGAAACCCGCCCACCACCCCGCGGTGTTGGGTTCGTTTTTTCTTATGTTATTTTTCGGCACTGCCTGTAGCTTTGAAACAAGACTGAAGGGAGACCCCTGCTGGCTGCAGGGTTAGTGCCGTGCTGGGCATGCCCAGTAGGGGCCAGTCAAAGTTCCTGAAACTTTGACAGAAGTTTTCCGTGCTTGGGCTCCATCCTCGATGTCACCCATTTGTGAGGACTAACATCCTGCTGTCCTGTGAGAACACCTGTTACATCAGGTAAGCAACATTTGCTTTATCATAATTGATTTTACTGGAGCTATTATATCCAAGGTGTCGACAATAGAAGTATTCCAACTCTCAACTGTTTTTTCCACATTTTCCTGTAGTATACGCGGTAATTTATTAATGAAAGCTGTGAGAAATTCCTCATTTGAAAACTTTTTTCTTATATTTAAGGTTTTATTTGAATCTTTTACTTGATCTTGCTTTTCAATTTTTGCAGTAAAAGAGATTAAATGATGATCAGACCATGGTACTTCCTCATTCTTAATTTTATCCTGAGATATAGTGACAAACGTAGGGTTATGAAATATCAGATCTAAAGTATTACCTTTTTTATGAGTGGGTTTTGAAATTATTTGCATCCAACCCATACCTTTCATAGCTTCTAAAAAGGAAATTGTATTAATTGATTTATTGGGTGCATTTGCCTGTATATTAAAGTTACCCAGTATTATTGTATTCTTGAAATTCAAATTTAACTGAGTAAGAAGCTCTAAGAATTTTGATAAATTTGCTTCTAAAATTGTTGGAGGGCAGTAAACTAAAATTATGTTTACTGATAATGTAGTAATTATGAGAATTTCAAATGGTTCCGTATCTGCTACCAGTTTCTTAATCGGATTAAGAGACGATTTAGTTAGTGCAACAATTCCTCCTCCTTTACGTTTTACTCTGGATAAGGAGAAGATCATGTAATTTTTAGGGCACAGACTATTTAAAATTACCATATCCGAATCCCTTCACCAAGATTCAGTTATTAACAAAAAAATCATGTTTTTTCTCATTTAACATATCTACGAAAATGGGGGTCTTTTGCCTAATTGATTGTGCATTGCAGTAAATTATAGTTAACATAGTAAACAGAATAGAGCATGCTACTGACAAAGGTGTGATAATACGCAAACCATGTCTGTTTAAATTCTTGGACCTATAAAAAGAATTATGAGAATTAAACAAAGCATTATACCAACCCTGTCCAGCCACCGTCTGAATCTCCATGTTGTATTTCTATTAGCTCTAGAATGTCTATAATATTTCCTTAAGTCTCACCCAGGTATCGAACCGGTCTCACAAAGGGGCATGCCCCTTTGTCACGCTCCTTCGTCGTGCGACGCCTCCGCAGTTATACAGCATCAAATTAATGATCAAACACAAAGCCCTCAAAACAATATACCTCAGAAATCTGAGGAAAATATAAATCAAACACCAAACACACACCAATTCCCCAGTAGGATTTTTTTTAACTTTTCAAATATAGAGTTTGTAGGACCTTCATGAACACAGCTTGAAAATATCAGCAAGCCTTATAGACCTCTGGTCCAACTTTATTTTAATTTATTGTCAACATTTTTCAAATAACTTATTTTTTGTTTTTCTTATTGTATTTTTGTATAAAATGTCATGAAGGTCCCGGGACAAGTAATTCGCACAAATTTCAACCCAAGAGGGAGAGCAAGAAAATTTTCAAAACTTATCTTGAGTGTCCATCTTGATCACAACCCCGACATGGCCATGTTTCGATAGCGTTCTGCTTCAGGGGGTTCTCTTTCCAGATTCACTGTGCTCTCAGTTTCTATCACAGTATGTTTGCGTCTCAAACTGTGGGGACAGAACTCAGAACGCCATCCTGCACCCTCCAAATTTCAGGGTGGGTAACATAAAAAAATTCATAAAATTTCAAAACAGACACCACAGAGTATCAACGTATAAAATTATCTGGACAAAGCTTATCCAGAGGGCTAAGAACCCTGCTTCTGGAAAGGATTTACTATAAATTAAATGGTTGGACTGGACACTGTAAATCTTTATAGGCATGGTTAAATAGGAAAGTTTTTAAAGGGCTTTTTGGAATTCTTTTGGGTCATGCATGCCACGAAGGTGAATGGGAAATGAGTTCCAGAGCATTGGACCTGCTATTGAGAAGGCCCGCTCTTTGGTGGGGTCAAGACGAGTCGAACAGGGGCAAAGGAATTTCAAGGATTTGTAAAGCCCTGCAGGAGTGAATAACTTTAAGTGGCTTTTGCCCACTGTGAAGAGATATTGTAAATTAGGTTATGAATAACTGAACCAGCTTATATTAAATTTGTCATTCTACTGGAAGCCTGTGTAGTGAAAAGAGGACTGGTGTAAAGTGATGACGAATGTTGGAACTACTTAAGAGATATCATGCTGTGTAATCTGAATGGCGTAGAGAGTATTTTGAGGCAGACCTATGAATACAGAGTTGCTGGAGTCTATGGAAGAAAAGATGGAAGAGTGAAGAACAATTCTGAAACAATATTTATTTACTTATTTATTTATTTATTTAGGTGCTTTTATATACCATTGTTTGGAACTAGCCTTCACAACAGTTTACAGTAGGGCTAACAATACATACAATGATTATTGTACAATGATTATGTATTGTCAGGTGAACTGACAATACATAGGAACGTTTAACAATAATACATAGGGATGTTTAACGAGACGAAACCAAATAACATTTAACAATTGTAAAGTATGACAGTGTAATTGGTTGTAGTATGTGATAGTTGTAGTGGGTTATAGTAGGTAAAGGAAGATTATGAATGGTGGGGTTGGTTGTAGGTTCATGAGTTGTTCGTGGGTTGAATGAAGCTCGTTGATGTGCTAAGTGCTAAGACAGTTTTTTGCGTGATGTTGCAGGTTTCTTTGCGTGATGTTGCATGTTGGTGGGTGAGTGGTGTGTTCGTATTTTTCTGGTCGGTGATAGCTGTGATCATGTTTTTCTTATCCAGTGACTTCTTTGTAGGCTTGTTGGAATAGCCATGTTTTGAAGTGTTTTCGGAAGACTTTTGAGTCGCTCAGTAGTCGTGTTTTCTGAGAGTTTAAGGGGCTGCTATTGAGAATGCTCTGTCATGGGTTGTAGTGAGTTTGGCTGCTGTGACTGATGGTATTTCTAGCAATGCTTTGATTGCAGATCTTGTGTTTCATCATGGAATGTGTGGGTGTATTACATCATTTAGCCATTTGATTTCATTTGCATATATGGTTTTATGTAGCATGGTTAAGAACATAAGAACATGCCATACTGGGTCAGACCAAGGGTCCATCAAGCCCAGCATCCTGTTTCCAACAGTGGCCAATCCAGGCCATAAGAACCTGGCAAGTACCCAAAAACTAAGTCTATTTCTTGTTACCGTTGCTAGTAATAACAGTGGCTAATTTCTAAGTCAACTTAATTAATAGCAGGTAATGGACTTCTCCTCTAAGAACTTATCCAATCCTTTTTTAAACACAGCTATACTAACTGCACTAACCACATCCTCTGGCAACAAATTCAAGAGTATAATTGTGCGTTGAGTGAAAAAACTTTCTCCGATTAGTTTTAAATGTGCCACATGCTAACTTCATGGAGTGCCCCCTAGTCTTTCTATTATCTGAAAGCGTAAATAACCGATTCACATCTACCCGTTCTAGACCTCTCATGATTTTAAACACCTCTATCATATCCCCCCTCAGCTGTCTCCTCCAAGCTGAAAAGTCCTAACCTCTTTAGTCTTTCCTCATAGATGAGCTGTTCCATTCCTCTTATTATTTTCGTAGCCCTTCTCGGTACCTTCTCCATAGCAATTATATCTTTTTTGAGATGCGGCGACCAGAATTGTACACAGCATTCAAGGTGCGGTCTCACCATGGAGCGATACAGAGGCATTATGAATTTTTCCGTTTTAATTCACCATTCTCTTTCTAATAATTCCCAACATTCTGTTTGCTTTTTTGACTGCCGCAGCACACTGAACCGATGATTTCAATGTGTTATCCACTATGACGCCTAGATCTCTTTCTTGGGTAGTAGCACCTAATATGGAACCTAACATTGTGTAACTATGTCATGGGTTATTTTCCCTATATGCATCACCTTGCACTTATCCACATTAAATTTCATCTGCCATTTTGATGCCCAATTTTCCAGTTTCACAAGGTCTTCTTTCCTGCAATTTATCACAATCTGCTTGTGATTTAACTACTCTGAACAATTTCTGCAAATTTGATTATCTCACTTGTTGTATTTCTTTCCAGATCATTTATAAATATATTGAAAAGTATGGGTCCCAATACAGATAGATCCCTGAGGCACTCCACTGCCCATTCTCTTCCACTGAGAAAATTGTCCATTTAATCCTACTCTCTGTTTCCTGTCTTTTAGCCAGTTTGCAATCCATGAAAGGACATCGCCACCTATACCATGACTTTTTACTTTTCCTAGAAGCCTCTCATGAGGAACTTTGTCAAACGCCTTCTGAAAATCCAAGTACACTACATCTACCGGTTCACCTTTATCTACATGTTTATTAACTCCTTCAAAAAAGTGAAGCAGATTTGTGAGGCAAGACTTGCCTTGGGTAAAGCCATGCTGACTTTGTTCCATTAAACCATGTCTTTCTATATGTTCTGTGATTTTGATGTTTAGAACACTTTCCACTATTTTTCCAGGCACTGAATCAGGCTAACTGGTCTGTAGTTTCCCAGATCGCCCCTGGAGCCCTTTTTAAATATTGGGGTTACATTAGTTATCCTCTAGTCTTCAGTTTGTCAATCATGTCTACCACATCTTCTAGGTTCACCGTGATTTGATTCAGTCCATCTGAATCATTACCCATGAAAACCTTCTCCAGTATGGGTACCTCGCCAACATCCTCTTCAGTAAACACCAAAGCAAAAAAATTATTTAATCTTTCCGCGATGGCCTTATCTTCTCTAAGTGCCCCTTTAACCCCTCGATCATCCAACGGTCCAATTGACTCCCTCACAGGCTTTCTGCTTCGGATATATTTTAAAAAGCTTTTACTGTGAGTTTTTGCCTCTACGGCCAACTTCTTTTCAAATTCTCTCTTAGCCTGTCTTATCAATGTCTTACATTTAACTTGCCAACATTTATGCATTATCCTATTTTCTTCTGTTGGATCTTTCTTTCAATTTTTGAATGAAGATCTTTTGGCTAAAATAGCTTCTTTCACCTCCCCTTTTAATTATGCCAGTAATCGTTTTGCCTTCTTTCCACCTTTCTTAATGTGTGGAATACATCTGGACTGTGCTTCTAGGATGGTATTTTTTAACAATGACCACGCCTCTTGCACACTTTTTACTTTTGTAGCTGCTCCTTTCAGTTTTTTTCTAACTATTTTTCTCATTTTATCAAAGATTCCCTTCTGAAAGTTTAGCATGAGAGCCGTGGATTTGCTTACTGTCTCTCTTCCAGTCATTAAGTCAAATTTGATCATATTATGATCACTATTGCCAAGTGGCCCCACCACCGTTAGATCTAAAATTGCACCCTCTCTCGTTGGTTCCTGAACCAATTGTTCCATAACGCTATCATTTATTCCATCCAGGAACTGTATCTCTCTAGCATGCCCTGATGATACATTTACTCAGTCAATATTGGGGTAATTGAAGTCTTCCATTATTACCGCACTACCAATTTGGTTAGCTTCCCTAATTTCTCTTAGCATTCCAGTGTCAGTCTCACCATCTTGACCAGGTGGACGGTAATATACTCCTATCACTATAGTCTTCCCCGACACACAAGGGATTTCTACCCATAAAGATTCAATTGTGCATTTAGTCTCATGCAGGATGTTTATCCTGTTGGACTATGTCATCCTGGACATAAAGCGCCACACCGCCTCCCGGGTGCTCCTCTCTATCATTGCGATATAATTAGTACCCCGGTATAGCACTGTCCCATTGGTTGTCCTCCTTCCACCATGTCTCTCAGATGCCAATTAAGTCTATGTCATCATTCACTGCTACAAAAGAATAATGTGCAGCAATAACTTAAACTGAACAATACCACTTTAAACCAAAATGTTAAATTTTAATAAGTGCACACAACAGTAGTGCACCAGATTTAAATATCAGCATTTAGAATAAGTAGTTACACAAAGCCCCGACACGGCCGTGTTTCGCATCAGGCTGCGTCAGGGGGATGATTCCAAAAGTCTTGAACAGGCTGAAGCTACGGCTCAAGGCACGGCAGGAACGAAGGTAAACAAAGCTTCGAGTCAGGAGGAATCCGGGAGAACCCTTCTAAAGGAGTACAGAGAACCTCGAGAAAATGAATGTCCGGGGATCACCACATCAGTAAATCAACATACAGAACCGGAACCAGGGGTTTCTCGGATGTTTACAAAGTGCATACGCGGTCAGCAGACCGTCAATGAGGCAGAGGCGGATGCCGCGATAATATTTGTCTGAGTCTTCAAAGTTTTCCCTCACAAGTCTTCAAACTTATTCCTTCACAAGTCCTTGTCTTTTGAAGATGCCGGCTGCTACTGCCTAATTTAATTGACGGTCTGCTGACCGCGTATGCACTTTGTAAACATCCGAGAAACCCCTGGTTCCGGTTCTGTATGTTCTGTATTCCGGTTCTGTATTATTGGAACCTCACTGTCGGGAAGCCCTAATTCTAATGCATCATTAGTATCCTTTGAAGATACTTCTCTCCGAGCCATGCGCTGCTGAGCGACTGTCGGCTTTCCCCTTTGTTCTAGTTTAAAAGCTGCTCTATCTCCTTTTTAAAGGTTAGCAGGGTAGAACCAGCAGTCTGGTTCCACCCTGGTTAAGGTGGAGCCCATCCCTCCGGAAGAGACTCCCCCTTCCCCAAAAGGTTCCCCAGTTTGTAACAAAACTGAAGCCCTCTTCCTTGCACCATCGTCTCATCCACGCATTGAGACTCCAGAGCTCTGCCTGCCTCTGGTGACCTGCGTGTGGAACAGGGAGCATTTCAGAGAATGCTACCCTGGTGGTTCTGGATTTCATCTTTCTACCTAAGAGCCTAAATTTGGCTTCCAGAACCTCCCTCCCACATTTTTCTATGTCGTTGGTGCCCACATGTACCACGACAGCCGGCTCCTCCCCAGCACTGTCTAAAATCCTATTTAGGTGACACGTGAGGTCCACCACCTTCGCACCAGGTAGGCATGTTACCAGGCGATCCTCACGCCCACCAGCCACCCAGCTGTCTACATTCCTAATAATTGAATCACCAACTATGATGGCCAACCAAGCCCTTCCCTCCTGGGCTGTAGGCCTTGGGGAGATATTGCGCTTTGAATTCAATTCTTTTGTCTATGGGGAGCCAGTGCAGAGATTTTAGGACAGGGGTGATGTGGTCTGGTTTTGTTACTGGTAAGGACTCTGACTGCTGCGTTTAGAAGGACTTGGAGTGGTTGTGTGGTTGCTTTGGGTAGGCCCAACATCAGGAAGTTGCTATAGTCCAGGCTTTTCAGGATTAGGGATTGTAGTGTGGTTCTGAAGTCGTTGTGGTTTAGTAGTGGTTTTAGTCATTTTAGAATTAGTAATTTGTAGAAGCCTTCTTTGATCTTTGCAGATATGTGTTTTTTGAGGTTTATTTCTGAGTCTATCCAGATTCCAAGGTCCTTTACTTTGTCGCTGAGTTTGATGTTCATGTTTTCAATTTGGATGGTGTTGTGTTTGTTAGTTATTGTAGTTTTTCTTTGGAGGAGTAGAATGCATTCTGTTTTGTTCATGTTGAGGCAGAGATTCTGTTGGTTTAGGAGGTTTTTATGTTGTTTAGATGTGAGGATGCAAGGTTGAGGGCGTTCCCGATTGTGCTGTTATTGGTATGATGAGTTGTATGTCATCGGCGTATATGAGGTAAGTGATGCCGAGGCTGGATAGGAGTTGGCATAGTGGGAGATGTTGAATAGTATTGCTGATAGTGAAGAGCCTTGTGGTACTCCGGTTTCTAGTGGTGTTAATTGTGATTTGGTGTTGTTGATTTTGACTTGGTAAGTTTAATATGTTTAATATGTCGCAGCATTTTTAGTTTAATGGAGGAACTTTGTCTAATGTGTGAGATGTGTGGCTTCATGGAACGTGAAGGGTCAAACATTAACCTTAAGTTACATACTTTTTTGGATCTGTGAAGTGTTTGATGCCGGTGATATGAAAAGGAATCTGGTATGTCATATTTACCCCACTTTGTCTTTAATATTTCATCTGTAACCAGTGCAAATTCAGTCAATAAAGGAGAAAGAAAACTTAATATAAACAGAGTGATGAGAAGAAAAAGTGGAAAATGCAAAAACTCAGATTATTGACGCTGTGACCTTTGCTGTCTGAGAACTTGAATTGCAGCATTGAATCGTGGATGGTGGCTGGAATTCAGGATTCATGAAGTAGCAACTGATCTGAATGGGACAGAATTATTATGATCTCTATCATCTTTTCTTTTCTTTTGCCACATAACTAACATTAGAATCGCAGGCATCTTCCTAACTATGGGGCCATACCAGACCGGAGCTTACGGTAACGTCTGTCAGTCAGGTTACAGAGGCCGATGTCTCAATAAAATACTTATAAGCATTTTGATGTTGGGAAGGGGGGCTCCTTCCTGCTTCTCTGGGTTTCCTGGTCAGTTGGAAATGGCCTCTACAAGGGCTATGTTGCATGAGCCTTCATTCACAACTACCCAAGGGATTCTCCACTTCCTTTATTCCTCTTTCCCCTCCCATCTAGCCAAGCATTGTAGCAGCAGTCCTGAACCAGGGGCCACAGACTAAGGCTCACTCTGCAACCTGTGCTGTATGCACTCTGAGTCTGACCACTAGGTGTCACTGTAGCATGAGGGCAGGCTCTTTCCCTACTCCCCCAGGCTGTGAGCATCCCTAATCACAGATGGCCCAAAAAGCAGAAGACAAGCTCCTGAATCAAACCCAGATCTTTTGCATGGTAGCACTCATCCCCTGTCACTGAGCCATTAGGCTAGCCCTGTCTCTTATTTTTATGATATCTTTTGCTTTTGTTAAGCTATTTCTGAAATAAGCCTCTAAGCTCTACAGGACAACTGTGCATGCACCGAACCTTCCCATCAGTACATTCCCTGACATTAAGGCCCCACTTGACAGTGCAGAGAGGCCATTCTCATGTGTGCATAGGATACAGAGAATCCTGCAGCCTTAAACTCTCAGACCAGCACATTTCTGCTCCAATACAGCTCTCCCCGTGCTTCAGTGCTCAGAGTTGGGATGAAAATTCTCTCCACCAGTGTCTAAAGATGGAATTTGCAACAGATGCACGGGGAAGATGTAGCTGGAGATCCCAGGTAAGAAAACGAACCTTGCATTTACAAAAGAGGACATGATGCCCTCACTTCTGTGTACTCATCTCAATGTTCTCATTAGCTACTTGCTTTGGAAATGGTTGCTGAGCCATATGAGTGTCCTCACTTGTTTTTCTCCCATCTTTCAGGCCAAGACAGAAAGCTGTGTGTTGAAACTGTGCCCTGAAATTCAGCACACAGGTTTCTAATGCACAAGCAACTGTATTTGTTATGCTAATGCATGGGGAGTTAAAATGCACACACTAAACGTACATTTTAACTTGGGGGGGGGGGGGAACATCAGTGAGGATGGAAAGAGTCAGGGCTCATTGTGGCAGCTGCAATGGTAAAAGCCTGAAGGTGTATTCTTAGATGGGAAAAAGACATGGGTTGTTGCTTTAGCTTCCCCAGACCTTAGTTACAGCCACTGACAGCGACCAGTTTCTGCAATGCCTAGGGAAAAAAACTCCAGTTGAGCCAATTGCAGAAAATTCTTATTGCCTGCCTGCAGCTTTAATCTCATTGTTTTTTGAGCACTTCTGTCCTGGGCATATTAAAGGGAGTTTTCCATAGGTTTATTGCAAAATAAGCTTGTCCGGTGGCTTTTAAAAACGAAAAAGACTGATGTGCATTCGTTGCTCGATTTGTTTCATTCGTTTCGGCAGAACGTGCATATCTCACGAATGGAGCATAGGCATGTAAAACTGATGGTATGCAAGTATCTAGGCAGCCACCCACATAATGTGCATACCATTAGTTTTGATACATGCATACCACCAAAACAAATGAAACAAATCGACCAATGAATGTACATCCCATGGCTCATAGGTGGAGGAGCCAGTGGTAGACAAAACCTGCAGGTATGCTGGGTGTTCAGAGAAGACCGAAGTCCAATCTTGGCTACAAAATCAAACTCCCAGTGTTTCAGCACTGGAAACTTTACTCCATCTCTGACCAGGTGTAAAATTTCCAGTGCTAGGTTCAAGTCCCAGTCCATTGGGCTTTGGTTGGTGTCCAACCCAGAAAGCTGCACACTTACTGTTCTTTATCTTCTAAGTGCCTTCTATAAACTGTAAGTCTGAAGGAAATCCTGTCACACACAGCTGCCACTGTACTTGTATTTGCTGCTGCTATGAAAAAAAAAGTTAGTGTGCATGTTGCAAAAGAATATAAGAAAAAGAGCATTTTGAATGTTCTGTGCTTTTAATTCCCACTCTCCAGATGGAAATCATGCAAGTAAATTTTGTTACTCGGATGCATTGCATGGTCTGTCGTAATGTACATGGACAACTGAAAAGGACTCTAACAACAACTCTTGGGCACATTTGTCAGTGTTGTTCTGTGTTTCTTTTCATTGGGCATTATTTAAAAAGTACCCCCAGTAAAAGAAATACCGTGCATCAAGTAAAAAGTGTAATTAAATGATTGCCTTCTAAATTCTTTGCACCCAAGTTTCATGAAGGTTTGCGATGGAAAGAGCAGAATGGCACCACTGTTATCAATGCTGTGACAGTTGGGTAACCTGCGGTAGGGGGGTCCAGAATGGCTTTCTGAATGTTGAGCGTAGTGTCCTTACTATGCAGGGACTGACTGTAACCACTAGACCAGAGGTTCTCAACTTGAGCCTTGGGATCCACTTAGTCAGTCTAGTTATTCAGGACATCCCTAATGAATATGCATGCTATTAATTTGCTTACACTGAGTCTAAGACACGCCAAAAGCTCCCCCCCCCCCCCAACATCTCCTGGAGAGATGCTTACATGCCAGGAGTCTCTGCAGGGCTGGCATCAGACACACTGGGGCCCGGGATAGAAACAGTCCAGCCCCATTCTTCTGTCTCTTACCCTCTCAAGCTTCTCACTCCCCTCTTTCACCTCCTTCACAGACCTGTCCCTTCCCACCCTCTCCAGGTCCTTCCCATCTCCCCACCCTTTCCCACACTCCAAGACCATCTAACATCACCTCACTTATACCTTCCCACATCCAGCTAATCATCTAATCCCAGCTCTCCCCTATCCATCTCCAAATCCACCACCTAATCCCTGAGTCCTTCTTACATCTTCACTCGCTCTCCAAGCCAGAGTTTCTACCTTGTTCTTTATGCCTCCCAGGACCTCTTTCCCTCTCCACTACATCCTCAAGTCTCTCTCCCCCACACCCCCATTTAAAGTCTTTGCCCTCTCTCCTCCTATGTTCAGTTCCCTCTCTCTGTCTCTTCCTCCTTCTTCCCCATCAGGCTTCATTTTCCCTCCAACCTCTAGCTTCTGCCCTTGACTTCTGCATCACCATGTCACCCTCTGACTCTCCCTCACCCGTATCCCTATCCCGAGTCCTCTCTTTCGCTTTCACTCTTCTTTCATTCAAGCTCTCCTCTCTCCATCCTGGATCATCTCTCTGCCCATACCAGACAGATTTGGTCCATTCTCCCCTTAATCCTTGGAAAGCTCCCCCACTCCGTATCCCACCCCTCTGATCCCAATGCAGCCTGGCCTTCCCCTTTCATTCCCTGTCTTGTTTCTTTCTGCCTGATTCCATCCTTTCCATCCTTTCCTATCCCATGTTGGACCTCCTCCACCCAATAGCCAAGTTCAAGCTTCTCCCTCCACCCAATCGCTGTCCCCTCCCCTCCCCAGAGCAAAGTTCCTGCTCTCCCCTCCTCTCTCATAGTTGCTTCCTAGCTTTTCCCCTCCACACAATCACCTAGTCTCCAGCCTCACCCTCACCATACCCAAATTCCTGATCTTCCACCCCCCACAAACTCCCCATTCTCACATCTACTCTCTCCCCTCCCCCACCAGTCTAGAGTTCTAAAAAGCTTCTCTTGAGTCCTGCCTCTGGCATAAGAACATAAGAACATGGCATACTGGGTCAGACCAAGGGTCCATCAAGCCCAGCATCCTGTTTCCAATAGAGGCCAATCCAGGCCATAAGAACCTGGCAAGTACCCAAAAACTAAGTCTATTCCATGTAACCTTTGCTAATGGCAGTGGCTATTCTCTAAGTGAACTTAATAGCAGGTAATGGACTTCTCCTCCAAGAACTTATCCAATCCTTTTTTAAACACAGCTATACTAACTGCACTAACCACATCCTCTGGCAACAAATTCCAGAGTTTAATTGTGCGTTGAGTAAAAAAGAACTTTCTCCGATTAGTTTTAAATATGCAGATCCTCTCTCACCCACCATCTGTGTTTTGGCTGCTTCTTTTTACTGCCAGGGCCTTGCATGTGTGCTGGCAAGGTCCCCTTTATTGCGAGGCCTCACTAATTAAAGTGGCTGCTCTCTCAGCATCTCAGTCCCTTCTGCTAATGCTGGAGCCTCTCTCATCTTGTGTTATGGTTTTGAGGAGTGGATTCTTGGGTACTGTGGAGATGACCACCCCCACGTGGAGGAGCCCCGTGAGGAACCACAGTACTAGGCTAGACTCGAGACACGCAAACATAGAGATTTGTCTTTTATTATACAGCTGGATGATACCACCAGAGGTGGCAGTAGTGAGGTGATCCAGAGGTAGCAGTCCAGGGGCCCTCGGCAGAGGAGACCCGTCTCACAATGGTAGATGTTAGCAGCACACGGTAGTATAGGGAGTTCCGGTTGCAGGGCCCCAGTGCTGAGCTGTAGGTGAGACAGACTGACAATGGTTAGATTACTCACTAAATTGATAGCTGTATTGATAGAGATTCCAGCAGTCAGAAGTAGTTGGATTACAGGGACCAAGGCAGGGAGAGCAGGCCCTCGAGGAGCGAGTACCTGGTATCCCAGATAGGCACCTGAAAGAAAGCAAAGGGCCCCTGAGGAGCCGGTACCCAGGTTAGATGAAATACCCCGAAGGGCAGAGAGAGCTTCCAGTGGCAGCACGGAAGCAGCAGAGTAGCTTAGACCGGAGGCGAATCCAATCCTTTCTAACTCGATTTGTTAGCAAACGAAGGGCAGGTTAAATACCCGGAAGGCGTGACGTCACTCGGGGGGGACGCCCCCGAGGTTCCTGCCACGACGTGGATAAAGAAGTGGGTGGCGTGCGTGTGTGCACCCTAGGAGGCTCTCAGGAGAAACATGGCAGAAAGCCTTTCCATTGCCACTCCTGGGATGCCGGAGAGAGCGGCATGCAGATGCAGTGGTGGTAGCCATCTTCCCAAGGCTAGCGAGGAGAGCAGAAAGAAAGGTGAGGCACAGAGGTCGTCTGAGACCGACGGATGCCACACCTTGTGGCTCCTGTCCCCACTCTGCAGTAGATATGCTACCCCTTCCACCAGCTGCAGGATGCCGGCCTTTGTTAGCAGCTCTGGGGTAAAGGCGTGTTGGGCCCATGCTTGGGCTAAATTTACACGTTGGGGGGACCAGAACTGGAGTGGCAAAAGGGGAATGTGTGTGTGGGGGGGGGGGGGGGGGGGGCAGTACACATTTCATCCTGTAGCGACGGCTGTGTGTCCGTGGAAGGAGAGCAGAATTGTTATGGGCAGCACATGGGATCAGCAACAGGGAAAACCAAAGGCAAGTGCTTGCAACCATGGCTGTGCTTGGTTCAGTTGCAGAAAAACAAAACATTTTATGTTTTTATTGTGTGGATAATTACTTATAGGGAGATCTCCCCTGGAACTGGGCCCTGGTCTAAGACCTGTGAGGAAGCAGGAGTTGGAGGTTCGGATTTAGGCATAGGTAATACTGGCATGTGCCTTGGGCACCCAAAACCTCTGCTGCTGTCTGATTTCTGGGGGCAATGTTTCCCCACCCCAGATCCTCTTCCTATGGGCGCCATGATCTTAAATCCAGCCCTGGAGGTGGGCTCCTGCCTGCTGAAGAGCAGGTGACTTCTTGGATCAGGGTGGTGGTGGTGTCTGGAAGCTAAAGACTTGAAGAAGATCCTTTCCTTTCTTCCCCGATTCTTGCGTTTGGCTGAGGCACACACTCCTGACTGCGTAGGATAGGAAGTGAGAGGGCTCCCTGCTGTGGTGGGGTCTGTCCCAGTGGTTTGGATTTTCAAGGCTTGTTTGGATTTAATTCTGATTTTCCCTGGTTCCCCCCTAGTCTTGCTCAGGGAAGGAAACTCACCTCGCTCTGGGCAAGGCTAAGGAAGAGATCCAGTTTTTCCCGTTCACATCCCATGGGTGGAGTGAGGCATCTTTACATGTGTTTTGAGGTTATTTGGTGATTTGTGACCCTTTGGTTTCAGGAGGGATTTTTCATCGGAGGAGAATTGGGGAGTTCAAGGATTCCATCTGGCAGAGAGAGGAGACCTCCCTCGAAGGAGTCTTCCCAAAAAAAAGGCAGAACCCGAAGCAATTCTATAGGGACCTAGGAACGGCCATTAATGCAGTTAAAACAGCAGCGACCAAAGCTGAAACAGAAGAGCTCTGGAGAGCTTTACATGAGGATCCCGTAGAGTATAACAGGGAAGCAGAAAGGTTACCCAGCATTCAAGGGAATGAGGAAAGGGCAGAATTCAAAACTATGGAAAGGCCCAAAGTGACAATGAGAAAGCTGCAAGCCAGGTTTGAAAAAAAGCCTCAAATGGAAACAGCCCTGGCCCGGATGGGTTATCCAGTTTTTGGCTTCAGCATTTAATATCTTTACACCAAGACCTGACAAAACTGCAAAAAGCAGTGGATCAGAGATCCAGAATTAGCAGCGGAAGAACAAGGGAGACCCTAGAAACAGCCCCAGAAATGATCGACCAGTAACTTCCCTACCTACAGCCTACAAGCTGTTCACTGCAATAGATGTGGAAAATTTCAGGGACTCCAGCATTCAATTCTTTCTTAGCTGTACAGACAGTTGTCATTTATTTTTATTTATTTAACAGTTTTTTAACAGTCATAAGGTTTGAAACTGCGTTGTTTTAAGCTAGGAAATAGAGGAGAAGCTGCTTGGGTCTGGAAGTGTGACAAAGTGGTCTAAAAAGCAAGCAACCATACACCAGTAATGTAGACGGATTCTGTGGTTAAAATCCCACCTTTATTCATGCTTTGTGGCTTACAAGACCCTGGATATGCAGTTAGAAAAAAAACTTCCTGGGGGGCTGATGACGTCAGCGGCTCGAGTGGCAGCCTAGCCTGGAGCTCCTGGCTATGCCGGATAGCATCCAGATAATATCGTAGCCATCCCTCCACCTTTTGACGCGGCTCCAACACCAAGCTCACCCCCGAAGGCTGCTGATGGCGAATCGGGCCCCCAAACCCGACTTTTGCAAGTTTTCCTACCAGAAATCGGCCCGGGAAAATTCTCCTGAAAAAAACAAAATGGCCACCGTGACGGGAGAAGCGATCTCTGAGGCCTCAGCTGCAGCACCGGCACTCCCCGATTCGGAAATCCCTACTCGGGGTGAGTTTAAGGCTTGGTTTGGGGAGCTCAGCCACGATCTCAATTCTTTTAAATCTGAGATCCGTGAAACGGTGGGTGAAATGAAGGAGGAACTGTGTGAAATGGGGAGGAGGCTTTTTGAGTATGAAACCCTCACTGAATCTCAGGCAGATAAAATGAGCTCGCTGCAGAATAGCCATAAGGAAATGGCTAGTGAAATTCAGCAACTCTCCTCCAAACTGGAAGATTTAGAAAACAGGAATAGGAGGGCTAATCTGCGCTTTCGGGGCATTCCTGAGACCTCTGACTTTGCTAACTGTGTGCAAGTTATTACAGAGCTTTGCACTGATTTATTACAGCAAGATGCAAACCAAAATGCTGCAGGCTCTGGAGGGTCTCTAGTGGTCAAGCTGGAACGGGCTCACAGGGTCCAGGGTCAGAGAGCTCCTAATCAACCCAAGGATGTGATCGCTTGCTTCCATGATTTCCCTGTGAAAGAGAAGATCCTGGCCCTGGCGCGCCAGAGGGGGAAGCTGCAGCTGCAGGGACATGATGTGCAAGTCTATGCTGATGTTTCCCCGACTACTATGAAGAAACGCCAGGCTATGAAACCTATTACTGCTGTTTTGATTAAAGAAAACATCCGGTACCGCTGGCTCTTCCCCTTTGGCCTCAGCTTTACTGTGCAAGGTACAACGCACAAGGCACAATCCGTGCATGAAGCGGCGGGCATCTTGAAGGACCTTGGCTATACTGTGACGGATTTGCCGCCATCTTCCTCGCCACGTGCCGACCGCAGGGAGGAACCTCGCTGGCAGCGGATGGGAAAGGGGGGAAAGAGACTGCGACGCACCCCGGATCCAGATATCGCGAACAGAGCCCCTACATGATCTGGCTGCTTTGGCTCTGAAGGCTTTGACACTGTTTCTTGTTAAGCCGCACCGGACGTGGAGGGTTTGGTTACTGGTTATATGTTTGATAATATGCTGATGCTGCCGGGTGGGACGGCACCTGGGACGCTGTCTTCACTCACCCCTAGATGATGGGGGACCCAAGAGATGATTGTGGTTCCTTTGGGAGGGGGGGAGGGGGGGGAATGGGGAATAGTGGGGATCTCCTCTCTGGGAGTGCATTGCCTTGTTGTTTACTGCCCGGCTCACTGAGGGCTACGTGCTGCTTGGTACTATGTTTAGTTGTCTCTTGTTTCATGGGGGGACCTCTCCTTCTCTTATCTCTGTCTGCTCTATATACGCTGGGGCACTTGAAATGCACCATCACTTGTCCGGATGGCTACCTTTAAGGTACAGTCCTTTAATGTTAAGGGACTGAATACGCACCGTAAGCGTAAATTACTATATAAAGATCTGCAGCGTGCTGATATTGCGATTGCTTGTCTCCAGGAGACACATTTAAAGCGGCGCTATGAGCATTTAATGAGCTCTGCCCTTTACCCGCATCAGTATTGGGCGGCTAGCTCTAAAGCTGCTAAATATGCAGGTGTGGGGATTCTATTTCACAAGGACTTTGCTTTTGAATTGCTTGACAGTGTTGCTGACCCTTTGGGTAGATATTTATTGCTGGTCCTTAATATTGCTGGGGTCTCGTATACATTGCTTAACGTATATGCCCCCAATGTTCACCAAGCCAAATTTTATGATGCACTGGTGAAGCTGGTCCTCTTGAAAAAAGTGGGTCACTTGATGGTGATGGGAGATTGCAATCTGCCCTTAGACCCTGGTCTTGATTCCTCGGGGGGGCGATGTTCTACTTTGAAAAGAGACCGCAATAGCCTCCTTGCTTTTTTGGACCACTTTCAGCTGGTAGATGTGTGGCGCTTTTTGCATTCCACCCAGAGGGATTATACTTTTTTCTCGAACCCCCATAACCTATACACTAGGATAGACTATGTTTTTGTGGATAGGGGAGTGATCCAAAATGTGCGCAAAGGGGTTATAGAGTCGATCACGTGGTCCGATCATGCTCCGGTGTGGGCTGAGCTGACTTTCCCTAATTATGACAAAGGCCAACGCTTTTGGCGCCTAAACGATAGCTTACTTGACAGTGACTCCTTTGTGGATCAATGTCGGCGGGAACTTACAGATTACAGTTCTCATAACCTTCACCCTGACATCTCGCCCATCACTTACTGGGACTGTTTAAAGGCAGTGCTTAGGGGGACTTTTATAGCTCGGGCCTCTTGGGTTAAAAAGGAGACCCAGCGGGAACGTTCGCTCCTGACTGCCAAATTATTGGACTTAGAACAGCGCCACAAGCAAACCCCCACTGAAGTGCTCCGTTTGGCCTTAGCTGACTACCGATCGCAACTTGGGGCGCTGGATGCGGCCAAAATTGCGCATGAGCTGGAGCAAACGGAACAAGTATACTTTGAAGGGGGCAATAAAGCGGGGAAGTTGCTTGCGCATAAGTTGAGAGCCAAACGCTTACAAAACACTATTACTAAAATTGTAGGTGCTCATGGTGCACCACTTACCTCCAATGATGCGATCCGTGACTGCTTTTTACAATTTTATTCTGCACTGTATTCCCATAACCACTCTATAGAGTTCAGGGACATACAATCCTTTTTACAGGACACTCCCTTATCCCAGTTATCAGAGTCCGCCAGGGATACGCTAGACAAGGATATCTCAGAATCTGAGGTGTTATTTGCCATTAAGCAACTTAAGGCTGGCAAGTCCCCGGGGCTGGATGGGTTTACTGCCCGGTTTTATCAATGCTTTGCCGGTGATTTACTTACCCCACTTACGGCCATGTTTAATGCCTTGCGACACGAGGGGGTTTTGAATCCTAATTCTAATGTGGCGGGTATAACGATCATTGCAAAGCCGGGACGGGACCCTACCAAGTGTGGCTCTTATAGGCCCATCTCATT
This sequence comes from Rhinatrema bivittatum, assembly GCF_901001135.1. NCBI lineage: Eukaryota > Metazoa > Chordata > Amphibia > Gymnophiona > Rhinatrematidae > Rhinatrema > Rhinatrema bivittatum. The sequence goes on from NW_021820411.1 coordinate 551,773, forward strand.
GCTGAACATAGACCTCAAGCTTCTGGCTAAAATTCTGGCTAACAGGCTTAACGGTTATGTAGCACAACTCATTCACCCGGATCAGGCCGGTTTTATCCCTGGTCGCATGGCGTCCGATAATGTGCGGAAGTTGTTGGATTCCCTCTGGTGGGTTAAGCGCCATCATATCCCCTTTCTTTTTATGGCTATGGATGCGGAAAAGGCCTTTGATTTGGTTCACTGGCCTTTTTTATTTCAAGTCTTGCATACCATGGGTTTTGGGCCTTTTTTCATTACCTGGATTCAGAAATTATATGATAAACCGAGGGCCTGCATTAAGGTAAATGGGGGCTATTCCCCGTTCTTTATTGTTGAGCGGGGCACCCGCCAAGGTTGCCCGCTCTCTCCATTACTATTTGCCCTATTTATAGAACCTTTGGCCCAACGGATCCGGTTGTCAAGGGACGTGATGGGCATTAGTGTGGGGTCATATTCCTCCAAGTTGGCGATGTTTGCTGATGATGTCATTCTGACCCTTGCGGACCCTCAGCAATCGTTGCCAGCCGTGGTAGAGATTATTAAAACCTTCAGTCAAGTGTCTGGCTACTCCATTAATTGGGACAAAACCGAAATCCTTAATATTACGTTACCGGAGGACCAGGCACGGGATCTGAAAGCCCGTTTTGCTTTTAAATGGGCAAAGGAGAAAATTAAATACCTAGGTATATTTATAGGGGCTCATTCTGATGTTTTTAGGCTTAACTATCCACCTCTTCTCGCTAAATTGTACAGGGAAATGGAGGAGTGGAATCGATACCACATTTCGTGGCTGGGACGAATTGCTACTTTTAAAATGAACATCCTGCCCCGGATTGGATACCTTTTCCAGACCATTCCTTGCGTCATACCAACTGCACTGCTTCTCAAGTGGCAACGCAGGATTATGAAATTCCTGTGGCAGGGGAAGCACCCCAGGGTGGCCCAGAAAGTATTGTTTCAACCTCGGGTGCGGGGGGGCCTTGCAGTGCCTAACTTATTACGATATTATGTTGCGGCTCAATTACGAGCTGTTGTTGATTGGCACAGAACCACCGCCCGCAAACCTTGGGCGATTCTGGAGCAGGAACTTATCGGGCCACACCTGCTGACTAATATCCTCTGGCAACCTCCTAGCTCTGGGCCCAAATTGGAAGGCCTACCGGACACGATTCAGTGTACCTTACACCTTTGGTATAAATGGAAGCCTCAGGTGGTGGGGTCCAAGGTGGGGTCGGTCCTTTTTTCCCCCTTTCACTCTGGGTCATTCTTGGGGGGTACAGCTCCGCAGGTCTTTGCAGATTGGTTGGCTAAGGGTCTTTATAATTATAGTCACTTCTGGGAGCACTCCTCGTGGGTGACGTTCTCCACTCTCCAGGCCCGGCATGACTTACCTCAGGGGGATTTCTATCGCTACCTCCAACTAATGAGTTACGCAAGAGCGACCCATATTTCCCGGGATTTACTCCAGCCAATTGGTCTCTTTGAGAATTTCTGCCGAGCGGCTGACAAAGTACAGCACTTAATGTCCAAAATTTATAAGCTGCTCCTTCAGGGTATGGGCACGCGCCCAACATTCCTGTCCGCCTGGGAGGCTGATCTGGGGTCCCCGCAGGGTGACGACTTTTGGGACACTATCTTTACAGTGGGGTGTAAGGGTCTTATCTCAGCCTCCTACTTGGAAAATAGTTTCAAACTCCTCTATCGGTGGCATTATACCCCCGCTAAACTCCATAAAATTTATTCCACGGCCTCGGATCGGTGCTGGAGGGGTTGTGGGGAGCGAGGTTCCTTTTATCATATGTGGTGGGAGTGTGCTGCTGTTTCCCAGTTTTGGCAGGGACTGGCTGTGTGGCTTTCAGACATATTGCATGTTTCTATTACTCTAACCCCCATAGTTGCCCTGCTTAACTCAGACTATCCACAGCTCGACACGGCCTTACAGCGTTTTGTTAGATTGGTGGTCACCTCTGCTCGATGTGAGATAGCTTTACACTGGAAGTCTCAGGGTGTACCTACATTATTGCAGGTTCAGTCACGGGTGGCAAAGGTTTGTACCCTTAGTAAGATTACGGCGCACCGTCGGAAACAAATAGGGGCCTTTCAGCGTACCTGGTCTTTATACCTAACATGGCAACAACAACAGAAGAAGATATGATTTCCTTTTATGTCTGATTTTCTCTTATGCTATTTGTTCATACTACCTTTGCAGGAGCTCCCAGGGATGGTAGGGGAGAAGGGTGGGGGGTGAGGGGAACAGAAGGGGGGGATATGTTTACACAATAACTGAGAAAAGCAGAGAATCTGTTGTAAGTCTTTATTGCATCTATTCTACTGTCAATTTTGTTATTGTACATGCTTCACAGATGCTGTATGGTTTTGTATTGTCGGTATTATCTTTCTCTAATAAACCTTAAATTTCAAAAAAAAAGAAAAAAAACTTCCTCTTTTCCTCCTATAAGGCAAGGTAGCAGTGACAGCTAAAGGCCAGAGAACCAAAGATGACGAATGGCTATTGCATGCTAGGGTTTAATTAAATATATATTTAATTCGGAGCTAAATGTTTACTTTATATAGAAGTAAGTAAGTTTACTGGTTAAGTTGTCCGTTAAAAGATGTAGACAAAACGTAAGCTTATGCATAGGTATTAGTTGCAAGAATTAAGTATAAATTTTAGGAATGTATTAAATTTTCAGAGTTTTGGTTGCTGATTGGTTGAGAGCCTGTTGTTAATGCCTCTGGATCATATTTAAAGCTTTCAATTCATCTGGGACACTTGGAGATCTCCAGGTTTCTTCTCTGACTGCAACCTGTCTATTACTTTGCATGCAAACTGATAAGATCAGAAAAAGAGAAGCTACAACTGCCTTCTGTTGATTGCATGGAAGCTTTTAACATACACTTCACAGAACTATACAAAGCCAATTTAGAGGCCTTTGGGAAACCCCTGTACGGTTTTTCCCTTGTGATTCTCTGCAGCCTAGATAGTGTATTCATTCATTAAGATTTTAATAAAATCATAGCAGTAGAACAGAAGTGCAAGAGAAGAGCACATGGCACCAAGGATCCTTTGAAGCTGAATAAAGCCATCCTGACCAGCTGTAAGACAAGTCAAAACCTCAGCAGAGCATGGATAGACTATAAAAAAAAGCTTTTGATAGTATCCTACGCTCTTGGATAATGTACAAAGTGAATCCTGGATTGATTTAAGTACATCAGCTTACCTCATCTGAATTATGAAGATGGACAATATGTTATTCCTAAAATCAAGAGCCAGTGAGGAGTATTTCAGGGAGATTCCTTGTCACAACTCTTATTTTGCCTGGCACTGGATCCTCTGAGTACTCTTTTAAACCTTTTGGCTATGGATTTTACCTTAATTTCAGTCATTGCCCCTACTGTTTGTAGATAACTTAAAGTTTTATGGCTCCTGTGATCGTTGCGGAACAGCTCAGAGGAGTAAAGAGTTTCTCAGATGACATCAGGATGACATTCAACCTGCATAAATGTTCTAAGATGACTTTCCATAAAGGAAAATTAAGCAAAAATGATAACAACTTTCTGACTGAAAAGAACTTGAACAGGAAGGTGGATACAAATATCTAGGAGTAAATCAAGATGCACAAATTCAGCAGAGCTGTCGCTAACCTGTGGCCAGAGATGCCACTGCCCTAAGAGCGCCGTAACACTGTGCCACCCCCATGGGTCCAGAAATTGTTGGGATGAGGAGAAGGCAGCAGGGGAACACCTGCCATGGGCATCATTGAGTTGCTGCCCAATCACAACTCTGGTGTATTCTGTGGGGCCAAAACCAAAATGCTCTGCCGCCACCCCACCCACCAGATCTGACTAATGTGGGGCTGAAGGATCTGTAGCCATCACCAGAGCCAAAAAATGTGAGTCAGAACAAGCCAGAAGAGTAGAGCTGGCACCTTTCCCTCCCTCCTGTCAGACTCTGCACCACACAGGAAGGAGGGAAAGGTGCCAGCTCTACTCTTCTTCTTCCATGTGGAGCTCCCTAGATATCTAAGATGCAGCTCATGTTCAGACTGTGAACTGTACAGAAGGAAAGGGAAAGGCACCAGCTCTGCTCATCTTCCAGCCTGGCATGGGCTGTGGGAAGTGAGGGAGAGCAGTACGTAGGACATTTAGGAGAGAATGGAGGTTGGGAGAGGGAAAGCAACAGCTAGAGCAGTAGGGACTTTGAGTTGGGAGGGGGGATGAGATCCACCTGGGCATTTGGGTTGTGAGAGGAGCGGGGATGGATATGGAGAGCATGGATTTGGAGTAGGTGGGTTTGTGGGTAGAGAAGCAACTGGGGGTGCTGACTAAAGGATTGGGTGAGGAAGGACTGGGAGTGGAAAGAGTGACAAATGAAGGGTAGGTGGGTGGAGAAAGCAGCACTTGAGCCATTGAGCGGGAGGGTGAAACTAAGATTGGGTGGGAGGGGATTTGTGGGAAGTGGAAGATTGGGTATGGATTGTTAGGAAAAGTAGAGAGTGGGAGCCAGTGAGTGGGAGTGGAAGCTTGTATGTATGTGAGAGAGAGAGCATGCAAGAGTGGGATCCTGTGTGAGAGAAAGCTTGTGTGTGAGAGAGAGCCTGTGTGTGTGTGTATGAAGGATGAACTTCTGTACATCCGTCAGTCTCAGACGACTTCCACCCTTGTGCCTCACCTTTCTCTCTGCTCTCCCCGCTAGCCTCAGGAAGATGGCTACCACCACGTCTGCATGCCGCTCTCTCTGGCGTCCCCGGAACGGCAATGGCAAAGCCTCACGCCATGTTTCTCCTTAGGGCCTCCTAGGATGCATGCGCACACGCCACCCACGTCTTTATCCACGTCATGGCGGGAACCTCGGAAGCGTCCCCCTTGAGTGATGTCATGCCATCCGGGTATTTAGCCTGTCCTTCGTTTGCTAGCTAATCGAGTTAGCAAGGATCGTGAATGGATGGAAAGCCTCTGGTCTGAGCTACTCTGCCGCTTCCTTGCTACCGCTGGAAGCTCTCTCTGACCTTCGGGGTATTTCTCTAACTTGGGTACCCGCTCCTCGGGGGCCTGCTCTCCCTGGCTCGATGTCTGTATACAACTACTTCTGCCTGCTGGGATCTCCACCTATACAGCTACCAACTTAGTGAGTAATCTAACATTGTCATTCTGTCTCATCTACAGCTCTGCTGCACTGGGAACCTGCATCCAGATCTCCCTATACTATCTCTGTGAGACGGGTCTCCTCTGCCGAGGGCCCCTGGACTGCTACCTCTGGATCACCTCACTACTGCCACCTCTGGTGGTATATCTCAGCTGTATAATAAAAGACAAAACTCTGTGTTTGCGTGTCTCGAGTCTAGCCTAGTACTGTGGTTCCTCACGGGGCTCCTCCACATGGGCGTGGTCATCTCCACAATACCCAAGAATCCACTCAAAGACCTCAAAACCATAACAGATTGCTAACTCCATGGATTTGGCTCAGCTCACCGCATTGCAGGCCATTCCAGACCTGGCGCAGCGAATCTCCGAACAACAGAACTCGCTGGATAACTTGATTACTGCCTTTTACCAGTTGCACGCACAGATGAATACACCGACCACCACAGGTAAAGAAGTTACACTGCCAGAAGTGATGGTCAAGACAATTGTACCTCTATCTGCTCCAACACACTTCTCAGGGGAAGTTTGGAGATGTAGAGGATTTATCAATCAATATTGCATACACTTTTCTCTGCAACCTAATCATTTTCCTACAGCCTATGCCAAGACCACCTATATTTTGTCTTATATGGATGGAAGATCATTGGCTTGGGCCTCTCCACTGTTGGGAGCACGATGACCCTATCCTGCATGATCTTGCCGGGTTCCTGGAACTGTTCAGGTTAGTATTCGATGACTCTGCCCGGTACATGACTGCAGGATCTACGTTGGTTCATCTGAAGCAAGGTAATAAACCTTTACCAGACTTCGCCATAGAATCAAGACGTTGTCATCAGAGTTACATTAGGTCCCTAAATGCCTGAAGACCCTCTTCTTTGAAGGACTGAACTCCCGGTTGAAAGACAAGCTGGTGGCTCGTGAGATGCCTGAGACCTTGGCAGATCTAATGAAGTTGGCAACAAGGATTGATCGCCGACTTCGTGACAAGGTTCAAGAGACCAAGACTCCCAGAAGACCACTTCAGGGAGAAACTCGAGTTAAGTCTTTTGCATCTGTCGGTCTCAGACGGCTTTGACCCTTGTGCCTCACCTTTTTCTCTGCTCTCCCCGCTAGCCTTGGGAAGATGGCTACTGCCACATCTGCAAGCCACGTCATGGCGGGAACCTCGTGGGGCGTCCCCCTCGAGTGACGTCACACCATCTGGGTATTTAGCCTACCCTTCGTTTGCTAGCTAATCAAGTTAGCAAGGATCGTGAATGGATGGAAAGCCTCCGGTCTGAGCTACTCTGCTGCTTCCTTGCTGCTGCTGGAAGCTCTCTCTGCCCTTCGGGGTATTTCTCTAACTTGGGTACCCGCTCCTCGGGGGCCCTTTGCTTTCTTTCAGGTGCCTATCTGGGATCAGGTACTCACTCCTCGAGGACCTGCTCACCCTGGCTCGATGTCTGTATACAACTACTTCTGCCTGCTGGGATCTCCACCTATACAGCTACCAACTTACAGGTCGATACTCTAAGGCCGCGGTAGAAAGAGTGCGGCAGTGCCTGGCGCACCCTCGTTCCCCGCACGCACAGTTCTCTTCACCTACCGCTCGATACTCTCTTCTAATTGCATGCAAATGCAAGCCGCGTCTGCGAAGTGTTAGGGAAGCGTTAGGCCCGCGCAACCCATTTTACTGTATAGAGCGCCTATACAGTAACCTGGGTGCTCGGGCCTAACGCTTCACGGCCACGCTGGTATCTGTCATTTCAAATGTCATTTGAAATGACAGATACCAGGAAGTCGGGATTGCTGTCCCCTCTCCCCTCCTCCCGAAGCAAAAAAAAAGTGAAAAAAAAAGTTACGAGAGAGAGAGGGGAGAGGACGGCAATCCTACGCTCGGCGACTTACTTTTGTAGCCCCCCTCCGGACATCGTGGCTTCCCCCGTGCCAGTTCCCCTTCCCCTCCTCCTGAAGCAGGGCGCGAAAAGCGCGAAGCGACTTACTTTTTGCAGCCCCCTCCGGACATTGGACGACCTCTCCTGCCTCCAGCTGCTCGCGAAGATGGACGCCTGCACGGCCTCTGAAGACGTGACGTCACGACGTTTGGCGTCACGGCATGTGATGTCACGTCTTCAGCGGCCGTGCAGGCGTCCATCTTTGCGAGCAGCAGGAGAGGTCGTCCGATGTCCGGAAGGTGCTGCAAAAGGTGAGTCGCTTCGTCGCTTTACACTGCCAGTCCCTTCTTCCCTCCTCCCGGAGCAGGGCGCGAAAAGCAGCCTTGCTCCGGGAGGAGGGAAGAAGGGACTGGCAGTGTAAAGCGGCGAAGTGACTTACTTTTTGCAGCCCCTTCCGGACATCGGACGACCTCTCCTGCCTCCAGCTGCTCGCGAAGATGGACGCCTGCACGGCCGCTGAAGACGTGACGTCACGACGTTTGGCGTCACGGCATGTGATGTCACGTCTTCAGCGGCCGTGCAGGCGTCCATCTTCGCGAGCAGCAGGAGAGGTCGTCCGATGTCCGGAAGGGGCTGCAAAAAGTAAGTCGCTTCGCCGCTTTACACTGCCAGTCCCTTCTTCCCTCCTCCCGGAGCAAGGCTGCTTTTCGCGCCCTGCTTCGGGAGGAGGGGAGGGGGAACTGGCACTGGGGAAGCCACGATGTCCGGAGGAGGGGGGCTGCAAAAGTAAGTCGCCGAGCGTAGGATTGCCGTCCTCTCCCCTCTCTCTCTCTCTCGCAACTTTTTTTTTTCGCTTTTTTTTTTCTTCGGGAGGAGGGGGAGGACTGGGCTGCCCCGGAGACCAGCACCCATGGACACGGCCAGGGCAGGTGAGAGGGGGCTGGGGGAAAGCTTGCCGCCTACCCTTACCCCTGCCTCTAACGCAGGGGTAGGGGTAGGCGGTAAGTTAGCAGGTTAAACGTGGGGCAAAATGGCAGCGATAGTCGGGGCGCGCGTTACAGTAGCGGAGGGGAACAGCTAATTCGTTTATTATACAGCTAATTCGTTCATTTACATATCATATACATGCTGCGTGCGGAAAGGGTTATGCGTCTGTTTTAAGAAGCTCTAAGGACGCGTGAAACTGGAGACTGTATCGCTGGATCGCCTTACGCGTCCGAATTGTGCGCTCCCAGCACGTTACAGACAGGAAATCTTCAACCGCACGTTACAGTATCGACCTGTTAGTGAGTAATCTAACATTGTCAGTCTGTCTCATCTACAGCTCTGCTGCACTGGGAACCTGCATCCGGATCTCCCTATACTATCTCTGTGAGACGGGTCTCCTCTGCCGAGGGCCCCTGGACTGCTACCTCTGGATCACCTCACTACTGCCACCTCTGGTGGTATCATCCAGCTCTATAATAAAAGACAAATCTCTGTGTTTGCGTGTCTCGAGTCTAGCCTAGTACTGTGGTTCCTCACGGGGCTCCTCCACGTGGGCGTAGTCATCTCCACAGTACCCAAGAATCCACTCAAACTCCTCAAAACCATAACAGAAGGAAAGAAGACAGGAGAGAGAGAAGAAACAACGAATAAGAGACTCTGAAAAAGGAATAAAGAAAAGACAAGGGAGAAAAAAGACTGGGACCAACCAAATAGAAAAATAAGATCAGATAATAAAGGTAAAAAAAAAAAGTATTTTGCCTTTCAGCAATTGGAATTTGCCGACTTTGGGAATGTGCATTTCTTATATATTTGTATTTTGCTGTTTCTTCAGTATTCCAGAGTTCACAGAGTCTTGTTTCTCAGGCTTTCCATTTCAGTTGTCTGCATGTTTCTATTTCTAATTTGTAGTCCCTTATTCTGTATTAGGTAGGTGTCTGTCTGTGATGCACATGTGTGACAGAGGTGCGGTAGCTTTTGTTTCTCTGTAGGGATTTGTAGCAGTCTGGCTTGTTGTGTTTGCCCAGTAGGTGGTGTATTAGTGTTCTAGGGCCTGGCGTAATGTTTCCCTTGCTGCCTTTTCACAGACAAGTTTGCTGCTGTTTGAGTCCTGAGAGTTATTGCTGTTATGGTATGGCAAGGTTCTAGGTGTCTTGTTTTTTTTTCTTTTTGTAGGGGTTTACATTTTGGACGTACGTCCACAACTCCTTATACCATAAGGGGTTTAGCACATCCAAAATGCATGTCCAAAACTAATAGCGCTCATGACATGCAAATGTATGCTGATTAGGCTATTAGCTATTCGCCCCAGATACAAAAAAATAAATGTGCGCCCAATCTGCACATTTTAACGTTCAGAAATTAACGTCAGCCCAGAGAAGGCATTAATTTCTGAGCAGCCCAAAAAAGTGTACAGAAAAATAGAAAACGCTGCTTTTCTGTACATCCTCCGACTTAATATCGTGGCGATATTAAGTCGGACGAATCAAAGGGTTAAAAAAATAGTTTGCCAGCAGTCAGGTTAGGAAAAGGGAAGCTCAATTAACGAGTGTCCATTTTCCTAACTCTTGGCTGTGCACAGGATAGGAAAATGGACACTCATAAAACTGAGCATCCGTTTTCCTAACCCGCTGACAGCCACCTCTCCTGGGCACCCCTGCCAAGGAGGTGCTAGGGGCACGCAATTGTCCCTACTGCTTCCTTTTTAGTGCACCTCCTCATTTAAATACTGTATTGTGCGCCCAAGTGAGTTGGCCGGGCGTAAGTTAGGAAAGCAGGCACAACACTGAGCGCCTGTTTTCCATACGTCTTTATTGTATGGGCCCGAAAGTGTTTGGCTGTGAAGAGAGTTTGTTTTGCTGTCACTTAGATGATATCAGAATTTGAATATGCAGATCTTAAAAAATATGCGCGGGCATAGATTTGTTCACGCAACCCAGCGCGAACAAATCTACGCCCGATTTTATAACATGCACGCGCAGCCGCACGCGTGTTATAAAATCTAGGGTCGGCGCGCGCAAGGGGAGCCCCGATGGCTTTCCTCGTTCCCTCCAAGGCCGCTCCAAAATCGGAGCGGCCTTGGAGGAAACTTTTTTTGTGATCCCAGCCCTAACTAAATCCGAAGGCAGGCGTAACTTGCGTGTGCCGGCTCACCATCCCCCGGCACAGGCTTCTGTGCCACAGGATTTGGGACCGCCCCCCGAACCGCCACCATGCCCCCGCCCCTGGATCGCCCCCGAACTGCCACCATGCCACCTGCCCCGCCCCCAGACCATCCATTTTTGAAAGCCCCGGGACATACACACGTCCCGGGGCTTGCGCGTGCCGTCGAGCCTATGCAAAATAGGCTCGGCACACGCAGGGGTAGATTTTTGGGGGTTACGCGTGTATCTTACGCACATAACCCTTTGAAAATTTACCCCATATTTTTTTGCATATCCCAGTTCTATAAGCACTGCAAATCTTAAGTTCTTATGATTATTATAGTTATTGCTGTTTATTGTAGTTATGGAAAGAGGATTCATAAAAGAATATAGATATTTGTTTTATTATGTGATTGGATCGGATGTTTCTGTTAAATTGTCTTTGTTTACTTTTTACATGATATTGTAAAATATTTTAAAATGTCACTCATGCATGAGGGCTGTTGCAGACTACTTAGTAATCCATTCTAGGTTGCATGCTAAGGCATTATTTATCAATAAGAGTACATCTAGAAGGGTCTAGGTCTGAATGTCTACTGCCCACCCATGTTAACATTGGACCCCCCAAAAAAATTCAGTTCTGGGAGCAGGTAGTGTAAGTAGGAGATATATGTAGCTAGGGGATATAATTGGTGGGGCGTGAGATGGGGTTTAAAGGTGAGGAGTGTGCAAGTGATGGAGTGAAGAACCAGAAGAACTGGGGTGAGAGAGAGTGGAAATGGGGGACTGAGGAGGGGAGAAATGGGAAGCTGGGTAGGGTGTAAGAGTCGGACTAGAGCCGGGGAGATGGTGAGGGGATGAAAGGCAGGAGAAGTAGATGACAGCTGGGTGAGAGACGGAGAAACATGAAGCTGGGAAGGAGTAAGAACGGAGGTGGAATGGGAGGACTGGGAGGGGGTTAGAGAGGGAGTGGAAGCGAGAGATGGAAAGCTTGGTAGGTAGGGAGACTGCACATTGGGAGGATCAATGGGGATAATAAAGGTAGAGGTGGAGAGGAGCAAAGGATGAGGAGAAATGGTAAGGAGGGAGGGACAAACAGACGGCACTAGGAGAGCTGGGCCAAGTGAGAGCAGATGTTTGGGGGGAGAGAGAGAGAGAGAGTCGGCTTTGGGATGGTGGGAGGTGAGAGAGCCAGAAAGGAAAAAGGAGTCAGAGAGGGGAAGATGGAGTGAATCGCAGGGACAGGGAGATCTGGAGAGAGGAGGAGGAGTGAAATCTCACTGAGTGAATAGAGGCAGAGAAACGAGATGAAAGGAAAAACACAGATGTAGGGGGAGGAAGAGAAGGAACGGAAAATGAACAGGGGTTTGGAGAAAATGGAGAAGAGGAAGGCATTGAAGGAAGGAAAAAAAAAGGACCAAAACAATCAGAAAAACATAAAATGTCCAGGTAGTAAAGGGAGAAAACATTTTCAGCTTAGCAAGTGGAATATGTCAGCTTTGTGAACGTGCATCTCTACTCTTTAGGGCAGATTTTATAAAAGTACGCCAGATTTTAATAGATACGCGCGTAGCCACGCATATCTTTTAAAATCTGGGGTCAGCGCGCGCAAGGCTGCGTAAAATCGGCAGCCTGCACGCACTCAGCCGCGCAGCCTGCCTCCGTTCCCTCCACCCCCCCGCACCTTCCCCTCCCTTCCCCTAACTAACCTGCCCCCCGCCCTAACTAATTCCCCCCCCACCTTTATCACGAAAGTTACGCCTGCCCGGCTGCCAGTGCGCCATGGTCCGGTACGGGGGCTGGTCCGGAGGCCGTGGCCACGCCCCTGGAATGCCCCGATGACGCGCCGGCCGCGACACACACCCCCGACACGCCCCCAATGATGTGCCGGCCACGGCACACACCCCCGACACGCCCCCAATGATGCGCCGGCCACGGCACACACCCCCGACACGCCCCCAATGATGTGCCGGCCGCGGCACGCCCCCAACACGCCCCCAATGATGTGCCGGCCACGACACACGCCCCCAATGATGTGCCGGCCGCGACACGCCCCCAACACGCCCCCAATGATGTGCTGGCCACGACACACACCCCCGACACGCCCCCAATGATGTGCCGGCCGCGACACGCCCCCAACACGCCCCCAATGATGTGCCGGCCGCGGCACGCCCCCAATGATGTGCCGGCCGCGACACGCCCCCAACACGTCCCCAATGATGTGCCGGCCACGACACACACCCCCGACACGCCCCCAATGATGTGCCGGCCGCGACACGCCCCCAACACGCCCCCAATGATGTGCCGGCCACAACACACACACCCGACACGCCCCCAATGATGTGCCGGCCGCGACACGCCCCCAACACGCCCCCAATGATGTGCCGGCCGCGGCACGCCCCCAACACGCCCCCCCCAGGAAAGCCCCGGGACGTACGCGCGTCCCGGGGCTTTGCGCGCACCGGCAGCCTATGCAACATAGGCTCGGCGCGTGCAGGGGGAGCTTGGGGCAGGTTTTCGGGGGGTACGCGCGTATCTTACACGTGTACCCCTTTGAAAATCTGTCCCTTTGTATTTTGCACAGTACAGGAGGAAATGCATTTGTTTCTTTTTCTAGTGTCACACTGCTCCCAGACTTGCACGTATCAGTGCACAAGTGGAGATACCGTGCGGCTTTAAATCGTGCGTGCACTTGTGCGTGTATATTTTAAAATACCCCTCCCTCGCAGAAGCATGCACCTAATCTTAAGAGACTGCTCGAGAAAACGTACCTCTCGTATCTTTCCTAGGACTTTGCTGGCTTTTACGTGTGTGTGAGTGTGTGTGTGTGTAGGCAGATTTTAGAACATGCTCATGTGAGGGACACCCCAGTTTTTCCAACTAGTCCTCCAGTTTGCCCAATTAAATTTGAGGTCTTCAAGACCACTCAGATTCTTCATCCTGCAGGCTGTCCAGTTCACCCGGACCCCTCAGCTTGTCCTGTAACCTCGCTCCTCATCTGGAGCAGCAGTAAAGTTCCACGAATAACAAGCCGACATGTACTGCAGTCTCCAGTTTTAATATACGGACTTAGGCACGTAACTATTGGTCTGCTCTAGAATGCCGCCTCTTTTTTGCATGGGTACATAATTCACGACTTTTTTAAATCCGCTTGCTCGCCCACAGCCCACATCACAGAAACATAGAAACATAGAAATGACGGCAGAAGAAGACCAAATGACCCATCCAGTCTGCCCAGCAAGCTCCCACACTTATTTTTTTTTTTTTTTTTTTCCTCATACTTCTGTTACTCTTGGCCTTTAGTAACCTTTTGGTTCTATTTCCCTTCCATCTCCGCCATTAATGTAGAGAGCAGTGTTGGAACTGCATCTAATTGAAATATCTAGCTTAGTTAGTTAGGGGTAGTAACTGCTGCAATAAGCAAGCTACACCCATGCTTATTTGTTTAACCAGCTGTGCAATTCAGTCCTTGTTGGTTGTTATCTGAATATAAATCCACTTTTCTTCGTTCCCCCGTGCCGTTGAAGCAGAGAGCTACTCTGGATATGTATTGAAAGTGAAGTATCAGGCTTAATTGATTCGGGGTATTAACTGTCGTAACAAGCAAGCTACACCCATGTTTATTTGTTTACCCAGACTGTGTAATTCAGTCCTTGTTGGTTGTTGTCTGACTATAAAATCATCTTTTCTTCATTCCCTCCTGCTGTTGAAGCAGAGAATTACACTGGATATGCATTGAAAGTGATCAGGCTTGTTTGGTTTGGGGTAGAACCACCGTAACAAGCAAGCTACTCCCCTCTTTTTTGTGAATGCAAATCCTTTTTTCCACATTTCCTCTTGCTGTTGAAGCATAGAGCAATGTTGGAGTCGCATTAACCGTGTGTATGTTTATTGAATAAGGGTATTATCACCAGGTAGTAGCCGTCATACCCGCAAGCCACTCACTCTTCATTCACGTCCTCTAGACTTTATGAATCCACAGTGTTTATCCCACGCCCCTTTGAAGTCCTTCACAGTTTTGGTCTTCACCCTCTGGAAGGGCATTCCAGGCATCCACCACCCTCTCCGTGAAGAAATACTTCCTGACATTGGTTCTGAGTCTTCCATGTATATGTGGGCATTTTGGCACGAGCAATGCTTTTAAAATCAATCTCAGAATCGGGTATCTTGGAGTTTTGTTTGCATATTTCTCTATTTAATTTGTGTTCCCTTATTCTATATTTGGTGAGGATCTGCATGTTCTTGCAAACTTTCTCTACAAGGCAACAGCCTTGAAGATGTCTGTGTGACATTCTTGCAGCTGGTATTACAATACCTAGCAGCTCTCCGACCTTTATTGAGCTAAATTTCATCAGCAGCTGTTCTTAAGTAGTCTATGGGCATAGTAAGGTTTCAGGGTTAAACAAATGCTGAGATAGCACTGATTGAGGACTTTAGTCAACACTATGGAAGAATCCATAAACATATATTTACCTTTCATGGTCTGTATTCAAGCAGCATGAAATGCAGCCATTAGTGCAGCACACTGAATAATGGAAAACCAGGATTCACGGTATCGCAGCACAAATGTTAGTACTGGTCTGGTTTTCTATTAGTCAGAAAGGGATTTTTAGATGTGAGACGGAGGTAACCTGTTGAGGAGAGGAAAAGCAGATAAAGCAAATGAGGGTCTCCTGATGGCTCAGCCGAGAGGTGATAGAGATCTTCTGTTTGGAGCCATGCGGCTGTCATACTGGGAAATATACCATGAAAGCAAAGGTAGGGCACAGTCTGACCCACGCTCCTCACTTCTATTCACGACAGGTGGGAGTTTAGGGAAGGTTAAGCTTCTTCCTTGGGCTTCCTGTAGACATCTTGTGAAAGAAGCAGACTGCATGGTCAGCCATTGTTCAACAATAAATCCTTTTTATTGGATGGCGGATGAGAAATCAAAAAGGCACACGAATGCAGAAAATAAATTTGTGGAAGAAAATCACAGATTCAGTCACTACTAGGAGATCTGCAGGTCCTCATCACAAGGGACCCTTCCTGGACACTTCCAGAAGGAAACTACAGGCTCCCTCAGGTAGACTTCAGGTGAGTATCTGCGATTCCCCACAGAGAAAATCCTCATTATCCAAAAAACGTGACGAAATCTCTCAGGCAGGTGAGGAGTAGGGAAGTAACTGCCCTGTCCCTCTTCTCTGGCTCCTTGAAATATCCCAGCAATCTACTCTTAGGGTCCCAAAACGAATCTCCCTGATCCTAAGATCCTCACCTTTAGGTACAACCGCAAGGGCAGGAAGGAAGGAACTGAGCCCCAAGCTTTGTTAAACCTCCCACCGGGGATTCATGGTCTTTTCTATTAAGGAAGGGTCTTGTTTTATTTTAACGTTCCACATTGTTTAGGCATTCATAGGGGATTACATTCAGGTACTGTGGGTGTTTCCCTGTCTCCTGTGGGCCCATGATCTAAGTTTGTACCTGAGGCCACGGAGGGCGAAGCGACTTGCCCAAGGTCACAAGGAGCTGCAATGGGATTTGAACCCTGGCTTTCCTGGTTTTCTCAGGGCACCGCGCTAAGCACCAGGCTACTCCCGCACTCCCACTGCATTCCTACTTCTTACGGCCTCATCCACCAGGTCTGGGAAGGGACACGTTTGTGGCACCCTTACACTTACATAAATAACAATTTCTGTGTTGAGATGTCGCAAATTGGAAATGCCGTGTTTTTAAAGTAAAACGTTTGTAACCCTTTGCCGAGGTGTTTAGTCCCAAGGGCACAGATCGCGTTTATAAGCTCTGGGGCTGCTCCGGCTAGCTGACCCCTTCCCAGCTTCTCTCTTGATCCCGGGGGTGGGATTCTTTATATGGGGGGAAACGCTCGTCTATGGCCCAGATAGTGGTGTGTGGTTGTAGCTGTGGCATCCCCGGGAGGGAGAGGCTGTGAAAGAACAGGCAGGACCAGGAACTGAGTGTTAAATAATAATTTACTAATTAGTTTAAGGCAAAATAAAGCCCATCTTTAAATACTTGTGCAGTTACAGTTGATTTCTGTACAGTCAGAGTTTCCTTTTATTTCAGCAAACTGGCTGAGCTTCCCATGGTGATGTAAATTGTGCACTCAAAGCTCTCCCAGCGCCTTAACTGGGATTCATAGGTCAGGGGTCCCTTCCTAGCATAGCAAACGTCCTACCTTAGGCTGCAGTGTCTTCCCGAACACCCAGCCCTATATCCTGGTCCCAAGTTAGTGCAGATCCAGATGGGTCTCCTTGTTCCTACTTCTCTCCTTGCACTTGCTCTGCATTGGAGACTCTTTAGGTAGAAAAGTCTTGGAGATGGGAACCTGCTAACCCAGTCATGTTCCCAGTGAGGAGGGGGTGGCCAAAAATCCTCCTCACAACCAAAGAGAAATACTTTCTTCTACAAAACCCTTTCTAGACTGGACCTCTGCTGTCACAGGTGCTTGCCACATTCGTGGGGAGAACGGGCTCGCTGGTCTTCAGCCTCTGCCAGCGAGGACGACCTTCCTCAGAGGAGCAGGGTGCGATGCGGTTCCTTCTGTGGTGGAGTCGTCCCAGCCTTCGCTCACCTCACCCAGCCAAGCCTGTCAGAGGTGCTTGCCACATTCGTGGGGAGAACGGGCTCACCGGTCTTCAGCCTCTGCCAGCGAGGACGACCTTCCTCAGAGGAGCAGGGTGTGATGCGGTTCCTTCTGTGGTGGAGTCGTCCCAGCCTTCGCGCACCTCACCCAACCAAGCCTGTCACAGGTGTTTGCCACATTCGTGGGGAGAACGGGCTCACCGGTCTTCAGCCTCTGCCAGCGAGGATGACCTTCCTCAGAGGAGCAGGGTGCGATGTGGTTCCTTCTGTGGTGGAGTCGTCCCAGCCTTCGCGCACCTCACCCAGCCAAGCCTGTCACAGGTGCTTGCCTCATTCGTGGGGAGAACGGGCTCGCTGGTCTTCAGCCTCTGCCAGCGAGGAAGACCTTCCTCAGAGGAGCAGTGTGTGATGCGGTTCCTTCTGTGGTGGAGTCGTCCCAGCCTTCGCGCACCTCACCCAGCCAAGCCTGTCACAGGTGCTTGCCTCATTCATGGGGAGAACGGGCTCGCCGGTCTTCAACCTCTGCCAGCGAGGATGACCTTCCTCAGAGGAGCAGGGTGCGATGCGGTTCCTTCTGTGGTGGAGTCGTCCCAGCCTTCGCGCACCTCACCCAGCCAAGCCTGTCACAGGTGTTTGCCACATTCGTGGGGAGAACGGGCTCACCGGTCTTCAGCCTCTGCCAGCGAGGATGACCTTCCTCAGAGGAGCAGGGTGCGATGTGGTTCCTTCTGTGGTGGAGTCGTCCCAGCCTTCGCACACCTCACCCAGCCAAGCCTGTCACAGGTGCTTGCCTCATTCATGGGGAGAACGGGCTCGCCGGTCTTCAGCCTCTGCCAGCGAGGACGACCTTCCTCAGAGGAGCAGGGTGTGATGCGGTTCCTTCTGTGGTGGAGTCGTCCCAGCCTTCGCGCACCTCACCCAGCCAAGCCTGTCACAGGTGCTTGCCTCATTCATGGGGAGAACGGGCTCACCGGTCTTCAGCCTCTGCCAGCGAGGACGACCTTCCTCAGAGGAGCAGGGTGTGATGCGGTTCCTTCTGTGGTGGAGTCGTCCCAGCCTTCGCGCACCTCACCCAGCCAAGCCTGTCACAGGTGCTTGCCTCATTCATGGGGAGAACGGGCTCGCCGGTCTTCAGCCTCTGCCAGCGAGGACGACCTTCCTCAGAGGAGCAGGGTGTGATGCGGTTCCTTCTGTGGTGGAGTCGTCCCAGCCTTCGCGCACCTCACCCAGCCAAGCCTGTCACAGGTGCTTGCCTCATTCATGGGGAGAACGGGCTCACCGGTCTTCAGCCTCTGCCAGCGAGGACGACCTTCCTCAGAGGAGCAGGGTGTGATGCGGTTCCTTCTGTGGTGGAGTCGTCCCAGCCTTCGCGCACCTCACCCAGCCAAGCCTGTCACAGGTGCTTGCCTCATTCATAGGGAGAACGGGCTCGCCGGTCTTCAGCCTCTGCCAGCGAGGACGACCTTCCTCAGAGGAGCAGGGTGTGATGCGGTTCCTTCTGTGGTGGAGTCGTCCCAGCCTTCGCGCACCTCACCCAGCCAAGCCTGTCACAGGTGCTTGCCTCATTCATGGGGAGAACGGGCTCGCCGGTCTTCAGCCTCTGCCAGCGAGGACGACCTTCCTCAGAGGAGCAGGGTGTGATGCGGTTCCTTCTGTGGTGGAGTCATCCCAGCCTTCGCGCACCTCACCCAGCCAAGCCTGTCACAGGTGCTTGCCTCATTCATGGGGAGAACGGGCTCACCGGTCTTCAGCCTCTGCCAGCGAGGACGACCTTCCTCAGAGGAGCAGGGTGTGATGCGGTTCCTTCTGTGGTGGAGTCGTCCCAGCCTTCGCGCACCTCACCCAGCCAAGCCTGTCACAGGTGCTTGCCTCATTCATAGGGAGAACGGGCTCGCCGGTCTTCAGCCTCTGCCAGCGAGGACGACCTTCCTCAGAGGAGCAGGGTGTGATGCGGTTCCTTCTGTGGTGGAGTCGTCCCAGCCTTCGCGCACCTCACCCAGCCAAGCCTTTCACAGGTGCTTGCCTCATTCATGGGGAGAACGGGCTCGCCGGTCTTCAGTCTTGGAGTGCAAGTTCCAAAAAGATATCCTTACTGTAACTTGAATACCTAGGATCCACTGGCAGGTTGTGCACAGCGAATCCCCTCCATAAAGTGACACTAGTGAGGCAGGGAGGCTTCACAAGGGAGGAACCAAAGTCTACATCCTGTCTTCCTGGCGTCTGCTCTGCACTGCCTCTAGCCACTCCCTATTGTCACAAAACGGCTGCTTATAAAGGGCATGGGCAACCCAACTCTGCTCACCTAGGAGGACAAAGAGGGGAAGGACTGGGGGGTCTGGTCACACTTTTCTTCCCCTGCTCCTGGATCACCATTGGGCTTGTGGTCCCCTTTCAGCCCAAGCTACCTGTGGTTACTACACATGCAGTGGGATACAGAAGTGTCTGGCAAGCCCTTAAAACATTAGGTAGATGATTTAAGACTTATCTTCCTACTTAGAGCAATTTTCAAACCTGTTGCCTTGAATGACTTGGCCAGTCTGAACCTTGCCCGGATGAAAGTACTTGTAGACTCCTCGGAGCCCACACTTTTGCACAGCTTTGCAAAGTACTTTTCAGAGGGAGAAATGATGCTGGTAGGTTCCCCCTTTGAAAAACCGCCCACGGGCAGCTGCTTTTTTCCTGCCGGACAATGGCATTTGCTGGCGAACGACGTATGTAGGTTGGAAAAATCCAGTCTAGGCCTGACGTTTCCCTACCTCCTCCGCTGCCCTCTCCCATCTATCCAGCCAAGTCTGTCACAGGTGCACGTAGCAAGAAAGCCCGTGCACGCTTTTCCTCCAGACAGAGACGGGCAACTTTCAGACAGGCCACGTCACTCAAAGCAGCGGCTTTGAAAATTGCTTGCATGAGAAGTAAGACAGGTCTTAATATATATATTTTTTATTTACTCTTTATTAATTCTTGACATTAAATAAGTATACATTCCAAATCTAAATAGTAAGAATACAACATACTCATAATACTCCTAACAAAAATATAATAGGGTACGTATACTTCGAAGTCCACGATGTGGATTCCAAGTATTTTTACTTGAATTCTGTTTTCAAGTTTCTCGAAATAAAAAGGAAAAATGGATTATTCGATGATAGCATTTGAATGGGGTTATACCTGTATCATAAGGGAGCATAATCTCAGACTTGTCTAAGGTATGCAGAATAAAGCAATCAATTTATCCTCAGTTTAAATAGATACTTTATCAGATAGAAACTGCCTTAGTTGGGAGGGACAATAGAAAAGAAAAGAGTTCTCTTTATATTTAATAAAACATTTACATGGAAACAGGAGTCTAAAATTGGCTCCAATCTGTAAGACCTGAAGTCTAAGTAACAGGAACTGGTTCCTTTTCTTTTGTGGTGTTTTGGAAAGGTCCGGAAACATCCTGACTAACAATTTCATAAGAGGTACCATTCTGATGTTTAAAAAATAACTTTAACAAGCATTCCTTATCTGATTCTAAGGTAATAACCAAAGTTGTTTCAAGTAATTCAGTGATATTTAAACCTTCCACTGCTACTACTTCCCTTGGTGGAACTTCCGATTCCGGTTCCGATTCACATCGTGCATTTTTTATCGTGCGGCCCGAGCCGATAAACAAAAAACCCACCCCGACACTTCAAAACAACTCCCTTAGGTTCCCCCCCCCCCCCCAAACGTTTTAAATTACCTGGTGGTCCAGTGGTGGTCCCGGGAGCGATCTCCCTCTCTGGGGCCGTCAGCTGCCACTAATAATAATGGCGCCGATGGCCCTTTGCCCTTACCATGTGACAGGGTATCCGTGCCATTGGCCGGCCCCTGTCACATGGTAGGAGTAATGGATGGCCGGCGCCATCTTTAAAAATGGCGCCGGCCATCCAGGCCCTTCCTGCTTCTAGAAGACACCACAGTCGGCTAACTCCCCCCCTCCCCCCCCCCAAAGACTAAAAATGTCTTTCTTGAAATTATTACAAATGAATTACTAAAATTTTGTTTTGCTTCTACACTCTTACAAGTTCCTAGGTAAACCCTTTTTAAATATTGCCCAATTCAAAATTAAGATTCAGGCCTTCAAAAGCCCTAAACAGCGGCCCATTGCTCTACCTCAGTTGCTGACTCCTCCTCACACTTGCCTCTCCCTCTACTCACGAGTCCACCTCCCAGGAATATCATCTCCCAGCCAACAGAGAACCCTTCTCTGATACCACCCAGCATCCACCTCCCAGGAATATCATCTCCCAGCCACCGGAGAACCCTTCTCTGATACCACCCAGCATCCACCTCCCAGGAATATCATCTCCCAGCCACCGGAGAACCCTTCTCTGATACCATCCAGCATCCACCTCCCAGGAATATCATCTCCCAGCCACCGGAGAACCCTTCCCTGATACCACCCAGCATCCACCTCCCAGGAATATCATCTCCCAGCCACCAGAGAACCCTTCCCTGATACCACCCAGCATCCACCTCCCAGGAATATCATCTCCCAGCCACCGGAGAACCCTTCTCTGATACCACCCCAGCATCCACCTCCCAGGAATATCATCTCCCAGCCACCGGAGAACCCTTCTCTGATACCACCCAGCATCCACCTCCCAGGAATATCATCTCCCAGCCACCGGAGAACCCTTCCCTGATACCACCCACCATCCACCTCCCAGGAATATCATCTCCCAGCCACCGGAGAACCCTTCCCTGATACCACCCACCATCCACCTCCCAGGAATATCATCTCCCAGCCACCGGAGAACCCTTCTCTGATACCACCCAGCATCCACCTCCCAGGAATATCATCTCCCAGCCACCGGAGAACCCTTCTCTGATACCACCCAGCATCCACCTCCCAGGAATATCATCTCCCAGCCACCGGAGAACCCTTCTCTGATACCACCCAGCATACACCTCCCAGGAATATCATCTCCCAGCCACCGGAGAACCCTTCTCTGATACCACCCAGCATACACCTCCCAGGAATATCATCTCCCAACCACCGGAGAACCCTTCTCTGATACCACCCACCATCCACCTCCCAGGAATATCATCTCCCAGCCACCGGAGAACCCTTCTCTGATACCACCCACCATCCACCTCCCAGGAATATCATCTCCCAGCCACCGGAGAACCCTTCTCTGATACCACCCACCATCCACCTCCCAGGAATATCATCTCCCAGCCAACAGAGAACCCTTCTCTGATACCACCCAGCATACACCTCCCAGGAATATCATCTCCCAGCCACCGGAGAACCCTTCTCTGATACCACCCAGCATACACCTCCCAGGAATATCATCTCCCAGCCACTGGAGAACCCTTCTCTGATACCACCCAGCATCCACCTCCCAGGAATATCATCTCCCAGCCACCGGAGAACCCTTCCCTGATACCACCCAGCATCCACCTCCCAGGAATATCATCTCCCAGCCACCGGAGAACCCTTCTCTGATACCACCCACCATCCACCTCCCAGGAATATCATCTCCCAGCCACCGGAGAACCCTTCTCTGATACCACCCACCATCCACCTCCCAGGAATATCATCTCCCAGCCACCGGAGAACCCTTCTCTGATACCACCCACCATCCCACCTCCCAGGAATATCATCTCCCAGCCACCGGAGAACCCTTCTCTGATACCACCCAGCATCCACCTTCTAGGAATATCATCTCCCAGCCACCGGAGAACCCTTCTCTGATACCACCCAGCATCCACTTCCCAGGAATATCATCTCCCAGCCACCAGAGAACCCTTCTCTGATTCCATGGCAACGTCTCACCACCCAGCATCCAACTAGCCCCTAATATGCTAGCTTTCAGAAAACTACTGAAAATGCAGCTTTCGGGGCACAAACCCAAGTTAACCTATTCAAAAATTGCTGGCCTGTTCTGAAACCATAGGCAAATGTGGCTCTTTAGGTTTGTGGCCCAAAGCCTATTGGGCCTATTTTAAACTGTAGCCATAAGCATTATTTATTCTCCTACCCCAATTTACTTCTCTAATATATGTTCTCTGACTTAATTATTTTGCTGTCCTTATGATGTATCCCTGTAATGACTGCATGCCTTTATTTGAAATATGAAGAATGTAAATGTTAACATAAATATAACATAACATAAGATAAACATTGTGTTTAGAGCGGGTCCATATACACCTTGGAACCACAAGTTAAGTTTGTTTTCACTTTTAATGACACACGTTTTTGTATGGATCACAGAATCACAAAATTGTTTTTCTGGTAAATGACATTACTAATGCAATTAACTTTGAATTGCCTGTAGCCCTTTCTGGGCAAGAGACAAGGAGATTAGTTTTTTGCATGTACACGGGTTTCTGATACCAGATTTTAAATCTTTGTGTGTGTGTGTGTGTGTGTGATTTATTGTTAGTAACTTTTTATCTCATGTTTGTTCAATTAGTTTTTCGATAACATAAGATATGCCATACTGGGTCAGACCAAAGGTCCATCAAGCGCAGTATCCTATCTCCAACAGCGGCCCAAACCAGTACCTGGCAAGTACCCAAACATTAGATAGATCCCATGCTACTAATGCCGGCAACAAGGAGAGGCTATTCCCTATTGATTGATAGCAGCTTATGGACTTCTCCTCCAGGAGAACTTATCCAAACCTTTTATAAACCGAGCTACAATAGTTACCTTAACCACATCCTCTGGCAATGAATTCCAGAGCTTAATTGTGTATTGAGTGAAAAAGAATTTTCTCTGATTTGTTTTAAATGTGCTACTTGCTAACTTCATGGAGAGCCCCCTAGTCTTTGCATTATCCAACAGAACAAATAACCAATTCACATTTACCCGTTCTAGACCTCTCATGATTTTAAACATCTCTATCATATCCCCCCGCAGCCGTCTCTTCTCCAAGCTGAAAAGTCCTAACCTCTTTAGTCTTTCCTCATAGGGGAGCTGTTCCATCCCCTTTATCATTTTGGTCGCCCTTCTCTGTACCTTCTCCATCGCAATTATATCTTTTTTGAGATGCGGCGACCAGAATTGTACACAGTATTCAAGGTGCAGTCTCACCATGGAGCGATACAGAGGCATTATGACATTTTCCGTTTTATTCGCCATTCCCTTCCTAATAATTCCTAACATTGGGCCTTATTTTCTAGGCATTTTTCTCTTAGACACAGAATATGGCCCATTGTTTGCTTTTTTGACCGCCACAGCATACTGAGCGTTAAGATGCCCTAATTCTTTTCCTGGGTGGTAGGTTCCATTTTAGGAGTTAACATCGTATAAGCACAGCATGGGTTAGTTATTTTTCCATATATGGATCACCTTGCACTTGTGCACATTATATGCTGCCCTGCTGTGGCCCGCTTTGAGCTCTCTAGTTGGAAAGCATGACATGAATGGTGATGAAGAGCAGGTGTAAATAATATACCAGATGGTCCTGAAACGATGATACTTTGGCAAGCACAACATTTTCATATTCCCCTTGCTCCTCTCTTTTTTTCACGCTATGCAATTTTGTGTTGCAGGTGTATTATAGTGGCAAAGGATTCTCTGAAGCATTTGGGAACTTTAAGGGCAGAGTCACAAATGCAACCAACCCAGAAAATGCCTCAATTACAATCTCCAACTTGCAATCCGAAGACTCGGGACTGTATATGTGTGACGTTACCAACCCGCCTGACTTTTCAGGAAATAATATAGGAAAAGTCCAACTAATCGTCACTGGTATTTATGTTTTTGCTGCTACTTTTCAGTTCTTTTGTGTAATTATAATATAATCCCATCCTCTAGGGCTAGATTTCACGCAAACATGGTCGACCCATGAAGAAAGCGTGATGCAACCCTGTGAGCGCATCAACGCAAAGCTGAGACGCCCAGGACCTAGGGCCATCAGAAAGGATGGGCACGCAGGGCAAGCATTCAGGGTGCCAAGCCGGAGTGAAGGGAAGGGGACCATGGAAAGCAACACTTGCCCTGGGCACTGTTTGTCCAATGCCTATTAGGCTTGCTGTTACTGGCTGCATTGTTCCCCACAAACAGAGGTTTGACAGGGGCTCACAATAGGAAGTATGAGAAAATTCTTCTTTCCAGCGAGGGCAGTGGAATAGCCGACTGACAGAAGTGATGGTAACCAAATTACGGCAGGATGTAAGTATGCTTAGGACAGAGAGGGCGGTGGGAGAGTGATAAGTAAAGGAAATTGCGATGCCTGCATGTTGGACTAGTTATGGAAACCTGTACGCTCCATTATACGAAGCAATAGAGGGCCACGAGGGGAAGACATCAAAGTCGACTTCCACACAGCAGGAGTCCGGCTGGGTCACGCTCTCAAGGAGGAGCTAGCAGCAAGGTTAGGCAGCATGAAATGTCAGCAAGGCCCTGGTACATTCTCCGATATAACCGGGGGAGGTGGCAAGTTACCTAGCATGGGCCTGCAGGCTGACTTGGCTCTGTTTCCCAGCTAAAGACAAAAGGAGGAGGACTGATTTCCTGCAGGCGGTCGAGCTTGTGCAGCTGACGGCTGGGAGAGAGGCTCAGTTAGAAGAGCTTAGGCAGGGATAACCGGTCCTTATCTGCTGACATCCACTAGGTTGGCTAGGGAGGGACAGGCATTATCATTGACATCACTCGCTGACTGTGTGTAGCAACCAGATCTGCAGAAGGTGCTGCAAGCATGGGAATAAAGATTTTTAACAAGCCAGAGAAGTAATGGCTACCAGCAAGGCACTGGTATCATGCACTAGTAATTGCACCCAGCAACTGCCCATGTGTACAATGGCTCGGTGCCCAGCCGTATCTGAAGTGCAGCACAGCACAGGTACATGGCACTTACTGTGCAATCTGTATGCAGAGCTGGGCAGAAACAAACACTGATAAAGACATGGAAAAAGGAGGGTTCTGAATACACACAAGGGATGTGGGTTAAAAGCAACCTGCCCCAGCTTTTCACCGTTGGCTTAATCTACCTTCTCCAATGCTTCCATTGGTACAACAGAAATTATCATTAAACAGTAAAGATATAGAAAGTGAATTCACTTTTCACAGCTTTGTGTGTTACCTGTGTAACCTCTTGGGGAGGGGAGGGGATTTTTCTATTGTTTAAGGGTTGTACTTTCCATCTTTTGTGTGGGTCCTATAGATATGGTGGTTGACCTGATGGGGACAGCCTGCTACAGACCCCGATCCTTTTGCTCCCCAATCTATGGATAGGAAGACTGTCCCCTCACTCCCCTCAATATCCATAAGATGAAGCTGGCTAAGTAATGAACACTGACGCACGATATTTTATTTTCTGGCTGTTCATTGATTGGACAGGCCTGGCCAGCTCCTGGGTTGCCTGTGACAATGTGGGCTTCAGGCTTGGCTACAGGCAGCCTCCAACTGTTTGTGACCAGGTGGGGCTAGCAGGGGGGGAAGGGAGGGCAATGGGTTGGACTCTTTTCTTTGGTTTGATTGCTCCACTGGGAACTTAGGGCTGATTTGTTGCACGGGTCCTGTCAATCTGGGTTTTTTTCTTTCTTTTGTATTTCGGGTCACTCCCACCCTCCCTCTGGGGTTTGTGCTTGCCATGAGTTTGTCCCTTGCTTGCTGATCGGAGCTGGTTCAGGGTGAGGGTGGTGTTACCCGAGCGGAGCTTGGATGGATTGGCCGGGAGGGCCGATCAATGGTCCATCAGGTTGAAGGGAGGAGTGGCGGGTTTAGTTGCACCCGTGTGAGCGCCTTGCTGGGTTGCGTTAGGCGCCCTACGAGGTGGCAGTTGTGCCACTGCTGGATGCCCTCAGGCTGGTAGCCTGGGGTGGGCTTCTTGCTGGGATTGTGGCAATGAGTTATGTGTGTGCTCGGGTACGTGTATTGATGTTTTGTAATAAATCTGTGGCCCTTTGACTCCAGCAATTGTTGGTTATGAGGAGTTCACTCAGTGTAAAGAGAGAGGGTAGAAGTGGCTCAGTGGTGATGGCGATGCACAAGAAACCAAACAAGTCAGAAAAAATCATGGGCATCCCTACAGTGAATGACCTGAAGGGGCCACCATCTTGTTCTCTTCACTGCCTTTTCTCTCCCTCAGCCGTATGAGAAGGCTCCCCCCCACTACCGAAACTCCATCCAATGGGCACACAGATTCCATGCCAGTAAATTCACCGTCCCTTTTCCCAGGCCTCTGCTCACAGTCCACATCGGTCCACATCCCATTTATAGCCAGTACCATCCTTCCAGGCTGGTTTTCCCCGGACACAGCACTGATAAGCGCTTCTGGATACAATACCTCAGTGCCACCGTTCCTTCCCTCTCAGAGCATCCTGCGCTGCCCCTTCCCGGGGAAATCCCCACTCTGGCCACTGACCTCAGTTTCCGGACCCCACACACCCTGCAGGGCAGTTACTGACCCCTCCCGCACGTCTCCAGCTGCCACTCCAGTACTCCTGAAGGTGAATGGCTACCCCCTCCTCCACCTGGAGGGTCCCTGGGACTTCTGTGTGGTCACCTAACCGGAGGACCCCACGTCCCGTCCTATACAAGGGAGAAAAGGGCAAAAGCCCACAAAATCCCCACTCTTTTACATCTCCCACTTTAAACTTGGGATCCACTAGGAAGCCCATCCAAACCTTAAAGGAAAAGACACACATGTTTTCCCCAAACACATTACATTGGCTTACCCAATGCTCACTTTATCTATTTTATTTAGATTTATATTCCACTTATCACAGCACTTCAAAGTGGATTACATTCAGGTACTGTGGGTATTTCCCTATCCCCAGAGGGCTCACAATCTAAGTTTGTACCTGAGGCAATGGATGGTAAAGTGACTTGCCCAAGGTCACAAGGAGCGACAGCAGAACCCTGACCCTGGTCTCCTGGTTCATATCCATCCGCTCTAACCACTAGGCTACTCTGTTACGCGCCCCACCCGCGGTCATCTCGCGCTCGGGACCGCTCACCTTCGGGGTCACACAGCGGGTCCCAGTCCTATCTTCCTCGCGAGCCCAGCTAGGCCCCGGCGTACCGCAGCGGCAGTCACCGGGCCTTCGGTCACACTCCTGGCCCCACGCCGGGCCTCAGTGTCCCAGCAGCTAGCCACGCCCCTAAGCATGCACGTGCGCGGACCAGCAGCCCTGATATGGGTTCCAGGACGGGGCCTAGCTCCGTGGCGCACCCTGATTGAATGGATGTTAAAAGGAAGTTCCTGGCCTCACTTCCTTGCCTTGGCAATCAGGTCAGTTTCTTCCTGAGATTGCCCTTGCTCGTGTTCCTGCTTGCCTGTTCCTAGTCTTATTCCAGGATCCTTTCGTTCCACTTCCGTTCCTTCTTGTTCCTGCTTCTTTGCCCTGCTTGTTCCTGTCTTTGTTGTTCGTCTTCCTGGTCTTACCTCGGACTGCCTTTCTGGTAAAGACCTCAACCTGTTCCTGACCTGCCTGCCTGCCAAAGACCTCAACCTGTTCCTGACCTGCCTGCCTGCCAAAGACCTCAACCTGTTCCTGACCTGCCTGCCTGCCAAAGACCTCAACCTGTCCCTGACCTGCCTGCCAAAGACCTCAACCTGTTCCTGACCTGCCTGCCTGCCAAAGACCTCAACCTGTTCCTGACCTGCCTGCCTGCCAAAGACCTCAACCTGTTCCTGACCTGCCTGCAAAAGACCTCAACCTGTTCCTGACCTGCCTGCCTGCCAAAGACCTCAACCTGTTCCTGACCTGCCTGCCTGCAAAAGACCTCAACCTGTTCCTGACCTGCCTGCCAAAGACCTCAACCTGTTCCTGACCTGCCTGCCTGCCAAACACCTCAACCTGTTCCTGACCTGCCTGCCTGCCAAAGACCTCAAGCTGTTCCTGACCTGCCTGCCTGCCAAAGACCTCAACCTGTTCCTGACCTGCCTGCCTGAGACCTCAACCTGTTCCTGACCTGCCTGCCAAAGACCTCAACCTGTTCCTGACCTGCCTGCCAAAGACCTCAACCTGTTCCTGACCTGCCTGCCTGCCAAAGACCTCAACCTGTTCCTGACCTGCCTGCCTGCCAAAGACCTCAACCTGTTCCTGACCTGCCTGCCAAAGACCTCAACCTGTTCCTGACCTGCCTGCCTGCCAAAGACCTCAACCTGTTTCCTGACCTGCCTGCCAAAGACCTCAACCTGTTCCTGACCTGCCTGCCTGCCAAAGACCTCAACCTGTTCCTGACCTGCCTGCCAAAGACCTCAACCTGTTCCTGACCTGCCTGCCTGCCAAAGACCTCAACCTGTTCCTGACCTGCCTGCCTGCCAAAGACCTCAACCTGTTCCTGACCTGCCTGCCTGCCAAAGACCTCAACCTGTTCCTGACCTGCCTGCCAAAGACCTCAACCTGTTCCTGACCTGCCTGCCTGCCAAAGACCTCAACCTGTCCCTGACCTGCCTGCCAAAGACCTCAACCTGTTCCTGACCTGCCTGCCGCCTGTCAAAGACCTCAACTTGTTCCTGACCTGCCTGCCTGCCAAAGACCTCAACCTGTTCCTGACCTGCCTGCCTGCCAAAGACCTCAACCTGTTCCTGACCTGCCTGCCTGCCAAAGACCTCAACCTGTTCCTGACCTGCCTGCCTGCCAAAGACCTCAACCTGTTCCTGACCTGCCTGCCAAAGACCTCAACTTGTTCCTGACCTGCCTGCCAAAGACCTCAACTTGTTCCTGACCTGCCTGCCTGCCAAAGACCTCAACTTGTTCCTGACCTGCCTGCCAAAGACCTCAACCTGTTCCTGACCTGCCTGCCAAAGACCTCAACCTGTTCCTGACCTGCCTGCCAAAGACCTCAACTTGTTCCTGACCTGCCTGCCTGCCAAAGACCTCAACCTGTTCCTGACCTGCCTGCCAAAGACCTCAACTTGTTCCTGACCTGCCTGCCTGCCAAAGACCTCAACCTGTTCCTGACCTGCCTGCCAAAGACCTCAACTTGTTCCTGACCTGCCTGCCAAAGACCTCAACCTGTTCCTGACCTGCCTGCCAAAGACCTCAACCTGTTCCTGACCTGCCTGCCAAACACCTCAACCTGTTCCTGACCTGCCTGCCAAACACCTCAACCTGTTCCTGACCTGCCTGCCTGCCAAACACCTCAACCTGTTCCTGACCTGCCTGCCTGCCAAAGACCTCAACCTGTTCCTGACCTGCCTGCCAAAGACCTCAACCTGTTCCTGACCTGCCTGCCAAAGACCTCAACTTGTTCCTGACCTGCCTGCCAAAGACCTCAACTTGTTCCTGACCTGCCTGCCTGCCAAAGACCTCAACTTGTTCCTGACCTGCCTGCCAAAGACCTCAACCTGTTCCTGACCTGCCTGCCAAAGACCTCAACCTGTTCCTGACCTGCCTGCCAAAGACCTCAACTTGTTCCTGACCTGCCTGCCTGCCAAAGACCTCAACCTGTTCCTGACCTGCCTGCCAAAGACCTCAACTTGTTCCTGACCTGCCTGCCTGCCAAAGACCTCAACCTGTTCCTGACCTGCCTGCCAAAGACCTCAACTTGTTCCTGACCTGCCTGCCAAAGACCTCAACTTGTTCCTGACCTGCCTGCCAAAGACCTCAACCTGTTCCTGACCTGCCTGCCTGCCAAAGACCTCAACTTGTTCCTGACCTGCCTGCCAAAGACCTCAACCTGTTCCTGACCTGCCTGCCTGCCAAAGACCTCAACTTGTTCCTGACCTGCCTGCCAAAGACCTCAACCTGTTCCTGACCTGCCTGCCAAAGACCTCAACCTGTTCCTGACCTGCCTGCCAAAGACCTCAACCTGTTCCTGACCTGCCTGCCTGCCAAAGACCTCAACCTGTTCCTGACCTGCCTGCCAAAGACCTCAACCTGTTCCTGACCTGCCTGCCAAAGACCTCAACCTGTTCCTGACCTGCCTGCCGCCTGTCAAAGACCTCAGCCCGTTCCTGACTGGTCTGCCTGTTCTTCGACCCTCTGACCTCTGGATCTTGACCCTTGCTTCGTTGACCACTCCTCAGACTGATTCTTGGACTTGACCTTGCTCGCCTGACCTTGCTTGATTCTGGCTCTGTCCCTAGCCTTGTCATCACCAATACTCTTCTGGTTCGCTCTCCTCCATCCTGTTTCCAGCCTCGAACCCGATAGTGCTCTTCCGGTCCCTGTGGGCACGCCGGACTCAGGAGACCTTGCGAAGCCCACCTAAGTCCCAGCTGCCCGGGTCCCTACGAGCTCCTGGGGGGGACCTCGGGCTTCCAGTGGTGAAGATCTACACTGCCTCTGTCTCCTTCAGTGCTCAGCCCCCTGTGGTCAGTTCCCCTACTGCCTCAGGCCAGGGGTCCACCCCCGAGCGCAACATACTCCTCCACTCCACTTATTAAGAACTGCCACCATTATTACAATTATTTAAAACATTTCTTTCTCCCACCACTACATGCCTCAAAATTTCCAGGGGTCTTCCCCACCCTGAGCCCCCTGCAACCCCAGGCTCAAACAGGCACAAAGGGGCAGCTCCCTATACCCGTACGCTCACTGCTGCCTGTACTTTGCGGCAGGAGGAGTTCTTTGTGTAGGTGGCAGTATATGCACAGGAAGGTTTATTGTGAGATACCCGTGGCAGTATAGGCACAGGAAGGTTTATTGTGAGATACCCGTGGCAGTATAGGCACAGGAAGGTTTATTGTGAGATACCCGTGGCAGTATATGCACAGGAAGGTTTATTGTGAGATACCCGTGGCAGTATATGCACAGGAAGGTTTATTGTGAGATACCCGTGGCAGTATATGCACAGGAAGGTTTATTGTGAGATACCCGTGGCAGTATAGGCACAGGAAGGTTTATTGTGAGATACCCGTGGCAGTATATGCACAGGAAGGTTTATTGTGAGATACCCGTGGCAGTATATGCACAGGAAGGTTTATTGTGAGATACCCATGGCAGTATAGGCACAGGAAGGTTTATTGTGAGATACCCATGGCAGTATAGGCAGAGGGAAGTTTATTGTGAGATACCCGTGGCAGTATATGCACAGGAAGGTTTATTGTGAGATACCCGTGGCAGTATATGCACAGGAAGGTTTATTGTGAGATACCCATGGCAGTATATGCACAGGAAGGTTTATTGTGAGATACCCATGGCAGTATAGGCACAGGAAGGTTTATTGTGAGATACCCGTGGCAGTATATGCACAGGAAGGTTTATTGTGAGATACCCATGGCAGTATATGCACAGGAAGGTTTATTGTGAGATACCCGTGGCAGTATATGCACAGGAAGGTTTATTGTGAGATACCCGTGGCAGTATAGGCAGAGGGAAGTTTATTGTGAGATACCCGTGGCAGTACAGGCACAGGGAAGTTTATTGTGAGATACCCGTGGCAGTATATGCACAGGAAGGTTTATTGTGAGATACCCGTGGCAGTATAGGCACAGGAAGGTTTATTGTGAGATACCCGTGGCAGTATATGCACAGGAAGGTTTATTGTGAGATACCCGTGGCAGTATATGCACAGAAAGGTTATTGTGAGATACCCGTGGCAGTATAGGCACAGGAAGGTTTATTGTGAGATACCCGTGGCAGTATATGCACAGGAAGGTTTATTGTGAGATACCCGTGGCAGTATATGCACAGGAAGGTTTATTGTGAGATACCCGTGGCAGTATAGGCAGAGGGAAGTTTATTGTGAGATACCCGTGGCAGTATATGCACAGGAAGGTTTATTGTGAGATACCCGTGGCAGTATAGGCAGAGGGAAGTTTATTGTGAGATACCCGTGGCAGTATAAGCACAGGAAGGTTTATTGTGAGATACCCGTGGCAGTATAGGCACAGAAAGGTTTATTGTGAGATACCCGTGGCAGTACAGGCACAGGGAAGTTTATTGTGAGATACCCGTGGCAGTATAGGCACAGGAAGGTTTATTGTGAGATACCCGTGGCAGTATATGCACAGGAAGGTTTATTGTGAGATACCCGTGGCAGTATAGGCAGAGGGAAGTTTATTGTGAGATACCCGTGGCAGTACAGGCACAGGGAAGTTTATTGTGAGATACCCGTGGCAGTATATGCACAGGAAGGTTTATTGTGAGATACCCGTGGCAGTATAGGCACAGGAAGGTTTATTGTGAGATACCCGTGGCAGTATATGCACAGGAAGGTTTATTGTGAGATACCCGTGGCAGTATATGCACAGAAAGGTTTATTGTGAGATACCCGTGGCAGTATAGGCACAGGAAGGTTTATTGTGAGATACCCGTGGCAGTATATGCACAGGAAGGTTTATTGTGAGATACCCGTGGCAGTATATGCACAGGAAGGTTTATTGTGAGATACCCGTGGCAGTATAGGCAGAGGGAAGTTTATTGTGAGATACCCGTGGCAGTATATGCACAGGAAGGTTTATTGTGAGATACCCGTGGCAGTATAGGCAGAGGGAAGTTTATTGTGAGATACCCGTGGCAGTATAAGCACAGGAAGGTTTATTGTGAGATACCCGTGGCAGTATATGCACAGAAAGGTTTATTGTGAGATACCCGTGGCAGTACAGGCACAGGGAAGTTTATTGTGAGATACCCGTGGCAGTATAGGCACAGGAAGGTTTATTGTGAGATACCCGTGGCAGTATATGCACAGGAAGGTTTATTGTGAGATAGCAGTCTGCTGAAAATGCCTGCCTAGCTTCTGCTCAGTCCAGCACCACAGCTTCCATGGCTGCTTCTGCTCTAAAATATTAAGAAAAAACATACTAAAATCTTTGAATTAGGGGTTTATTTTCATGAGCTACATGATATGATTTTGGCTGTGTCTTTAAATTATACACTTTTTCCAGCCTTGTTGAACGATCTATTCAAGCATTCAGGCAATGATTTTATGTTTAAAAATAAGTGCTTTACTTAATACCTCAGTAAGCCGTAGAGAAGGCTATTTTTGAGAATGCCAGGTACACACTTTCTCTTGTCAGAGAGGATTAAAATCTAATATTATGGTGGGCAAAGTTACCATCTGGAAATATGGAACTTTAGAAAGTAAAATCTGTTAATAGTGTACCATAGCTTTATATCTGATGGCACTGTCCATTACGAGATACACGCATCCTACTTTATAAAGGGTTCCCATGGGCACAGAATAAAATAAAGGAAAATCCAAAACAACCTGCATACTAAGTCTTTCCCCCTAAGAATATTCTAGCATTAAGCCATTCAAGTAGCACTCAGGCCCATACAGTACAGTGCGCTCCGGCGGAGTGCACTGTTAACCCGCGTTTGGACACGCGTTTTCGACGCGCTAGCTTTACCCCTTATTCAGTAAGGGATAATAGCGCGTCGAAAACACATGTCCAACCCCCCCGAAACTAATAACACCCGCAACATGCAAATGCATGATGATGGCCCTATTAGTTATTCCCGCGCGATACAGAAAGTAAAATGTGCAGCCAAGCGATATTAAGTTGGAGGCCCCAAAAGTTAAAAATAATTTTAAAAAAATAATTTAAAATTGGCCCACGGCTTGAAAACCGGACGCTCAATTTTGCCGGCGTCCGGTTTCCGAACCCGTGGCTGTCAGCGGGTTTGAGAACCGACGCCAGCAAAATTGAGAGTCAGCTGTCAAACCCGCTGACAGCCGCTGCTCCTGTCAAAAAAGAGGCGCTAGGGACGCGCTTTTTACCGCTGGCCCTAATTTGAATAATTTTATTTTCTGAATCGCGCGCACAGGAGAGTGACCTGAGCAGGCAGCGGGAGAGCAGGCGCTCGCCCGCTCTCCCGCGATTTTTACTGTATCGGCCTGACTGTAAGCTTAACCTTGGTCCCTTGGCTTTAACACAGTCTAAAAATGATGAGATGGTTTCTGTTCTGCTTTTTACGTGCCTGTGACTTCCTTCCAAGTGCCTGAATCCATCTTGAAGTGGTGGAGAACAGTAGCAATGGTGACTGGCATGGGTCTTAATATTTCCCTCTTTCATATCCTTCAGTTCCCCCTTCAACGCCGCACTGCAGCATCAGAGGAGCTGTTGAAACCGGTCACTATATCACCCTCGAATGCTTCTCCAGGGATGGAGTGCCCCCTCCTACCTACCAGTGGAATAAAGTAGTAGGAGCTGAACTCAAGCCCACACCACCAGAAATGAGTGAGTAACAACCCTTAAAGCACTGTATGTAGTGCTTAGGAGCCTCATGTTATATGGTTATTGATTGTTTTGTTTGCATTGAATGTTTTTGTTATTGTTTCTTTATTCATGTGTTGGTGCTGGTACTGCTGCAGTTTGGCTGTTCCTTGCTTGGAGCATTTACTGAATAAGCAAGCGAGACACAGGTTTAACTATTAAATAAAGTGATCTGCTGGGAGCTTCTCTTTCAATTCATTTTTGAGCGTGAAGAGCATCTCCCTGAGTAACAGATCGACAGTGCATCACCGACTGTCACAGTGGCAACAGCTAAGAAACGGTCAGTTTTTGCTTGGCAGCTTAAACAAACTTGTTGCTGGGCCCTTTTTCTATTTCAGTTTTTATTCCGTTCCTGGGGAGATATTAGTCCAGAATTTCCAGTGCACATCCCATTTAACTGCTTCTATTTCTGACGTACTGAGCCTTAGCAAAAGCCCCAGTGAAGAGAATACGCCAGTACCTGTAAGCAGAGGCTTAGCATAAAAGGCCCAGGAAAGCAGAGCTTTTGCAACAGGAAACCTGGTCAGAAGAGGAGCCATAAAGCCTCCAGTACAGTGGTTCCCAAACCTGTCCCGGAGGACCCCCAGCCAATCGGGTGTTCAGCATATGCACAATGAATTTGCATGAGATACATTTGCATGCAATGAACACAGTACATGCAAATCCTTCTCATGCATATTCATTGTGCATATTCTGAAAACCCGACTGGCTTGGGGGTCCCTCAGGACAGGTTTGGGAACCACAGCTCTAATATCCTTGCTTCCAGTCCTGTGTTCTGCTCACTGGCAGGCGACAGCGTCTGTGCACAAGATCTATTCATGTCACAGATAAAAGATGTTCTGATATTTGGAAATGAACACACATAAGGCCAAAATTACAAAAGAAAACAAAATGTGGCTCTCGTTGAGCTCTACGTACAATGTGGGGTGCAAATCCTAACTCTCCTTTGGCCAGACTAAACCTGTTCCCTAACTTACAGGCTGATTCAGTAAAAACGCGGGAGAGCGGACGAATGCCCGCTCTCCTGGCGCGCGCACCGGCCACTCGCCGGTGCGCGCGATTCAGTATTCAAATTAGGTGGTGCAGTAGAAACGGTGAAAAGGAGGCACTAGGGACACTAGCGCATCCCTAGCGCCTCCTTTTGACCCGGAGCGGCGGCTGTCAGCGGGTTTGACAGCCGCCGCTCAATTTTGCCGGCGTCGGTTCTCGAGCCCGCTGACAGCCATGGGCTCGGAAACCGGATGCCAGCAAAATTGAGCGTCCGGTTTTCAGCCCGACAGCCGCCGGCCCAATTTAAATTTTTTTTTTCTTTTACTTTTTACACCCTTCGGGACCTCCGACTTAATATCGCCATGATATTAAGTCGGAGGGTGCAGAAAAAAGCAGTTTTTACTGCTTTTCTGTGCACTTTCCCGGTGCCGGCAGAAACTAGCGCCTACCTTTGGGTAGGCGCTAGTTTCTGAAAGTAAAATGTGTGGCTTACTGAATCGCGTGGGAATACCTAATAGGGCCATCAACATGCATCAACATGAGGGCGCTATTAGGTGCTGCGGGTTGGACGCGCGTTTTCCTCCCCTTACTGAATAAGGGGTAAGGGAAAACGTGCGTCCAAGGGCAGGTTGAAAGGCCGTGCCTCCTATTTATTATCGCTGCGATATTAAGTAGGAGGAAAAAGTAAACAAATTTTAAGCCAAAAAAAAACAAAACGCCAGCAATCAGGTGCAGGAAACGGATGCTCAATCGAGAAGCGTTTTCCTAACTACTGCTGACAGCCGACGCCCTCGGGCTCTCCTTGCTAATGCGACCCCCTAATTTAAATATTGCATGGTGCCCCCAGGGGGTGCCTGGGGACGCATTAAGAAAGCGGGCGCTGACTGTTCAGCTTTCTGCACCAAAGTATTGCATCGGCCCCAAAGCAAACAAGCAAAAGGCAGACAGAAAAAGAGGCAAGGAGACACTGCAAGTCTCACCCATTCTTCCCTATAGGTAGAGGTTAAGCATGATTTAGGTAGAGATTAAGTAGTTAAAATGTAAATGGAAGGAGGACCATTTGGGACCAACATCTCAACTGGGTGCTCACCCACTGAAAAAAAAACCCCCAAAAATCCCCAAACAAATAAAATCCGGTGATTTAGATTAATGAGCTCTCAGCTCAGGTGTAGCAGGGCTCTGGTTGTGGGTGCTGCTTTACCTAAAGATGACTCCCCTGGTCCCAATGCTAGCACTTTCCAGTCCTTTGCACACCCTTTATTCCAAAATCAGTAAAGGTATAAGAACTAAAATAGAATCACAACAAAACATAAGGCGATAGGATTAGCGCCTCTACA
This sequence comes from Rhinatrema bivittatum, assembly GCF_901001135.1. Lineage (NCBI taxonomy): Eukaryota > Metazoa > Chordata > Amphibia > Gymnophiona > Rhinatrematidae > Rhinatrema > Rhinatrema bivittatum. Next base: position 588,945 of record NW_021820411.1, read on the forward strand.
ACGCACGTCCAACGTGGAGTGAATCTAATAGCGCTCATCACATGCAACTGCTTTTCTGTACCGCCTCCTACTTAATATCGCTGCAATATTAAGTAGGAGGAAAAAGTAAAGTTTTTGTTTCGGCCCGTGTGCGTGTATCACGTGAACTGTGTGTACGCGCGCACACACGGGTGCCTTACCTGAACGCATGCGCACCGTCAGCTTTGCGCCTATACCTTCCGACTGCGAGATGCGCACGGGCCAAGCTCCTGCAAGGTGCCCCGGTGAATGGCTCCCGGCCACGGTCTTTCCATGCAGTGAGCGGACTTCAAACAGACTCCCGGCACCAAATCCCAGCCCTGGCCCCGACTGAGCTGGGCGGAAGGGGCCCGGGCCCAAACCGATAGATAAATAAATGTGGGAAACCTCCAGAGGCAAAGGGCTAAGACATGAAAAGCAGAACATTAAGCGGCGATGCGTCTTTGTGAGCGAGAGCACAACAGAAAAGCAAGCCTTGTATTTTCTGTTGTAGATTCCAATACAGGCGAGCTGATCATCGGCAATCTCAGTACTTTTGAGACGGGACATTACCGGTGCACTGCTACCAACAGCCTCGGCAATGCAACTTGTGAACTCGACTTAAGCACGGGAGGTAAGCAGGTTTCCATTTCTGCTATTAAATGGAGCTATCTCTTTTTCTTTTAAATATCAGGGTTTTCACTCCCTCCTCGAGTGCACTAGGTGGCAATAGTCATAGGCAGGCCAGTTCCAACCGTGCCCTAAAGCATCACCGTGCACTCCAGAGGAACACAACCCAGCAGCTCCAGTGAAGTAATTTAATGTACGTCTTAGGGCTGGGGAGCCGGCGTCCTTTTGTACATCCTCATGTGTGCAGAATCAGCTGCTGAGTAACTCTACATAGTAATGATAATCTTATTTATTTGACATTAATGTCACCACATCTTTCCTAGATTTTTCAAAATAGCAGCTTCCAAATGCCTGGACCTTGTTTCAGCCTTCATTGGGCCTGAATTGGAAGTGTATACTATGTATGGATGTGTGTTTTATATATATACAGTATCTATATATTTTTTTTACATTTCCCAGTATAAAAGGTGAGCAGCTATTTTGTCCTGGCCACATCTCCTTACTCTACACTACCTCCTTTTCTGGAGCTGTGCTTTAGCTCTTTGTACAATATTCAAACTCATCTCCTGATCGAGAAAACACCCCAGAAGTCCCTCTCGTAGCACATCCCAGTCTGCTGAGATTTGAAAGGGTGGGAGAGCTGCTGGCAGAGTTCTCCAAGGTGCATTTCAGCTTTAAATGGGGAAAGGGCCAGAAATTTGTCCAAGGCTTGGGGTTAGATCCTCGTTGAAGCCTGCGCTTCATTTGCTCTGACTGAATCAGTTCAGATGTTTCTGGTAACCCTTCAGCCGGAAAGGTAGGCAGAGGCACAGACCCCATGCCAAGACTCAAGGCTGCTTGGGTTTTCTTGCTGACCGGGCCTAAATTATTTCAAAGAAACCTATGTAATTTATAAGCATTTGATACTCTGCCTCTTCCTAACTGGTAATGTAGAAACATTCCCTTTGAAAGATATTCGCCAGGTTTGGCAAACAGGAAACTTTGGGGTAGATTTTCAAACCGCGCAATTTGGCGTACTTTTGCTGGCGCATCAGGCGCAAGCAAAAGTACGCGGGATTTTAGTACATACGCGCGTATCCGCTAAAATCCTGGATTGGCGCGCGCAAGGCTATCGATTCTGTATAGCCGGCGCACGCCGAGCCACGCAGCCTACCTCCGTTCCCTCCGAGGCCGCTCCGATTTCGGAGCGGCCTCGGAGGGAACTTTCTTTTGCCCTCCCCTCACCTACCTAACCCACCCTCCCGGCCCTGCCTAAACCCCCCCTTACCTTTGTCGGGGGATTTACGCCTCTCGGAGGGAGACGTAAATCCCCGCGCGCCAGCAGGCCGCTAGCGCGCCGGGACGCGACCTGGGGGCGGGTACAGAGGGCGTGGCCACGCCCCCGGACCGCCCCGGGCTGTAACCACGCCCCCCCCTCGCGAAACCCCGGGACTTACGCGAGTCCCGGGGTCTGCGCGCGCCGGTGCGCCTATTGAACATAGGCGCACCGGCGCGCAGGGCCCTGCTCGCCTAAATCCGCCCGAATTTAGGCGGATTTAGGCGAGCAGGGCTCTGAAAATCCACCCCTTTGCGTGGGCATCACATAGCCACAAGTGCATAGCTATGAATGAAAACAGTACAAGTGACAGCACGGCCCCAACAACCAATGGGGAAGCACTAATTGGCTAAATTTTGCAACTAGCATGTGCTGAAATGCTTCAGCCGGCTGACAACGCTGGGCTAAAATGACCAGCGCTATTTCTTTTTGTCCCGGGCTTACTCCCCCCCCCTTCCCACACCTTGCCAGCAAGCTATGCAGTAATCCAAACAGCCAGCAAAACTATATATATATATATATATATATATATATATATATATATATATATATATATATATATATATCCAGCCACTCCCCGCAAGTTACCTCGTTCAGATCAACAGGACCTCTTTATTATCAACCTCGCGTTTGTGCTTTTTAATAAATCGATCCCTAGCTGGGACAGGGGATGGATGTGAAGACAGAAAAGTAGATGAATGATTGAAAAAATATATTCTGCACTATTTATGTAGCATTAGGTCACTTCCTTATTGTGCTGCTTGTCATTTATTTGCAGAGTCAGACCCTCCCCTGTTGTAACAGTACTTTCAGTACTGCGTTCCTTTTGTACTGTGCTTGACTGTTCTTACTCTATTTACTGCACGCTGTGTCTCTTGTAGAACCCCTACCTGTCGTAACTGAGCTATTTATTTTATTTATTTGTTTTCGTATACAGACATTCGATGGAGATATCACATCGGTTCACATGTAACAGAACAGTAAATAAGGCATAGGCTGCTTATTTTTACAGGGGTAGATTTTCAAAAAGCGCGCCTTAGCGAACTTTTGTTGGCGCATCAGGCGCAAACAAAAGTACGCGGGATTTTAGTAGATACGCTAAAATCCTGGATCGGCGCGCGTAAGGCTGCCGATTTCGTGTAGCCGGCGCGCGCCGAGCCGCGCAGCCTGCCGCCATTCCCTCCAAGGCCGCTCCGAAATCGGAGCGGCCTCGGAGGGAACTCGCTTTCGCCCTCCCCTCACCTTCCCCTCCCTTCCTCTATCTAACCCACCCCCCCGGCCCTATCTAGACCCCCCCCTTACCTTTGTCGGGGGATTTACGCCTCCCGGAGGGAGAAGTAAATCCCCGCGCGCCAGCGGGCCTCTAGCGCGCCGAGACGGGACCCGGGGGCGGTTCCGGAGGACGCGGCCACGCCCCTGGACCGCCCCGGCCCGAAACCACGCCCCCGGGCCCGCCCCCGAACGCCGCGTCCCGCCCCGAAAACGCCGCGCCGATCGGCCCCGCCCCCGACACGCCCCCCTCGAAAAACCCCGGGACTTACGCGAGTCCCGGGGCTCTGCGCACGCCGGTATGCCTATGTAAAATAGGCGCACCAGCGCGCAAGGCCCTGCTCGCGTAAATCCGGGCGGATTTACGCGAGCAGGGCTCTTAAAATCCGCCCCACAGTGTAACTTAAAGAATAACTTAGAAAGGATAACTTAGAAATGTTAAATTACAGAGTAACTTAGAAAGGTTAACATTTTAAAATGTGATTTGGAAACATTTGGGAAACATTCATCTATTGCAGTGACTACTTACAATTGGGAACATCTAGGACAGGTGGTTGGGGACTGGGTATTGCAGGTGGGTCAGGAGAGAGGGGTGGCTTGCAAGATGGTAACAGGGTGACTTGGGGTGGTTAGCAGTTTACCATATGATGTGGTTTTACGGAGTAAAGGGTATTGGTGAGGGTGGGAAGGTTAACAGGGAGCTGGCTGATCCACTTGTGCCATGGGAGGGAGAGGTAGCTTGCGTGATGAATTCAAGGTTTAGGTGGAACATTCAACGGGAGTGCAGTCATGAAGGAGAGAGGATTTACTTACATGCAGTGGGAGGAGGCTTGGGCGAGGAGGGCTAAGTTTTGCTCTAGTTGGAGAAGTGTGAAATAAACGATCATGACGATTGATGATATATAAAGAAGGTAGAGGGTTATTTATATATAAAAGTGCATCAGCTTAGCTGTGGGACAGATGGTAACTGTGAATGCAAGATGTTAAAAGCGCATATAGCTGTGGTTGCAAAACAATGACTGTAAATATTAATCTAAAAATTGTAAAACCTGACAGAAAATTGTTTAATAAAAGGGCTAGATGTGACGCGTCTCCTTTAAGGAGGGTCTGGTGAAGCATCAGGGAAAGGGAATGGTTAGAATCCAAGGCATGTTAGAACCTTGGGCGGAAGAAGAGATGAGGAAAAGGTTGAACAGAGAGAATTTTACCGGGGAAAGTCAGGAACGGAATTTGTCTGAGGGGGATTTGCCCTGCCTGAAGCAAGACTAAATAATTCGGCTCCAAGGTCTCCTGCAGTTGTGCAAACGTTGCATCCCAATTTGGTGAACGGTGTTGGGTGGCAGTGCCGTGGGTGAAGTTGGAGTGGCCATTTCTACATGTGCCAAAATGTCTTTACATACGTCTTGCATTCATTTACCATCTGTCCACAGCTAAATGCTTGCCAAACACTATATCTATCCATCTTGATATATTTGCATGACAGTTGTTGATATTTGTCAAAACCCAACCATCTCTTCTTGAGGTCACCGATATTTTGGGTGACTCAAGCCTAAAGTGATTACTGTTTGAGAGCTAACCCTGCACCCGCTGGGCTGGAGGTTAGATATTCCCGATCATTGCAAACCTGGAGTCATAGGCCCTTGCTACTTTCTCTTCATTCAACACTGGCCTTCTACATTGCAGCTGGAGAAGGTATCATTGCTGCAGCAATCATTGGAGCCCTCCTCCTGGCCGCTATCATTTGTGCCATTGTCATCTTTCTAACCGTAAAGCTAAAGAAGAGTAAAAAGGAGAAATTTGCTGCCACTGAAATGAAGTAAGACTCTTTTTTTTTAAATGTAAAAACGTAACCATTTGTCTAAATTTAAATCTTGAAGCATCTTGATCGATTGCTATATTAATGCATGGGATCCATTCATTATCAGTGTCCTAAGTTCTAATGTAAATATCATGATATTTTCCCTGATGAGTGGAACTTTTGAAAGTTATTATTATTTTATACTCAAGTTGCTTAGTTGGGTTGTAATACCCATGTCTATGCCCAAAATGACTACCCGTTCTCTACACATGTCAACACCTACAGTCATTGCTAGCTCACCATCAGGGCTGGATTACAACAGGCTGAGGCCCTGACCTATCAGGTTTTAGAAGCCCCATAGCATTACCAATAAAAATGTAAAATGTGAAATTTAGTAAACTTTGTTTGTACCTAGAGACCCCTCATAAACTGAGGCCGTATTGTAGCGTATACCGATATCCGGCATTGTACATAAACGCCTGTGTTCATACGTACAATTGATTGCTAGCTCATTCTATACCTGTATTCACAATGATTACAGGCATAACCAGCCTCCGCCTATCACTGTCTGTGAACCATCTGCAACAGAATGTGTAGAAGCCAATGATAGCAAAGACTCTCATCTGTTAACTCATTATCACTCTTCCTGACACACGAAGTTCTCGTTGAATACACTTTTTTTCCTTTGATTAAAGTGATCATCATGGTTCTTCCCGACTTTATCCTAGGGCAGTGAATCAGACCCAACAAGAGAGCAGCCCCATGTATGGGAGTGGAGCGGCAGAACAGAGAGAGCCTGCCAGTGAAAGCTTGCTCGCAGCCCAGCCCGAGACAAAGGATTATACAGGGCACACCTACGAGGGGCAGCACGCTGAGCACGTCACTTCTGCCGTCATTGAAAACGGAGAGATGGAAGGAGAAGAAGCACCAGCCATGGCCTAAGCTTCAGCCAGATGCTTGCTCCTCTCTTGCAAACACAGATTTCATTACTCAGCATTTATTTGGTATTCTGTTGGTGAGGTGGCGCTGTTTACCTGAAAACAGAACAGAGCACATATGGAATATTACTGGAGAGCTCACCAGCATTTAACCCCTCTCTTTTTAGACATGTGTTAGGGTCTCCCAAAATGTTTAAAACAGTGCTAAGGCTCCTCCTGCTCTGAACACACTGAGATAGGTGACATGGCCAGAGGTGTTTTTTCTGGGGGAGTCAGTGGAGATTTGGAGTTAAAATTAAAAATTCCATTGTGAGACAGGCAATGCCCAGGGATTGCTACAGCTGCCAAGGAGATAGTTAATGACATTTTCTCTGTGTGTTAAAGAGAGGATATACCCTGCCCTCCCCCCCTTCTCCAGCACTCAGCTTTTATCATTCACACTTATCCCTTTCTGGATTAGTGTGAACAGGCTTAGGTCTCGTGTGTATTTAATACTTAAGGCTGACCTGCGGCCTCCTCGGAGGTAGAGCTTTGCACTGCCAAGAAAGAAACCCCCTTTGATTCCTGAGCCCAGCTTCCGTTCCACAGGCCTACCGGAGATGACGAGACTGCAGAGTCAGCCCCACAGTCCCTTAGGAGCTAGTAAAACTTCCTGAAGGAGTCACAGCTTGTGGCCCCTGGATGAGGACAAAATAATTACTAGGCTATCATGAGAGGGGGTAAAATTTCCAACTGGTTCCTAATGAAGGCTTATAGCAGAGGTCCCCAAATCTGGTGCTTGAGGCCTGTAACCCAGCCTGGTTTTCAGGATTTCCACAATGAAGATGCATGGGATATATTTCCCCTAGTGAAACCTCACATGGGATACTGAGCACAGTTCTGGAGACCCCACCTACAGAAAGATACAAACAGAACTGAGTGGGTCCACAGGGTGACTACTAAAATGGTCGGTGGTCTTCATTCTAAAGCATACGGGGATAGACTTAAAGATCAAAACATGTACACCCTAGAGGAAAGGTGAGATATGATAGGACATTCAGATATCTCTCAGGTTTCCATGCACAGGAGGAGAGCCTCTTTCAATGGGAAGGAGGCACTAGAATGAGGGGTCATGAGATGAGGGTGAAAGGGGGCAGACTCAGGAGTAATCTTAGAAAATATTTCTTTACAGAGAGGGTGGTAGATGTGTGGAGCAGCCTCCCAATGGAAGTGGTGGAGACAAAACCAGTAACTGAATTCAAGAAAACATGAGATAAGTACAGGGGGTCTCTACGGAAGTGAGGAGAATTATAATGCTAAATTAATTAATTGGATTGGCAATACGGTCTTTTTCTGCCATCCTGTTTCTATGGGTCTTGCCTCCACTAAACACAAATATATCTCATGCATCTTCATTGAGAACATTTCTGAAAAGCAGGCTGTAGTGTGGATCCCTGGCTTACAGCGTTGTAATCCCAGAAAGGGCTGATTCTGACTGAGCAGAAGCAAAGTGTCCTCCCCAAAATGCATTTAATTATTACAAAAACATTTCTTCAAATATAGCATTAGGCTACGTTTTGCCTCACCCTTCAAATTAACCACTGTAGCTGCAGTTTTCTGATTCATTTGCATTTCTAATTTTGTTGTATGATCCAGTAACGCTTTAGGGAAATTTCCCCGTGCGAGATCATAATGCAAACCTGTGCGAGGGCTGCACGCTTGAATGAAGTTTAATCCCCAGTGCCAGCTGCACACAGTATTAGGAGTAGCACTGCAGTCTCCAGGCGTTTATCAGCAGGATCGGCACAAGCTTTGGAAAAGAGAGGTGGCCAGCCACCATTCTTACACTTCTGCCCCCAGCCTTTCACCCTCACCTATTCTGCACTCCAGTGGTGGCAGCTTCTCCACTTGGCTTGGTTCGTGGCCCTTTCTCTTGCAATGGCTCCTCCATTCAGCCAGGCCCCAGTTCGGCTCCTCCAGCTGTAGCTCAAGCCCCACTTCTATCCTTGGCAGGAGCTGTAAAGCACCACATTTTAGGTGCCTAGGTCTTTTTGTTTTAGCCCTGTTTATTAGAATGAGGTTTTATGAGTGAGCGAGAAGGGAAATATACTGTACGTAAGCTTAAAACATAAACTGGCAGAAGCCAGTCAGGTGGGTCAGTGGAAGAGCTGCAAACAGCCAGGTGGGAAATCCAGCTTTCACTTCCAACCCTAGCTTGTGCTTCCAGGGGCAGCTGGGGCTGGGGATGCTGTGGGAGCAGCGTCCATGGCCCCCCAAGGGGCTAGAGTCAGGAAAAGAGAGAGCCAATTAGGCTCCACATTTTTACCCCATTGGATACAGGGACTTGTAGTTCTGATTTCCTGATTACAGTCCCCAAGAAAAAACAAGCCTACAAGTGCCTGCCTGCAGTGCAGTAAAAGCAGCATTGGGTCAGCCTGTCCTGAACAGCTGGAGGCAGCTGGCAGCCCTGCTGCCATTCTACAGCACCTGGGTAAGATGGACACAAAGCCCGCGGCGTTAGCTGCAAACAAAGGCTTATGGTGCTGTAGCCCCAGTTGGGGTTAACTCTGACTGAGCTGAAAGCCCAAACCAATAGATGAAAAGTGCTGGGCCGAAAGAACTAAAAAAAAATAAAAACAAAACACAACTAGGTGTCACCAAGGATCGCGGACAGGAGAGGAAAAAAAAAAGGTCAAGGACGAGTTATTTCCTGCCCTGCATCGTCTTCGGCGTTTGGAACTTTTCTTGAAAGAAGTTAATTGCAAAAGATCTTTCTGCCCAGGTACTTTCCTACATTAAAGCCCTAATTTTAAAAAACCCACGCGCACAAAAACTGGGGGATACGTGTATGGCCAGGCCGTGCACATATAGGAAAATTGGGTCTTACCTGCTCATTTTCGTTCCTGTAATACCACAGATCAGTCCAGACCCCTGGGTTATGCACTCCCACCAGCAGATGGAGGCAGAGAACAAAACTTTGAGGCCCTGCTATAAACCAAGTGTGCCACCTGCAGCTCCTCACCATTGATTAATACCCAAGCCAAGATACAATTAAAAAAAAACTATTAGAAACCCAATAAGGGCAAACAAGAAAAAAGGGTTGGATTCCCCCGAACCTGGAAACCCAGTTCCGGACCTTAGCCCATAACATTCAAAATGAATAGAGAAGATCCCTTCTAGACATCTGATATACAGCGGCTAACTACCAAGCAAGCCAGTCTTTCGGCAGTTCTACCAGGGCGGGCCTCTGGACTGGTATTACAGGAACAAAAATTAGCAGGTAAGACCCAAGTTTCCTTTCCTGGACATACCCAGATCAGTCCAGGCCAGTGGGATGTACCAAAGCCACACTACACCGGGCGGGAACCCGAAAGACCTGCTCTCAGAACGCTTTCCCCAAAAACTGCGTCCTCCAGTGCCCGTACATCCAAGTAGTAATGTCTTCTAAAGGTATGCATAGAGGACCAGACTGCGGCCCTACATATTTCTTCAGGAGATACCAACTGACACTCTGCCCAGGAAGCCGCCTGCACTCTCATAGAATGCGTTTTCAAACCAGCTGGACTGAGCCGACCCTTGCCAATGTAGGCCGAACAAATGGTCTCCTTCAACCAGTGAGCCAAGGAGGCCTTGGACTCCTTCTCTCCTTTTTTCAGACCCCCAAATAATACAAAAAGGTGGTCCAACTTCCAAAAGGAATTGGTGACTTTCAAACAACGGATCAGGACCCGGCGAACATCCAACAGGTGAAGGTCTCTACCCGACCATGAATCTCGAGACAAATCTGGAAAACGAGGCAATTCCATGGATTGATTCACATGGAAGGCAGGTACAACTTTAGGCAAAAAGGAAGGCACTGTACGCAAAGACACCTTATCAACTGAAATGTGTAGGAAAGGATCCCGACAGGAGAGAGCCTGCAGTTCTGAAATACGTCTAGAACAGCAAATGGCCACCAGGAAAACAGTCTTCAAAGTAAGGTCTTTTAGGGAGGCCCCTCACAATGGTTCAAAGGGCAGAGCACAAAACGCCCATAAAACCAGATTAAGATTCCAGTCCGGACACAACATACGAACCGGAGGGCGAAGATGCTTTACCCCTTTTAGGAAGCAGACAACATCCAGATGGCTGGCCAGGGGCTTGCCGCCTACACGGCCCCTGTGACACCCTAGTGCCAAAACCTGGACCTGGAGAGAATTATAAGCCAAGCCCTGCTGCAGAAAGGCCACTGAAAACGGCACTACGCCTTGCTGATCACAAAAGGCCTCAAACACTTTCTATACCCTGACATACACCATTGAAGTGGAAGGGCGTCTAGCCTGGAGGAGGGTGGAAATCACAGGTTCCGAATAACCCTTCATGCGTAACTGCCACCTTTCAAAAGCCAAGCCACGAGAGAGAAGTGATCCTCTCGATCCAAAAAGATGGGTCCTTGACGTAAGAGGTCTGGAAGATGGGACAGATGTAACAGACTATCTAACTGAATGAGGCCTGCAAACCAGGGATGCCGTGGCCACTCTGGAGCCACCAGGGCCACTGAACCTGGATGTTCCACTGTACACCAAAGAACCCGACCGATAAGAGGCCAAGGAGGAAAAGCATACAGGAGAATCTCGGTTGGCCACTTGCACACGATGGCGTCCAGTCTGACCGACCCGACCTCCTTCTTGCGACTGAAGAACCTTGTTGTCTTTGAATTGGCTTGAGTCGCCCTGAAATCCAGCTGGGAAGTCCCCCATCTGGCACAAATGTGATTCCAGGAACAATCGCCTCCAGACCTAGCAACCTTTGCAGAGTGTCCTCCACCATGGCCCGTTTGTTGTGGGAAATGCAGCGTAATTCCAGAAAAGTGTCCTTGAGAGGGCGAGAAAATTCTAAGGCGTCTCTTATTACTTCCAGCACCCACTGATCGGAGGTGATTTTGACCCACCCCTCATAAAACTGGAACAGCCTGTCCCCGACTGCTACACATGAGGAGTGGGTGGGTCTGATCTCATTGGGCAGGCTTACCGGCCCCAGCTCCTTGGCTGGAGCCGCAGACCTGTTGGATCCCCGAAAGGACTGCTGTTGAGTTGTGGACTGTCTGGAACCGGAGGAAGAAGGGGCACCCTTCCCGGACCTGAATCTCTGAGAATCCCGAAAATGGGCTGGCAGAGCGAAGGATTTTTGGAAAGGCTTCTTATCCTCGGGCAGCTTCTTACCCTTGGTGTCTCCCAGGGACTTCATAAGCTGGTCCAGATCCTCCCTAAAGAGAAGCTGCCCCTGAAAGGGAAGGTTACATAACTGAGATTTGGAGGATGCATCCGCCGCCCAGTTTCAAAGCCACAGCAGCCGCCTGGCCGCTACAGATGAAACCCTACTCCGGGCCGTGGTACGCACTAGAACATATAAGGCATCTGCCACATAAGTGACTCCCGCCTCCAGTCGGGTCGCCTGGGAAGGGGACAAGACCCCGGAGGAAGCCGGATCCTGAGGTTTTTGAGTCCATCACAAACAGGTGCGCTGCATCATGCTCGCACAGATCGCCACTCAAAGATGAAACCTCAAACAGGCATTTAAGGTGAAGCTTCATTTGCAATCCTGCACATCTCTTAGAGCAGCGGCTCCTGCCACCGGGATGGTAGTCCTCTTAGTGACCGCTGACACCGCTGCATCCACCTTAGGAGTCTTAAGGTGGTCCAAATGTTTCTCGAGCACTGGATACAGCTTAGCTATAGCCTGGCCGACCTTGAGGCCTGCCTCCGGAGAGTCCCATTCCCAGCTAATAAGCTTCTGAATTTTCTTCGGGATAGGGAAGGCGCTGGGCGGGCCCCGGAGCCCATCCAGGACTGGGTTAACACCCTTCCTATCGGATTCTTCCTGAGTGAGCTTCAGCCACAACTCCTCCAGCACCTGAGGGATAAGGGGTCGCAACTCCTTAAACAGATGAACCACACATTGATCGTCCCCTTCCGCTCCAGGCTCCACCTGAATCTGATCGTCCCTGCCAGTTTCTAGATTTGGGGAGAGAGTCTCATCCGGGTCTGCAGCAGCGTCCCCTTGTGGTCGATATCCCCACAGGCCATGGTAGCATGTGAGACCCGAGAGTCTGTGCACGATTTGGAGCACTTTGGGACCCCCCAATTTCCCTCCTGGGGTTTGCGCTTCACTGATTTCCTGGCCAAGAAGGCCTCATGCATGAGGAGCACGAACTCTGGCGAAAAACCAGCCAGGCCCGTCTCGTTGCCACTGGAATCAGATTTCGATTCCCTCATGTCTCCCTGACCCGGCTCCCGTACCTCGGGGGACAGTAGAGTGGGATCTTCCTGGGACTCCTTCCTGATAGTTGCAGCTGAGGTCGCAGGAGCCCTGCCCTCGAAGCTGCCACATGCGCGGCCTTCTTGGACTTTAACCCTTTAGAAGGGGAACCCTCTCCCCCCCCTGCAGCACAAGTGCACAGGGAGAGGGAATCCAAGTAGGCCGACCACACACCACAGGCCTCTACCAGAGGCTTTTCTGCCATTGGCGCAATGCAGCAAAGTCCCCAGGGTCCTCCCCGGGTGGGAAACAGCACCGTTGCAGAGATCACACGGGAAAAATGCGATTTCCCCAAAATGGTGCGTGCGCCAAAACTAACCCGGCACCGCCGAGCAGACGCACAGGGAAGGCAGCCGGCAGTGGAGAAAAACAAAAACAAAATGGCCCCTGTGCTCAAAATAGCTCAGCACCGCCGAGCAATCGCATGCAGGGAGGCTCCTACCCCAACCAGGAAAGGCCCTGTAAGAAAGCTGCCTGCTCCCCCCTCCAGAACCCTCCTGATCAAAGGGCTGACCAAAGAAATCAAAGGGAAGAAAAGTTTTTTTCTTTTTTTTAAACTTAACGAATCAATAAAAACAAAACTGCCCCAAAGGGGAAACTTCTCTGAGCCAGCAAACACCCAGAGGGAGGCTTCGGGACCAGTGAAGGAGCCAGTCCCCTGACTATAGGGGGACCCGGGACACTCGGGCTATCACTGCCAGGGGTATCCAACCCCTCGTTCGCCCGGCTCTACCTAAGGGAACCTGGCACCTTAGGGAGCAACCAACTCCAGAGAGCTCAGCCAAGAGCTGCAGTGTGATGCCCTTGGAGTGGTCTATGGCTGGGGTAGGACGCAGAACAGACCAGGCTGGAGAATGGACTGCGTTTCATCAGTTTATTTTCAAAAGTTCATAACAGAAGAGGAGCAAAATGGCTGCTTACCTCAGCAGACTGACAAGCAACAAAAATGTCCAGAACAAACACAGCATTGGATTACAGCTTCCTTCTTCTCCCTGGGGCCTCACTAACTCTCTCAGGGCCTCACCTTTGTTTCCCTTACCTCAGGGAAATGCCCCCACCCGAGGATCCCTTTCCTGTCTTAAGGTGGACCGGGCCAGATAGCTGGAGCCGGTCCATTAAGGCAGTCTGAGGCTTTCTATCATATATTCTTATCACATGCAGGTCTGCACTACCACCATCTGCTGGAGACAGAGAAATACTGAGGAGCTGCAGGGGGCACACTTGGTACATAGCAGTGCCTCAAAGGTTTGTTCTCTGCCTCCATCTGCTGGTGGGAGTGCATAACCCAGGGGTCTGGACTGATCTGGGTATGTCCACGAACTCCTGATCCGCGCAGAAGTGCTGGGCTTGGTGAAAGGGGCAGGGCGGGGTCAACCGTGTCCCGGGAAGTGTGCGCTGGCACGCGAAACTTACACCTGCTTGGAGAAGTGGGTAAGAGATAACAAAAGGGGGCGAGATGGCAGCGTGAACCGGATGGTCGTAAGCTGCGCTGACTACCTTGAGAAAATTTGCTAAGAAAAATGCTGGCCAAGAGAAATGGAAAGGTCCGTGTCTACCCCTCCAACAGCGCAGCGCTTAATTACATCCTACGCACCCGGGAAAGCAATAGTTCAGGGGGAGGAAGCCCCCGCTATGAAGGTCGGTGAAGGAGCATCAACGTCGGTGGGGGAGATCACCCTAAGTCCCCCGGATCCTCGCTTTCCTATGGCGATTACTTCCCGTCTTCACACTGGCTGCTGCGTCGCGGAGCACGGACGCGGCTCCTGTGACGCTGACGGGAGGGGGCCAGAGAGGAGGAGAAACCGCAAGGCTTACATTGCCCGCGGGAACCTCGGAAACATCGGGAGGTGCGGACTCGAGGTTGTTGCCGCTTACATCGACCCCGGCCAGGGAGCTGGAGACATATGAAAGAGCCACGGATGAATCGGGACAGTTACGGTGGCTGGAACATCAGTGCTGGGGAAAATGGGTGAAGTCCTTTCAGGTTTCTCATTTCCAGATGCCCTGAAAGCCAGCGTCCATGTCTGTGAGCCTTTTAAAATCTAGTTTTAATTGCATTGGATGTTGCATTTTTACCGGTGGTTCCTTTGCACATCAAGCTCTTGCAGCGATATAATTAAAAAAAAGGACAGAGGAGCTACCTTGAGGAACCCACAAAAAAACAAAAACCTGTGTCTGTTTTAAGAGCAGATTCTTTGGAAAGCCATTTGCAGGTTTCTGAGGGCCCAGGTGATTTTTCCCTGGGTACAGAGGGTGGGAGGCTGTTGCGGCTCATTTGATGGGGCAGGTTTATAGTAGATCGTGTCGCCCTTTTCCTGATGGCGTATCGGCTCTTCCTATCTCAGCAGTCTTCAGTATAAGAGCCGAGAGCCAGTGGTGGCTCCCACTGACCCTAACTTTTCCCCCAATATATGGTCTTCTCCCACCTTCTTCGCAGGCTTGAATCTGTTTTCTCCCTGCATCGCATGACTCGTAGTGAGCGTGAGCTGCCTGTTCCCCCTGCTCGTGCCCTGCTCTCGCGGTCCTGTGAGAAGGTAAGGGGACTTTGGGCGTCGCCTTCTGAAAGTGACCTTCACGGCAAGGTCATGTGGGGGGAAGAGCAGGCTTGGAGGACGGAGGTGAGGATGGCATGGTGGAGGTTGTCTGGTGGGTGGGATGAGACAGGGAAGGAGCATATTTGGGGAAGAGTGTATGTGGAGGACTTCATTACAGTTACACAAGTCACTCTCATTGCAGAGAGGACCTCCAGAGAACCCACCCTCTTTCCCAGGGCGCCCGCCACACTGTCTGGGCTTTCACACTAATCAAATTCTGCAGCTATGAAAAAAGATTCCTGCCCAACCCCAAACGCTGCTTAAGCCCTAGAACCCAATTACACCATCACATTCTTTCTACTCTTTAAAATGGTTTGATTGTTTTCTGCAGTTGTTTAGTGTTGGAGCCAGAACTGTCTCTGCTACTATCACTGGTAGTGTGGGGGGGTGTTTTTTTTTACCTGGCAGTTTCCTCCTGTGCCTTTCAGGCGTCCAAGTCAGTTACAATGAGGGCTTGTACCTTCATTCACAACTGCCCAGGAATACGTATAATCCTCCTCCCACCCTCAGCCGTGGAGGGGCAGGATGCCATGCACTAGGGCTCCTTCAGCATGGGCCCCATATCCGGCCAGCAGGTGTCGCCATTACACGATGACAGAGCCTCCCTCTCCCTCCCCCAGGGACTGAATCCTGCTGGGAGGTTCCCCATTTTTGTAAGTGCTTGGATCAGAAAAATTGCCTACGAGATCCCTTAAGGGTTCATTGTACAGGGGAATTAAATTTCTAATTCTCACGTTTCTCTAAGGGAATTCATCCCCGTTTGGACACAAACGTCCAGCCTATGCAAGCCCTTTATTAACTTCTTGAAGTTTCTAACCTTTACATATCCTTTGAAAAGCTCCTAACTCCAAACAAGACCAGCAGTAGGATTTCTTGGATCACAACCACAGAGCAGTAAACAGGGGAATTTCTGGCCCATCTCTACTGCTTGGACTTGCACTCTGAAAGGCGGCAAGAACAAATGCGTTATTTAGTTTTCCAAATGTATATTTCACTTACAACGGGCGACAGGAAGAAAAGTTTCTCTTGGTCTTAAAGTGGCCCTGAAAAATCCCTTCTTAAATGGCTGCTGGTTACCACTGCTGAATGTGCTGCCGAGGCTCCTCGGGGTGAAGGGGCCACGTGAGCTGCTGCCATAGGCACAGCCTGGACAATCACCGATCTCAATGGGCAAGGTGAAGCAGTGCAGTATCGCTCTTACAGCAAGCACCAAAGGCATTTCTCACAGGCAGGCAGGCAGGCCGGTCGCTGCCACACTGGGCTTCTACACAGCATGGGAGGGGGTTAAGGGGAAAAAGGTACAGGATACCACAAATGATGGGAAAGCAACCCAGACTAAGACTTATTGAGGCGTGAGCTTTCCAGGGTAAGAGTTTGCTTTGTCAGATGGCCAAGCTCCTGCCCGGGAAAGCTGAGGCCTTGATTTATCCATTTCTCATGCCGGTGCCACCAGCCCTTTGGCTACTCGATGTGGCTACCCCGCTGTACAGAACAGGATCATGAGGAGGAGCAGAAAAATCCAGTCGCCCTGTTTCAGAACGAGGGAGGGTGAGCCAGGCCTACGCTCTGAACTAGAAAGGCCTCCACGTGCACTGTAACTAAGAGTTTACCTTCATTTTATGTCCGCTCCTTCTTGTTTTCTTCTTTGCGCTACTTTAGCTCTTGTATTTATAATCACACTGTAATGTTTTCTGTCAGACAAATGTTTTGCAGGTGACAGAACGTTATATTGCAATGATCTTCTGCACATCCACTGCCATTCCTGCATCCCCTTACCACACCCCAAACCTTGCTCCTCTGGAAATGTTTGATGACTTTGTTATCCTTAATGATTTTTTTTATTATGCCTTCTGTTTTAATAAAAAGATTGATCCTGAAGCGGGCCTCGAGACAATGTGACTAACCTCTGACACTATAACTGCACCTTTCAGCATAGGTTAAGCACCATCTAATTAGGGCAGGTACTTGTTTAATATCAGAACAATGCCACCCTCACTTTCCCCTTCTTAGGGGGCAGGCACTGAATCCCAGAATATGGCCGCTGGAAATCACAGGTCACACATACAAGCAGGCGACAGAGCTCCTTCATACATCAACGTCTTTCCTTCTCCTCTGTGGTTTCCCCCCAAGCAGGCGTGACTGGGCAGCACTGGCATTGTTGCTGGTCCTAAAGGCTGTGTGTGTGTGGTGGGGTGTGTGTGTGTGGTGTGTATGTGTGGTGGTGTCTGTGGTGTGTGTGTGTATGTGTGGTGTGTGTGTGTGTATGGTGGGGTGTCTGTGTGTGTGTGGTGGTGTCTGTGGTGTGTGTGTGTATGTGTGGTGTGTGTATGTGTGGTGGGGGTGTGTGTATGTGTGTGGGGTGGGGTGTGTGTGTGTACGTGTGTGGTGGGGTGTGTGTATGTGGGGTGGGGTGTGTGTGTGGGCTGGGGGTGTGTGTGTGTGTGTGGTGTGTGTGTGTGGGCTGTGTGTGGTGGGGTGTGTGTGTGTATGAGTGGTGGGGTGTGTGTGTGTGGTGGGGTGGGGGTGTGTGTGTGTGTATGTGTGGTGGGGGCGTGTGTGTGTGTATGTGTGGTGGGGTGTGTGTGTGTGTCTGTGTGTGTATGTGTGGTGGGGGTGTGTGTATGTGTGTGGGGTGGGGTGTGTGTATGTGGGGTGGGGTGTGTGTGTGGGCTGGGGGTGTGTGTGTGTGGGCTGTGTGTGTGTGGTGTGTGTGTGTGGGCTGTGTGTGGTGGGGTGTGTGTGTGTATGAGTGGTGGGGTGTGTGTGTGTGGTGGGGTGGGGGTGTGTGTGTGTATGTGTGGTGGGGGCGTGTGTGTGTGTATGTGTGGTGGGGTGTGTGTGTGTATGTGTGGTGGGGCGTGTGTGTGTGTATGTGTGGTGGGGTGTGTGTGTGTGGTGGGGTGTGTGTGTGTGTATGTGTGGTGGGGCGTGTGTGTGTGTGGTGGGGCGTGTGTGTGTGTGTGTGGTGGGGCGTGTGTGTGTGTATGTGTGTATGTGTGTGTGTGTGTGTATGTGTGGTGGGGTGTGTGTCTGTGTGTGTGTGTATGTGTGGTGGGGTGTGTGTGTGTGGTGGGTGGGGGTGTGTGTGTAGTGGGGTGTGTGTGTGTATGTGTGTATGTGTGTGTGTGTGTGTATGTGTGGTGGGGTGTGTGTCTGTGTGTGTGTGTATGTGTGGTGGGGGCGTGTGTGTGTGTATGTGTGGTGGGGTGTGTGTGTGTGTATGTATGTGAGGTGGGGGTCAGGGAGGAGCTCCCCGTCGCGAGTAAAGCCTCAGTGCTGCTCGATGGCTGGCAGGGGCTCTTCCACAGCCTCCAGCAAGTCAGTGCCAGCGAGCTGCAGGCTCAGCCTGGCGCATCCTGTGCTGCGGCACTACGGGGGGGGGGGGGATCAGTGCCCACCGAGACCCCCAGACGGGGAAGCTTCCACGTCGAGCTATGGCAATTTACCACCACGAGCTCTGGGCCAGATCCATTAAGGCTTTTCTCCCATTTGGTGTCTATGGGAAAGCCCCTTCCCTCCCTAGCAGGGCACGAGGAGGAGAAACTGTGCAAGGCAGCTCAGAGCCACCTCTTCTAGGGTCAAAGGGAGGCTCGCAGAAGTAACTGTCCGTTTGCTTTCCTCGCCTCCCGGCATGAAGATCTGACCGCGCTCAGAAACCCTCAGGGCCACCATTGCTAACCGAGGCCAGGTGGAAGCCAATCAGACAAATGAGTATTTCCCAACGTGGACATTCAAACAGAAAGAGAAACAAGTCTCTCGGCTCTTTGGAACTCTACGAGTGTCCAAGGTTTCACAACTTGGACGCAAGCTTTCTCAGCTCCTATTTGCAGCAGCTGCTCTGATCCTTTGCACCCCATCTTTTTTCCTGAGGTTTGCTCTCATCCCTCTTTCTTACCTTAGCGATCACACGGCACACAGGCAGTCGCCACGGCGTGTGGGGTAGCGGTGGGGAACAGCTGAAAGTCCTCCACATTACCCCACAGAGCACCAAGCACGCGTGGAAAGGTGGTGAGAGGAAGCAGCTGTCACACAACCTTCCTGACCAGAGACCTCCTTCTCCAGCGAGCGCAAACAGCGCACTCTTCCTCTCACACGTAGGTCACTCTGTATCTCCAAGGGCAAAGCACACCCGCAACGCTTGTTCCCTGCTTTATTCTCTGGACTTGTATTTACAGAGCAGCTCCCACCAGCGGGAAAAGAAGAAGACGTGAAATAACAGCTTATTCATAAAAATGCATTTTGGCCTCCAGTAGCTTAGCCTGCCCCACGCAGCACTTTCTCCACTGGTTCAAAAAATGCATCTCTCCGACTACCTGAGGCTGGGTCTTCAGATGCGATGGAAAGGGCAGGAGGGAAACGAAGGAGCGTCCCCTAACCACGGGAGGCCAAAAGGTTTTCAAAAGCAGTGAAGGTAAGCGCTGAGCTTCTGGTGCTGGAGAGGGGTCAGGCCTCCGCCGACCTCCTCAGCAAGGCCCCGAGTCCTCCCCTGGCGACCTGCAGGGGGGTCTTTTCCTCTTTATTCTGAACGTAGATGCTGGCACCGTGGCGCACCAAGAGTTTTGCCTCCTCGATTCTCTCTTCATCGCAGGCTAAGTGACTGGAGAGGAAAAAAAAACAAAACAAAACACGCCGTTACAAGCCGCCACCCCCACACCGCTGAGAGACGTAACAGAAAGAGGGCATTCTACCTTCATTTAACACCATCTGTGCATGGCTGCACCGCACTAATGTTACCAGGTCCCTGCCCCAGGGAGCTTACAATAGAAACCTGAGAATTGGGAGTGTAAGGGAGCTGCCCGCAGTCACGCAGGGAGTGGAGGGAGAGTGGAATCAGCACAGCTGACTCTACACCAGGGCGGCCACTTCACAGTACTGCTCTTTGTAATAGAAAGGAGTCACTTAAGTTACCCTAAGCTGGAGAAAAATGCTTGGCAATCCTTCAGCTCAATGACTGTGCAAGGGTAGGAGGATGTACGGAGCAGGAAAGAAACATGGACAGACGGATCTGTCCTTGCACTCAGTGTAATCGGAAGTGGAGCGGTGCGATATCTCCGTCTCTTACATGCCCGAATCAAAGCCATGTGCTGCCCTGACATCAGGGTAGGCAGCGCCAACCCACTCTGCTCTTCTCTGCTTCCTGCACGGGCTGGGGTTATAAATGATCCGTTTCCTCAGGGGAGCCAGAACGGATGTACACTGCAGGCTCCGCTGCGCTTTCTCAAGCCCCTGAAAAAAAGGTGGCAGAACGCTGTTCTGGGTTGTTCTGCCGGAGAGTAAGCCCTCGATAATGGACACAAAAAGGGGGTTGAATTAGCAAAATGTCTGAACAATATGAGCAGCAGTGCCATTCATCGAGGCCAGGGCTGAAGCCTTGACAATTGGCATTACTGCTCACAACTTTCAAACTTGAGCTCTTTCAAACCTTTCTTTGTGTCTGTTCTTTGCTCTTTCCCCTTCTGTCCCTGCTATATACAAGAGAGGAGGGGCTGGATTAGGAAGCAGAGTGGCTATTCTCTTCTCTGTGTGATCCAGCCTCACCCCCTCCTCTTCCCTGGAGGCTGCCCGGAGGGGAGGGGCTGGAGCAGAACATCCCTGCTGCTCTGCCTCTGAAGCCTGACAGGAAATGCCAGAACTGCATTGCACCCCCTTTGCCCCACAAATTAAGCCCCAAGTGTAATGGGGCTGGCACAGTTCCTCCACAGTCCAAGCCCATGTCTACTCTATACTTCCTTATGAAAGGGCCCAAGAGCCGATGACTCATCATCAGCGGGGCTTCCTAATCCGCAGGCAGGTGAGCCAGTCCTGTGCTACTAAGCCAACGCAGATGGGGGAGGAGAAGGAAGAGAACAAGGTAGATCATGCAAACACTGTACAAGCAGGGCGCCAGGCTGCTACTCACAGCGGTGTGTTTCCCTCAGTATCCTGTATGTTGGTGGAAGCCTTGTGCTTCAGCAGGAGCTGAATCAGTTTGAGATTTCCTTTGGCTGCTGCCCTGTGTAATGGAGTTGCCTCCAAATGATCAGTTGCATTCGGATTAGCTCCTTTGTCTAACAACATGACAGCGATCTGAGAGAAACAAGCAGAGGAAAACAAAAGGGCTTGTACATGGTCTCCAAGGGCCATTTCCTGCAGCAAAGGCGCCCAGGCCAGCAGCCTACCTCATGCCTGTTCTTGGAGGCCGCGTAATGTAAAGGCGTGCAGCCATTCTGATTGGCAGAATTCACTTGGGCACCTTTTCCAATCAGAGCTCTCACAATGTCATCCCGGCCAGCAGAGGCGGCGATATGCAGAGGGCTCCAATCCGCCTGTTGGGAAGCACAAGAAAACCACTACCATAGTTAAAACACTTTTGCTTTTCTAGTCCTGTTCATGACTGTGGTGAATGCAGCAGGTACCATCTCTTCCACAGTCACTGTTTTTGTATTTATTCCTTTTTATATTCCTACTTCTTTTGCATTTTTATCTTTGTATGCAAATAGAAAACAAAGTAAAAATTAGCCAACACTGGGATGCATCTATTGGACTTTACAAAGACTCTGCTGTGTATGCGAGGTGTGCAGAGGTACTGTGCCACTTACGTCAGTGTCTGGGTTAGACTGCGCCAAATCAATCACAAGAATCCCTGCGCATCACTACAGGCCGCTGGAAACACAAACTCACAAGCTGAAAGCACGCCAGTTAGTATAGCTGGGTTTAAAAAAGCTTTGGATAAGTTCCTGGAGAAGTCCATTAACTGCTATTAATCAATAGGGAATAGCCCCTTCTTGTTGCATCAGTAGCTTGGGATCTATTTAATGTTTGGGTACTTGCCAGGTGCTTGTGGCCTGGATTGGCCACTATTGGAGACAGGATACTGCGCTTGATGGACCCTTGGTCTGACCCAGTATGGCATGTTCCTATGTTCCAAAAAATGCCACAATATTCCCCAGTATAATGTTTAATATTTTCAATTGAATTCACTGTTAAATTTGTTGGACCTTCATGAGTACAACTTGAAAGGATAAACAAGCTGTGTGTCCCTTTGGTCCACTTTTACTTTATTTTATTCTTGAACCACTATCAAACTTTTTGGATTATTTCCTGAAACCCTTTGTAAAGTGCACAGCGTCTTTTGTGCAAGACACATCGCAGATGCTTTCTTTGCTTGACAATATTCCATCTTTACCTAAAGACTGTATATTAGCGACTCTAGATGTGGAGGCCCTTTATACTAATATTGCCCAAAGGGAAGCCTTTGAACTGATGGAGAAGATCTTAGAATCACGTGAACGACCCCACAGGGTTCCCACTTCGTTTTTAATATCCCTGTTGGAATTGGTATTGTTCACAAATGTCTTTATGTTCGAGGGGTGTTATTAACCTTCAAGTGACGGGGGTGGGGTTGGGGGCCACGGTTGCCCCCGATATAGCCAATCTTTTTGTGGCTCACTTTGAAGAGGACATTTTATACCCATCCCTTTGGTTTAGTAAAATCCAGCTGTGACGACGCTATATTGATGATATTTTTATTCATCTGGTTAGGTACATGTGAGGATCTTCAAGCATTTGCAGTATGGATAAATGGTTAGCTTTTTTGGACATTACCATTACAAGAGAGGGGGATGGGTTATCTACAACCTTGTATCGGAAAGAGACTGACCGGAATCAGTTTTTGAAATACTTGAGCTGTCACCCTAAGAAACTTAAAGATAGCTTGCCGATCAGCCAGTTTTTACGGCTGATCGGCTGAATTTAAGACACAATCAAAAATGAGGTGGATTAGGTTTTCTGAACGAGGATATCCTCATTCCGTGATCAAAAAAGCCTATAAAAGGGGCACTATTTGCAAATAGGGAGCTTTTGTTGGGGTACAAAGCTACTCGTGAGAACGAAGATTTGACATGTGTTTTACACTTTAGTAATAGAGTTCAAAACATTACTGAAATCTTACACAAACATTGGGACATGCTATCTCTTCATAAAGGATTTGAAAGAGTTCCCGAGTCGCGTTCGCAAGAAATCGTAATTTACGAGATAAAATAGTAAGGGCCTGCTTGAAACCTGAAGAAGAAACCCAAGAGCAAGTTCAAGGGAATTTCCCATGTGGCACTTGCGAAATGTGCGAATTAGTTCTGGTGGGATCGGTCTGGCAACATCCAGGTTTGAAACACAAGGTTTTTTTTAAATAAATCTACTAAATGTAATATATGTTCTACAGTGTCCCTGCAATATGATTTATGTAGGACGTACAAAACAAAAAATTAGGACACGACTCCTCGAACATAAAAGTTGTATCAAAACCTTGAAATTGACAGCCCCATTGATTACTCATTGCGTAGAAAAGGGTCACCAATTTAGAGAGACTTTCAGTGGACTATCTTGGAAGCAATCAGTGTTTCATCCAGAGGAGGGGATGGTCAATCGTTTCTAAATAGACGAGAACAATTTTGGATTTTTCACTTGAAAGCAGTATCTCCAGAAAGTCTTAATGAGATCATCAACTGGTATTCCCTGATCTAATTGACTGAATTGATGACATCATGAAGCTGTTATACGTTTAAAAGGAAGATAGACAGACACCATGTTTATAGGTCTAATGAAGAGGCGTACGGTTTGGGAAGAAAATGAAATGTCTGTAGATTGAGAGCATGTTTGAAGTTGAAGGAGAGCCCCCTGAAGCAGAATTGCTATTGAAACATGGCCATGTCGGGGTTGTGATCAAAGTGGACACTTAAGATAAGTTCTAAAGGTTTGTTTGCTCTCTCACTGACTTTCTGAAGTAAGATTTGTGCTGATAACCTAAAAAGGGACCTTCATGTTGATGGGACTTACTTTTAAAAGAATGAAAAATAATGAAAAAAGTTAAATAAAATAAGGTAAAAGTGGACCAAAGGGACACACAGCTTGTTTATCCTTTCAAGTTGTACTCATGAAGGTCCAACAAATTTAACAGTGAATTCAATTGAAAATATTAAAAATTATACTGGGGAATATTGTGGCGTTTTTTGGGACATTCTTTGTGTTTTCCTCAGATTACCGAGGTGGTGGGGCTTTTTTTGTTTTTGGATCATGTTCTTATGTTCAGCAAAGCCGAACATCTTTAGACAGGCAGGAATTCTCTTTCATCTCTGGATGATATTTCTCTAACCTTCCAATGCGTACTCTGAAACATAACAGTCTCAGTTTCGAGCGGCACCACGTTGTGCGTAAGGAAAGGCCAAAACCATTATTTCTTCCAATGTAGCTTTTAGTGAGATAGAACTGCAGATCTTATTTATTTATTTTTATTTAAATTCTTTTAATATACCAATGCTCAAGACCAGGTCTTATCGTACCAGTTTACAATAAACTAGGGGGTAAACCAGTTAACATTGAAAGTGAAAGTTATGTAAAGAAAGATCTATGTAAAGACTTGGATCTATTTTAAAGAGACTAAGGTGACCCATCCACCACAGCAGTATAAAGAAGACCTGATACAACTCTTTTCTTTACAATTTAAGCTAAATTAAAAAAAAACAAAACAACCCATCTACTTTAATTCTCTGCATCTTTCACTGTTACACAATTATGTGATGTGTACTAAAGATATTTTTCAAACTTGAGAAATTATGAAAGGTTTTCTTGGAAGGGGCTTCTATCAATAAGCTGCAGTTTTGTGTTGCAGTAAAGTTGCTTTCTTGACAGAATGGCAAAGAAATGTTCACAAGTCCTGTCCTGCTCTTGGTCGGTCAAGGAGCGACTGCTAAGTTTGGTTTTGAGAGACAGACAGTGGTTATGATCACAAAACTAATTTGCAAATACCGGGACACTGAATTACAAAGTCATTTATTCACTTTTACCACTTGCTTTCTTACTGCT
The DNA here is from genome assembly GCF_901001135.1 of Rhinatrema bivittatum. Classification (NCBI taxonomy): domain Eukaryota; kingdom Metazoa; phylum Chordata; class Amphibia; order Gymnophiona; family Rhinatrematidae; genus Rhinatrema; species Rhinatrema bivittatum. The sequence goes on from NW_021820411.1 coordinate 613,599, forward strand.
TTGTTTAGTTTTCTTTTGTCATCTACTCTGTCATGCGTCCTTTGACAATTAAGCAGCACCTAGAGCAGTGACGCAAAACCCTCTTTAAATGTGAACTTGTCAACACAACTTTTAATTACTGGGAACTAATAACTGTGGTTTTGTTATTAGTCTGGCTGTTTGACTTTGAAAAGACCAATTCAAGCTAGGATATGTTCCTCACACAACATGGCCAATTTCTGAGTTGCATGCAAAGCTAAACTCACATCATCTTTAAAATCCACAGGTACATCTAGGCGTAGCAAATACTCAACAACCTCCGTATGTCCAGCTGAGCATGCCCAGTGCAACGCTGTTCTGTTATCCTGAGGGGGAAAACACAAAACACTTCATTCACATTTCCTTTTCTTATTTAAATAAGCCTATAAATACCTACATCAAATACATTTAGCTAATACACAGCAAATGAACTGATTTAACTGGAAAAGTAGGCCTTCACCTTCTTGGCTTAATTTGTTTCCTATTTCTGTTCTAAATTTATACCCTGCAGTTCTCACAAGAACTCATTTTAGCATATAAGTATAATAATAGCAATCGCATTGCATCACATTTATTGGCCATTAATTTGATCCTTGATATTTTCTGCATTAATGTATTTGGGTTGAATTGTTGTATACCTTTTACGAAAATACAATTTTCCTAAAAGAAAATAATATTTAAGGATGTCACCAAATCATCCCTTACTAGAGATAGCAGAGTCCTTACAGACACAGACTGAGGAGGTCAGAGGAGTGAAGAGGTTATCAGACACTCCCCAGTGGGAGCTATGTTGCAAGAAGGTGTGTTTCCATACAAACTCTTCTGGTTTGTCTTCTGTCCTAGAAGCGTGCTGAGGCTCAAGGGAGGCGCACTCGGGCATCCACGATTTGGGATTCTCTTGTGGGCCCAAACGATCCCGAGATTGCAAATACCCAGAGGTACAGGGCGGTAAATAGAGAAGTTAGTCCCGTACTTCTTGAAGAGTTACCTTGACTGTGTAAAAAGTGGATTTTTCCGTTAGGAGTCAAGAGGACTGCCCTTCACAAGGAGAACCGTCCGAACGTGATGCAACAGGAGCTCATCTGTTTTTCTTTTTTCTCCATGAGAAGTGTTTCTGGTTGATAGAAGTGACCTGCATCAAGTAGGGGGAAAGGCCTGGAGGGTCCCTCTCCAACCAGTGCCTTATTGCTAGAGAGCAGTTGGTAAAGAAACCCCCTCGTGTGTGCTGATTTGCATTGACACTGATTTTTGGACCTTTTTTATATTTCTGTACGGACTGCACCCAATACATACTTATATTTGCCAAATGATTTTTTTTGTATAAAGTAACCCAGTAAAGGATTTATTGTTTTTATCAACCTCCAAATCTGTGTGTTGCTAGATTTTTCCTGTATTGGGTTTTTAACCAAAGACCTTAGAAGCCTAAGGACCTTGAAAAACGTTTGCTTCCCCCCCCCCCCAATCCGGAAAGAACCCCGCGAGTAATGGGTCACAAGGTGGCCCCCGAATTCCTCCGAAAAAGCCTGCATCGGACCAGAGGGTGAGACAGGAGTTACAAACAGATCAGTTAACCCTTGAAAACGTTTATGCCTCTAGGTGGCCTGAACTCCAATTACCCCGTCCAAATTAGAAAAGATGGGCAGCCCTAATGACCAGAGAGACTAACTCTCACCGCCCGAGCAGTTACGAGTTATAAAAATGCTTCACGTTGCAGCCCGGCAAGCAGCTGTTTCTGGCCTCTCCCCGCCCCCACCGCACGATGCACGTAACTGCGGGCCAGCACCGCGCACGCCGCTGATTCAGCCTGCACGCGCCTGGGCTCACCTGGTCAGTTCGGGTGGCCAGGGCCCTGTTTGCCTGGATGCGGGTCCTCAGCTCCTCCAGCAGCCCCTTATAAGCCAGATCGCAGACCTCCAGGTCGGACACCGAGCCCTCCATGGCCTACTTGGCCACCTTGCGCGCCCCCCGCCACTGTCATCCCCGGGGCTCCGCCCTCAGCAGTCCTCAGCCAATCAGAAACCGAGGGAGCTACACATCCAGCCAATCCCCAAGCGGTTTGCCCCTCCCACCCCTTACGTCAGCGGAGCCGGCGACCTCGTGGCTCTCTGGGAAACGGAGCGTTGCAGGAGGAAGTCGTCTCGGAGCGTGCGGCGGCCGCTTCCGGGGGACACGTAACTGAGCGGCGCTCGCCGGCTGGCCGGGGGAGGCCTGTGCCCGAGCCCCACGCGCGTCACGGCCGCAGGATGGAGGCGGGTAAGGGCAGCCCAGAGACCGGCGGTGCTGCGGGGAACCCTCCCCCGGGTGCTGTGGCTGCACGGGCTGGGCCGGAGGGTTCCCCCGCGCTCCGGACACGGTGATGGGCTTCTTATTGTCATTCTATACTAAACTGAGCGGGCGGGGGCCGTCTCCCTTATTCCTCAGGCCACGGGGAGGGGAAGTCTGTTTTTTCGTTATGGAAATATATATATATCGATGTCATTTCGATTTCAAACCAGGTCGGAGCCGCAGGATCCGCTCTACAAAGATTGGTAGAAGCGCTAAACTGAAGAGTATATAATAGAAAGCTGATAGGCCAAAAAAGCAACAAATCACCAGGCCCTGATGGTGGTGTTCACCCCAGCGTGCTAAAAGAAGGCCAACATGAAGTTGTAGATCTGTTCCTCTTTATCTGTAACATCATTACAATTTCTCAACATAACGCCACTTTTGAAAAGTGTTGGCCCTGGCATAGCAAGAGCCTCCAACATTTATGAGGCCTCCCCCATGGCCCCCACCACACTCTTTGTAGAAATGCTTAAGGTCACAGAAATAGTTTGCACTCATTTCAAATAACACCCTTCTCTCACCCGAGAGCTCCCCCCGCTATGCCACTGGGTGATGGGGAAACTATAGACCAATAATCACCAGTGCTGGGCCACAAGATCACTCCTGACCTAAAAACCCTACACTGGCTTCCAATTCTCCACCTTGCCAAGTTCAAAATTCTGGTCTTTGCCTACAAGACTTTCATAGGCTGAATAAGGTCCCACCTAAACCGGTATCTGTCCCCCAAAACACACTTCCACTCTCTACACTCGGTGGCACAAGCCTTCCTCTTCAAGCCAGCCCACAAGGCAGCGTGCTTCACTAGTACCAGAAACAAATCTTTCTCAGGATCAGTAGCAACTCCCAAACTTGGTACCATCCAACATCTGGCTAGCACCTGGTCTCTTAATTTTCAGGAAACTATTAAAAACCTGACTCTTTGAAGCAGCCTATGGGCCAAACGCATAATGCAAGCCCTTCTGTGAATTAAACCAAAAATCGAGCAGCTGCCCCAGTCAAATAGATACATTCCTTATCTCTCCAGATACTGCCTGTCCCTTAAGGATAGCTGCTGTATCTGTAAATAAGTTGCAGTACCTGGACTGTAAATTCTTGATTTGCATTCTATTTGTTCACAACTCATATTCTTTTTATATGTTCTCCCTGTTTAACTTATTTAATGTCGCTGTGCTAAAAGATTTCTAGCTCTGCTGGGTTTCCCTGCTGATTATCACCCTTGCTGTACCTCAAACTGCTGCACTAGGCATGCACTGTACTTCAAATCTACTTTGTACTCTGTGTAATCCTCATGTGTTGTAACGTGCTTTGAATTCTCTGGTTAGAAAAGCATGATATAAGTAAATGATGATGATGGATAAGAACATAATTACTGGGCATATGGTTAGGCCTAGTTTAAGGGGAAAAAGCCAACATGGTTTTGGCAAAGGGGAGACTTGCCTTACAAATCTATTCGACCCTTTTTAGAAGGTGGTAAATATGTGGATAAGAGTGGCGGAGAAATGAGCCAGGTGATCAATTTGCAGATGACACAAATTTATTCAAAGTAGTTAAAACATGAGCTGATTGTGAGAAACTGCAGGAGGATGTTGGAGGGAATTGGCCATCTAAATGGTAGATGAAATTTAATGTGCACAAGTGCAAAGTAATGCATTTGGGCAAAATAATTCTGTTGACATAATGCTGGGTTGCTTAAGGACCTTGGGGGACAACTTTTAAAAATTGTCAGTTTTAGTGTATGGTGGCCAAAAAAAATTTAATGTTAGGAAATTATTCTGAAAGGTAGAGAAAACAAAATTGGGAATATGTCTTTATCAATTAGTGATGCAACTGTTCTTTCCATATTGTGGTAATTCCAGTTACCGCAACTAAACAAAAAATGGCAGAACTAACATGATTGTGATCATTTGTAGTTTTTGTGTTCACGAGATGTTACAATATCATGTTATTGATTTATAATATTTACATGACACTGTTTAAGTTAGGCTGGTTTATTGTAGGCTTATTTTTATTGTTTATGACTTCACCTTGTTACTGTAGGTTTTTTTTATTACTGATTTTATAGTGTTTATTAGATACAGTTTTATATTAGGCCCTGACAAGCAACATTGTATTAGCTTTTCATTTTATGTTAACTGTAATCACATTGATTTACAATTGTATGATACTGTGATAAGAACATAAGAAAATGCCATACTGGCTCAGACCAAGGGTCCATCAAGCCCATCATCCTGTTTCCAACAGTGGTCAATCCAGGCCGTAAGAACCTGGCAAGTACCCAAAAACTAAGTCTATTTCATGTTACCGTTGCTAGTAATAGCAGTGGCTATTTTCTAAGTCAACTCAATAGCAGGTAATGGATTTCTCCAAGAACTTATCCAATCCTTTTTTAAACACAGCTATACTAACTGAATAACCACGTCCTCTAGCAACAAATTCCAGAGTTTAATTGTGCGTTGAGTGAAAAAGAACTTTCTCCGATTAGTTTTAAATGTGCCACATGCTAACTTCATGGAGTACCCCCTAGTCTTTCTATTATCTGAAAGACTAAATAACCGATTCACATCTACCCGTTCTAGACCTCTCATGATTTTAAACACCTCTATCATATTCCCCCTCAGTCGTCTCTTCTCCAAGCTGAAAAGTCCTAACCTCTTTAGTCTTTCCTCATAGGGGAGCTGTTCCATTCCCCTTATTTTGGTTGTCCTTCTCTGTACCTTTTCCATTGCAATTATATCTTTTTTGAGATGCGGCGACCAGAATTGTACACAGTATTCAAGGTGGGGGCTCACCATGGAGCGATACAGAGACATTATGACATTTTCCGTTTTATTCACCATTCCCTTCCTAATAATTCCCAACATTGTTTGCTTTTTTGACTGCCGCAGCACACTGAACCGATTTCAATGTGTTATCCACTGACGCCTAGATCCGGTGGTAGCTCCTAATATGGAACCCAACATTGTGTAATTATAGCAAAGGTTATTTTTCCCTATATGCATCACCTTGCACTTATCCACATTAAATTTCATCTGCCATTTGGATGCCCAATTTTCCAGTCTCACAAGGTCTTCCTGCAATTTATCACAATCTGCTTGTGATTTAACTACTCTGAACAATTTTGTATCAACTGCAAATTTGATTACCTCACTCGTAGTCTTTCTTTCCAGATCATTTATAAATATATTGAAAAGTAAGGGTCCCAATACAGATCCCTGAGACACTCCACTGCCCACTCCCTTCCACTGAGAAAATTGTCCATTTAATCCTACTCTATTTCCTGTCTTTTAGCCAGTTTGCAGTCCATGAAAGGACATCACCTATCCCATGACTTTTTACTTTTCCTAGAAGCCTCTCATGAGGAACTTTATCAAACGCCTTCTGAAAATCCAAGTACACTAGATCTATCGGTTCACCTTTATCCACATGTTTATTAACTCCTTCAAAAAAGTGAAGCAGATTTGTGAGGCAAGACTTGCCCTGGGTAAAGCCATGCTGACTTTGTTCCATTAAACCATGTCTTTCTATATGTTCTGTGATTTTGATGTTTAGAACACTTTCCACTATTTTTCCTGGCACTGAAGTCAGGCTAACCGGTCTGTAGTTTCCCGGATCGCCCCTGGAGCCCTTTTTAAATATTGGGGTTACATTTGCTATCCTCCAGTCTTCAGGTACAATGGATGATTTTAATGATAAGTTACAAATTTTTACTAATAGGTCTGAAATTTCATTTTTTAGTTCCTTCAGAACCCTGGGGTGTATACCATCCGGTCCAGGTGATTTACTACTCTTCAGTTTGTCAATCAGGCATACCACATCTTCTAGGTTCACCGTGATTTGATTCAGTCCATCTGAATCATTACCCATGAAAACCTTCTCCATTACGGGTACCTCCCCAACATCCTCTTCAGTAAACACCGAAGCAAAGAAATCATTTAATCTTTCCGCAATGGCCTTATCTTCTCTAAGTGCCCCTTTAACCCCTCGATCATCTAACGGTCCAACTGACTCCCTCACAGGCTTTCTGCTTCGGATATATTTAAAAAAGTTTTTACTGTGAGTTTTTGCCTCTTTGGCCAACTTCTTTTCAAATTCTCTCTTAGGCTGCCTTATCAATGTTTTACATTTAACTTGCCAACGCTTATGCATTATCCTATTTTCTTCTGTTGGATCCTTCTTCCAATTTTTGAACGAAGATCTTTTGGCTAAAATAGCTTCTTTCACCTCACCTTTTAACCATGCCGGTAATCGTTTTCTTTCCTCCTTTCTTAATGTGTGGAATACATCTATACTGTGCTTCTAGGATGGTATTTTTTTAACAATGACCACACCTCTTGCACACTTTTTACCTTTGTAGCTGCTCCTTTCAGAATTTTTCTCATTTTCTCAGTTTCCCTTTTGAAAGTTTAGCATGAGAGCCGTGGAATTGCCCCTTCCAGTCATTAATTCAAATTTGATCATATTATGATCACTATTGCCAAGTGGCCCTACCACCGTTACCTCTCTCACACCAAATCCTGTCCTCCGCTGAGAATTAGATCTAAAATTGCTCCCTCTCTTGTCGGTTCCTGGACCAATTGCTCCATAACAATGTCATTTATTTCATCCAGGAACTTTATCTCTCTAGCGTGACCCGATGATACATTTACCCAGTCAATATTGGGGTAATCGAAGTTTCCCATTATTACCACACTACCAATTTGGTTAGCTTCCCTAATTTCTCTTAGCATTTCACTGTCCGTCTCACCATCTTGACCAGGTGGACGGTAGTATACCCCTATCACTGTAGTCTTCCCCGACACACAAGGGATTTCTACCCATAAAGATTCAATTGTGCATTTAGTCTCATGCAGGATGTTTATCCTGTTGGACTCTATGCCATCCCGGACATAAAGCGCCACACCTCCTCCCGAGTGCTCCTCTCTGTCATTGCGATATAATGATGAGTCAAGAAAATAACAGTAATAAAAGGACAGAAAAGGACAATAAAAACTGAGTTTAAAGCTTGGACAGGTTTCTAGAGGACAAATCCATAAACTTTGGTTTCTCTGTGTCTTAATTCTTGGGGAGAGCAACATGAAATAGATTTTCATCTTGGGATTTGCTGACCTCTGTTGGGCTGAATAGACTAGGATGACATTTCTTATGTTAGTGGCAGGGCTAATGCCACTTTATAAACCCCTCCCAGGGAGCCATGCGTGACGCAACCTGTCAAAGTTCAAAATCTTGCTTCCATAATGAATGTCATTACCTAGAAATATTGAGAATGTGAAAAATACTTTTTTCCCTCAGATTTGTATGCCTCTGAGTGGTTAATATATTTACAGCATCTTGTATAAATGACCTGAATGCTTGCAATAACTGAAACAAAATGATTGCTTGAACGTTGTTAAAAGTTGGGTGAACTAGGAAACAGCTGGATGTAATCTTCCTAGCTTTGTTTTTCTTTTTGTCATTATACTTTTCTGTAATACTAGTCAACTTTTCCCTTTCACTGGACCAGATGTCTTGAAGCATTTTTCCCCCATTTTGTGTCTATGGAGAAAACAGTACATAGGCCTCAGTTTGTGTTTTCTTTAACTATGTTTTGTGTAACATAAAGCAGCGATTACAGGTGCCTGCTGGTGGTGAGGGACAGAAGTCAATAGAAGGGCTGGATTGCTAGGATACAGTAAAAGAGTAAGATGAAAGGGCAGCACAGTAAGCTTGCAATCTGAGGTTCTATTTGACCGTTTTAGGTTTACATTCGGTTTTATGCAAGTATGAAAACCAGATCACCGGCCTGTCCGATTATCTTGAGGAATTTCCTGAAACCGATGAACCAGTATGGATCCTGGGACAGCAGTATTACATTAAAGCAGGTATGCGCTATGCATTATCCCCACCCTAGAGCAGAGAAGAGAGAGCTGGTTTATTTTTAACTGCGGCCATTGCCTTGAACATTTATGGAAAGGCAGATTTATCAAGTGAAGACCTAAATAAAAGGTGGTGTGTTTGGCAGTAGGACCATGTCACTTGGGTATACAATTGTGGGCCACCAGCACTATAAACTGCTCACATTTTTCCTGCTGTACAAAAAGTTATTCCTGGGGGAATTCTCATAAAACTTTAAACTTCTGCATACTTTATATTGGTCAAAATAACACAAAATACAGTTGTGCTCATAAGTTTACATACTTCCGGCAGAATTTGTAAGATGTGTAGCATTTTAAGAAAACATGAGTGATCAGACAAAACACGTCTGTTATTTTTAATGTGATTCAAGTTAAACTATATGCATCACAGTATAGCACAATCATTAAACCATGGCAATAAAGGAAATAAATTCCCTGTACATACCCGGATCAGCCCAGACTGTGGGTTGAGCCTCCTGTCCAGCAGATGGAGATAGACCAAAACTGAAAGGGTATCCTATATCAGGCAGCTCCTACCCTGCAGCCCTTCAGTATTTGTCTGTCTCCAGCAGATACCAGGCAGCTCACCCTGTGGTTCCCTGTTAGCTTGCCCTTACCCTACGGGGTCCTTGCTTTCTTCCTTTTTCTTGTGGGGCAAGCTCAAGCAAATATTAATTAGAGCTAATTCTCTGTGAAAAAACAATTATTTGTGACTTATTTCTGCTGTTAGGGAGACAGTACTGTCTCCCTTGCTCTTGGGGGGCCTGCTCCTTGACTTGTTCAGCCTAGGCTCCCTTCCTGGTGGCCTCTCTATTTTGGGGAGATACTAGTGATGCCAGTCACTTCGCCTTTGGCCTTGCCCCGAGACGTTTATTCCTTGGGTGCTCTGTCAGGGATGATTTATTCCCCTGTTTTCTGAAAAAAAAAAAAAAGACAAACCAGATATATTATTTTTGTCTGATGTAAGGCTCAGAGAGGCAGAAGTGCTCTTGAGGTTTGTGTCTGCTCAGCATTGGGAGAGTGCAGGGTTCGATCGCCTGCACTTCTCCCCCGGGGCTCCTTGCTCAGCTGTTCTTCTTTGACTTGCGGCAGCCTTTTCTTCTTGAATGCCGTGTTCTAACCTGTGTTTAGCTTGTGGAGAGCCGACCCCCGGCTCTCCCGCGATGGTCTGTGTTCCGGCTGCTGGCCGGGTGGGGAGGGCCCCTCCTCGGCAGCGCCGAAGACTTCAGCCCGTGGATGTGCTCCCCGACGCATGGCCAGGCTGTTCCCGCCCTGGCAAACCGTGGGAACGGCGGCCATTTTGGGAATTAGTTCTGATGCCGATTAAGCATTACAGGGGGCAGAGGAGCTGGATTTACAGGTTTTACCCCCCGATTTAAGCCCGTTGCGCTCTCATGGTGATGGCCCGGCCCCCCCCCCCCCCCAGGAATCTTCTCGGGCCCATTTTTCATCTGAATTTGTACGCCTACTGCACAAATCATATTTGGCCAGCCTGCAGGAGGATGAGGAACCCCCCCTAAAGATTCCTTGGATACCTGCTCCGCTTCCTCCCGTGGTACTGGATGCGCAAAGGTGCAGGTGATCCTGGGGGCCCCCTCTCCCCAGATCACCGCAGCCTCCCGTGGACTCCCTCCAGGATCTGGATGAGGATTTTTCTGCACCTGCACCTCCCCTTGAGGGAGATGATCCCTGAGTACTATGTCTGTTTCAGCGGGAAGAGCTAGAGTCGCTCATTCCCTTCATTCTACAGGAATTGGAGATTGATTGCCTGCCCCCCCCACCCCCACCCCGAGGATATGGTGACAGCTGCGATGCCGGCAAATGTAGACCCAGTCCTGGCGGGACTTAAGGGGCTTCCGCGCACGTTTCCTTTCCATCCCATGCATAAGTTACTTCTTTTACGGAAATGGGAAGCTCCAGAGACGGGTCTCTGAGTCGGTAGAGCTATGGACAAGCTCTGTCCGCTCCCCGAAGATTGCCTAGACATGCTGAAGATTCCCAAAGTGGATTCATCCGTATCTGCGGTTACCAAGCATACCACGATCCCAGTGGTGGGCGCCACAGCTCTGAAGGATGTTAAAGACCACAAGCTTGAATTTTTGCGGATCTTTGAGGTCTTAGCCGTAGGAGTCCGGGCGACAATCTGCAGCAGTCTCATGCAGCGGGCAAGTCTTAGGTGGGTACAGCAATTACTCAGCACCCAGGACCTCTCGTCTGCAGAGGCAGAGCAGGCGGAGTGTTTAGAAGGCACCATTGCAGGCGGAGCGGCACTTGCATAAGCTGCCGGAGGACCGCCCTAAACAGTCTGTCTTTTTTCCCGACACGTACCTGCTTTCGGGGACAATGCCGGTACAACAGGGTGTGAGGTTCTTTCCCAAGAGGAGCCACCTCCAGGTCGCAGTCCCGGTTTCATTCCTTTCGGGACCGTCATGCCTTCTGAGATGGTAATCAGCAACATTCGGTCACCAAGTCCGCTACACAATGAGATCTGGCCAGTCCATTCCTCTGAACGAAACTTAGGTGGGAGCCTCTCTCTGTTTTGCGAGGAATGGGCCAAAATCACGTCGGATCAGTGGGTTCTCGAGGTGATAGAAAATGGCTACGTGTTAGAATTTGCCCGGGACCTACCAGATCTCTATCTCGTTTCTCCTTGCGGCTGACTGAAGCGGCCTGCTGTTTGTCAGACCCTCGCCAGGCCCCAGGACCTTGGAGCGATAGTCCCGGTGCCAGTAGAGGAACAAGGCGCCAGCCAGTATTCCATTTACTTTGTCTTGCCCAAGAACAACAATTCCTTTCGCCCAATCCTGGACCTCAAAAAGGTCAACCGTGCACTCCATTTCTGAATGGAGACCCTGAGAGCGGTGATAGCGGCAGTTCGCCAAGCGAATATCTGGCCTCGCTCGACTTGACAGAGGCTTATCTCCACATACCGATTCAACGTGAGCATCAGAAGTATCTCCGTTTCAACATTCTGGACCAACACTTCCAGTTCTGGGCGCTACCCTTCGGCCTCGCCACCGCTCCCCTCACTTTTACCAAGGTCATGGTGGTAGTGGCAGCCACACTTCACCGAGAAGGAATCCTAGTCCACACTTATCTAGACGATTGGCTTGTGCGGGCCAAGTCACCCGCTCTCTGCAGTCTAGCAGTCGACAGGGTCCTTGTTCTCCTCACCTCACTCGGCTGGATAATCAACTTCCCCAAAAACAATCTCCAGCCCTCCCAGGTTCTGGAATTTCTGGGAGTTTGCTTCGATGCTCGAGCTGGAAAAGTATTTCTCCCAGATGCTCAGGCACTCAAGCTCATCAATCAAGTGCGCAGTTTTCTTTCTCTTCCGCTTCTCACGGTGTGGGATTACCTGCAGGTTATGGGGACCATGGCCTCCACTATCGATCTGGTCCCCTGGGCTTTTGTGCATATGCGTCCATTACAAAAAGTGTTATCCCGCTGGCAGCCAGTGTCCGAGCAGTTCCAGGTGACCCTACCACTCTCTGACTCTACCATTGCAGACATACAATGGTGGCTGTCGCTGGCGCATCTCCTGAAGCGGGGAATGCCCTTACTGACTCCTCTGTGGGTCATAGTCACAACGAATGCCAGCCTCTCCGGGTGGGGAGCGGTCTGTCAATCCCAGACACGGATACTGGTCCCCAGTTCAGTCCCATTGGCACATCAATTGTCTGGAAGCTCGTGCGGTGCGCCTGGCTCTCAAGGCTTTTCTTCCACTAATCTGCTGCAAGGCGGTGCGCATCCTCTAGGACAGTTCCACCACGGTGGCCTATATCAATCATCAGGGGGGTACCCGGAGTAGTCTAGTGGCCCTGGAAACCAGCAAGGTCTTCGCCTGGGCGGAGTGGCACTTGGCTCATCTAGCTGCCTCCCTCATAGCAGGCAAGGAGAATGTTCAAGCAGACTTCCTCAGCCGCCTACGTCTCGATTCCGGTGAGTGGGAATTGTTCGAGGCGATGGATCTGATTGTTTGCAGGTGGGGTCCTCCTCACCTGGACCTGATGGCAACCTTGAGCAATGCCAAGGCTCCCAGATTCTTCAGCTGCTGGAGGGAGTATTGCTCGGAAGGAGTGGATGCTCTGGTCCTCCCTTTGCCTCACGACGTTCTCTGTGTTTCCTCCTTGGCCACTAGTGGGAAAAATTCTCAGAAGAATAGAGCTTCACCGGGACCCGGTCATTTTTGTGGCCTCGCAGACTGTGGTTCGCGGATCTGGTAAATCTGGCGTCGGACGGTCCTCTTCGTCTCGGCTATCTCCCACGCCTCCTTCGGCAGGGTCCCATATTTTTCGATCAGGCGAATCGCTTCTGTCTAGCGGCATGGCATTTGAACGGTGAAGATTGAGGAGGAAGTTATATCCACTCTGCTTCGGGCTCGTAAGCAGTCTACGTCACTGGCCTATGTCCACGTTTGGAAAATTTTTGAAAATGCCTGCGCGGAATCAGGTGCCTCAGCTTGTTCGTCTTTGGTTTCTATGATTCTCGCATTCCTTCAGAGGGGTCTGTCCAAGGGTCGTTCCTTCAGCTCCTTGCGCATCCAAGTCTCTGCTCTTGGTTCCCTCCTGGGCACCATCGAGGGTCATGCGGTGGCCTCTCACCCGGATGTTGTCAGTTTTCTCAAGGGCACTAAGCATTTGAAACTGCCTGTCTGGGCCACTTGTCCTTCGTGGAGTCTTAATTTAGTCCTTTGGGTTCTTTGCACTGCACCTTTCGAACCTCTCCATCGGGCTACCCTCAAGGACTTGACGCTCAAGACGGTCTTCCTGGCTTCCATCTGCTCTGCCAGAAGGCTGTCGGAGATTCAAGCATTGTCCTGTAGGGAGCCTTTTCTGCGGTTCTCTGATTCGGGAGTTTCTCTCAAGACCGTACCTTCTTTCTTGCCAAAGGTTGTTTCTTCTTTTCACGTCAGTCAGTCGGTGGAGCTTCCCGCGTTTTCTCCTGAGGATATAGCTGGTCCAGGTGGGAGTGATCTTCACCGACTTCATGTAAAATGAGTTTTACTGCGTTACCTTCAGGTTACCAATGATTTTCGGGTCTCGGTTCATTTTTTTGTTCTGTGGAGTGGTCCAAATAGGGGCAACCAAGTTTCTAAGACTACAAACGCTTGGTGGCTGAAGGAGGCCTATATCTGCAAGGGCCGGGCGGTTCCAGAGGGCTTGAAGGCTCATTCCTTGCGTTCTCAGGCTACTTCTTGGGCAGAGAGTCAGTCTGTCTCTCCGCAGGAAATATGCAGGGCAGCTACATGGAAATCCCTGCATACCTTTGCTCGACATTACCGCCTTGACATACAGGCGCCAGTGTTTGGTTCCTTCGGTCGGCAGGTGCTTAGAGTGGGACTGTCTCGGTCCCACCCTTTGTAGGGAAGCTTTGGTATATCCCATGGTCTGGACTGATCCAGGTACGTACAGGGAAAGGAAAATTAGTTCTTACCTGTTCATTTTTGTTCCTGTAGTACCACAGATCAATGATACTACAGGACAGACATGTCTTACTCTGTCCGCTCAAGCTTTTTTCCTTTTTTCTCCTTCTTATAGGAGTGCTTTTGTGTCTCTGCATGGCTCTCTTGGATTCTCATTACAGGCACTGGAAGCATCTTTTACGATCAGGGGTAGTCATGCAAGAGCGATTAGTCACACAGTTCATTCAGTTCTATTGTTTGATAGTTCAACAACTTTAATAGTTATCTTGTTACTTGCTTGACCTTATGCCTTTTGCTGCTTTGACAATGGTTATACTAAAGGGCTGCAGGGTAGGCTCTGTCCTGATATAGGATACCCTTTCAGTTTTGGTCTGTCTCCATCTGCTGGACAGGAGGCTCAACCCATGGTCTGGACTGATCCGTGGTACTACAGGAACAAAAATTAACAGGTAAGAACGAATTTTCCTATGGTCATGTTCAAAAGTTTGCCCCTTTTTGCATCAATGACGGCTTGCAGTCTTTTGCGATAGTTATGAATGAGGCCCTTTATTTTCTCATAAGAGTAAAGCTGCCCATTCCTCATGGCAAAAAGCCTCTAGATCCTGTAAATTCTTTGGTTTTCTAGCATGAACTGCAGGTTCGAGTTCTCCCCAAAGTGGCTCAGTGATGTTGAGGTCAAGGAGACTGGGATGGCCACTCCAGAGCCTTCGCTTTCTCCTGCTGGAGCTGCTGAAGGTAGACTTGGCCTTATATTCCCGATCATTGTCACGTTGGAAGGTCCAAGTGTGCTCCATGCGCAGCTTCCTGACTGAATGCAGATTCTCCTCCGGTATTTTCTGATAAGATGCTGCATGCATCCTGCCATCAATTCTTACTAAATTCCCTGTTCCGCTGTAGCTCACACCTCCCAAAACAGCAGAGATGCATCTCCATACTTTATGGTAGAGACGCCGTGCTTCTCTTCATAGCATTCATGGTGTGACCAAGTTCAATTTTGGTCTCATCACTCCAAATGAGTTTGTTCCAGAAGTTTTGAGGCTTCTCTAGGTGCTGTTTGGCGTACTGTAAGCAGGCGGCATTGGTGCAGCAATGGCTTTTTTTCTGGCAACTCTACCATGCAGCCCATGTCATGCTGAAACACCCACACCACTTTGTTTTAGAGAGGCAAGAATTTCAGTGGAAGTTGCTTGTGGGTTATTTGTTGCATCCTGACAAATTTTCCTGGCAGTTGTCTGAAATCTTTCTTAGTCTACCTAGGTATTAACCCATAATTTTCCCCTTATTGTGAGAGTTTCAATAGTACTGATTGGCATTTTCAAATTTTTGGATATCTTTTTATATCCTTTTCCTGATTTTATAAAGTTGAACTACTTTTCCTCGCAGATCCTTTAACAGTTCTTTTGCTTTCCCCATGCCAAAGTCAGTGCAGCCCTGGATGAAATGCACAAGAGTTTCTCAAGAGCTAAGAAACACAGACACTAATTACAATCAAGGCACAGGTGTGCATACCTGTCCCTCATTCCCATCTCAACCCGTGTGTGTCAACTTGAATGTATATTATCAGCCCAATCGTTCGAGATAATGTAACTTTTGAACAGGATCATTTCATTATTTCCCTTATTGGTATAGTTTGTTTAATGATTGTGCTATTCTGTGATGCATAAAATGGTTTAATAACATGTTTTCTTAAAATGTTACATATCTTACAAATTCTGCCAGAGGTATGTAAACTTATGAGCACAATGGTACATCAGTCTTTGAGTAATTAATTAAAAATGTAATACAGAAAAGGTATTACTCAAAGAAACAGTTTTTTTTAAATATTTTGAGCAGAATTCCCCTAGAAGTGCACTGTAAGTGGACCCCTTTCACTTTGACCTCTCAGGCCACACTCTCTTTCCACTCCTTCTCCAGGCTCAACCCCTTCCATACTATCTCCACCCTTCAGCCCTCCACACCCAGAGTTTGACCTCTCTCTCATACAACCCCTCACATTGGCTCCGTCAGTTGCGCACTCGCACAGGATCCCTCACATACCCTCATACAGGCTTCTCTCTTTGGCACGCACACACACCCTCCCTCATACAGGCTTCCTCTATCTCTATTGCACACCCATACACCTTCATAAAAGTTTCCTTTCTCTCGCTCACACACACGTCCAGATGCCCTGGCACAAACACCCCTATCACAAGCTCCTTTCTGGCACATTACCCCCACCCACACACAAAGGTTCTCTCTCACACATATCCTCTCGCATGAGCGCCCTCTCTCACACACAAACAGGCAGTCTTACTCCCAGGTAATTCCTCTCTCAGACTCCCTTTCTCTCACACCGCACACTTACTTTCTGTCTTACATAGGCTCAGCTCCCTCATTCTTTTGCAAGTGTGATGGGCTCAGCCTGCAGTCCTGGACTTTCTCTTCTCTCTCCCTCCAGGCATAGTTTTAATCACAAGTGGGATGGGCTCTGCTCGCAGCCACTGGTTCTCTTCCTTTCTGACCATGAGCTGTATGGGCTTCACTTGTGGCCTGTCAGGTCTCTTCCTTCCTCGGCCACGAGCAGTTTGGGCTCTGCTTGTGGCTCACTGGGTCTCACCAAATTCTCCAAGAAATATTGAAATTCTGCACAGGAGGGGAATTCTGTGCTCCACAGTAGCGCAGAATTCCCCCAGGTGTAAAAAGTAACATGCAAGAGATGTTTACAGAGAGTGGACTGTATGCTCAGGAAGAGCTCCCGGGTAGTTGGATGTAATCGTAGGGGAGGGAAGCTATCGTACACGGATAATAGTGGCCCGTTCCACAGTGTATGTACCTTTACTTGCATGTTCTTGGAGGTGTTCCCAGGGTGGGGTTAGGTCAGGGGAGTTTTGTACAGAAAGAGGAGGTACTTAAAGGATGCAAGTGTTCAGCTGCTTAAAGTTTAAAAACTGCCCAGCCTTCCTGGGAGGAAAAGCAGCACGCACGCTTGGACCCACAGGAAGAAGGGAATTCCCGGGGCAGTGAAATCACAGGACTGAAAGCGTGCATGGGGGTTTGACTGTGGAATTTCCCGCAGAAATACCTTTTGTACTTTGACACTGCAAATCCAATTTTCAAAGGGAAACTCCCATAGTGCATCGGTTTTCGAAGAAAAAATATGCACTTATCCGTGTTAAAGCATTTGAAAACGGCCTCCCTGGCACTAATATTTCATTGTTTGGCACTTCCAGCTATGGATCTAGAAGCAGGAGCACTATAAAAAAAACTGTGGCTTTGTTTTTCTGTGCAGGATGTTCTACTAGAGCAGGTTCTGGGATGTCTAAAGATTACACTGACGTTTTCTGCCACTGAAATGCCCACAGCTCTGCCTCAATCATTTACTCGGTCCTGCCATTTCCAATTGAAGCAGATCACATTTATTTGTATTTGTTGTTTGGCTTTTATTACCTGCCTTTTGGAATAAGAAAGTCAGCATGTTAGCAGGGGATCAGTAGAAACGTACCTTAGTGTCCCTTAAGGACTGACCTGGAAATGACAGCTTGTTTTGTACAACACTTTTATAAAAGGCGAGCCAGTTCAATGCAGTAAATGCCACTTAACAGGAATACATCTAATTATTTGATATGCATTCGGCTCATTTTCTAATTGCAGCAAAGTCTGAACTGTTGTTGGACACAAGTTCTCGACTGTGGTTTACTTACAGAAGAAAGTTCTCCCCCATCGGTGAGTCCACCTGAAGCTGCTTCTGTAAATCATTTATATGGTGCAAGGCAAAGGGACAAACAATGTCCCTCTGAAAGCTTACACTATACAGCATGTGCGTTTAAATATTTCCTGAGCAAACCTATGAAATATATTTAGAACATGTAAATCATACTAATTATATGATTTCTATTGTAATTACGCTGCTTACTTTTGTCTGTCTTGAAAGCAGAATCAAAATACCGTACATTTCCTAGCATGTAGACAGACTCAGGACTAGTGGGTTTATGCTCCCCTGCCAGAAGATGGAGACACGGAGCAAGCTGACTTCACAGTATATATAGTCATGCAGTGACCCCAGCCTGCCAGTATTCTCCATCTCCAGCAGATGGTGGACGTGCATCTCCCTATGGGGATTGCTTCGAGCATTTTGGAAGGAGAAATTTGAAATTCTAAATTCAGGAAAAGAAAGCCCCTCTCTACTGCGATGATACCTAAAGGTCCCCCCTCTGAGAATTCTTGAGGTGATTTCTGTGGTCCCTCAGAGATGTGCCTTGATCCAGGAGCTGGGTTTCCCAGTGTGGATTTAGCTGCTAGTTCAACTGAAAGGCAGTGGGTGTAGGAGGCCGAGCGCAAGTAATGGCAGATGCCCTCTTCCCCCCCCCCCCCCCCCCCCCCCGCAGCCAGAGACCATCTCTATTCATTTATTTATTTAAGACTTTTAATATACCAGCATTAGTATGCAAACATCATACCGGTTTACATTGCAACTAAAAGACTGAAAATACAATCAACAGGGAGGGGAAGGGGGAAAGAGTAAATACAAAGAGCAGAAGGTATTGAAATAAAAAAAACAAACATTAAACTTTAAACGGTAACAGGCTAATTACAAAAGACTATATACAATTTAAGTACCACTTATATGAGAACTGTTCATGAAGTTAAAGGTGAGGCGGTGGATGGAGACAATTATTCTGGGTAGGCCTGTCGGAAGTGCCAAGTCAGTTTCTTTCTGAACTTAGAGTAGCATGGCTCAAGTCTTGTGTAGTCGGGAGGGAGTTCCATTGTTTGGGGCCTGCAATGGAGAGTGCGCGATCCCTAGTGGCGGAGAGGTGGGCTTTTTTGATAGGAGGTATTGATAGGGTACCTTTGACAGACCGATTGGGTCGGTCAGAGTGTATGGGGCAAAAGGGTTCATCAAGCCAGTTGGAGTTGTAGGAGTAGATGGATTTGTGAATTATGGTTAAAGTTTTAAAGAGAATGCGGGATGCTATGGGGAGCCAGTGGAGGTCTTTGAGTATGGGAGTGATGTGATCAGCTTTCCGTGAGTTTGCAATAACCCTGGCAACAGCATTTTGGAACATTTGTAAGGGTTTCGTAGTGGAGGAGGGTAGTCCGAGGAGGAGGGCATTACAGTAGTCTAGCTTTGAGGAAAGAGTAGCTTGGATGACAGTGCGGAAGTCATGATAGTGGAGGAGGGGTCTAAGTTTCTTTAGAACATTGAGCTTGAAAAAACCTTCTTTGAGGATGGAATTGATCTGTTTTTTTTAGATTGAGTTGTTGGTCTAGAATTACCCCAAGGTCTCTTACACAGGGTTGCGACGATATGGTGTTGAAGGCTGGGTCGTTGGAGATCAGGGGTTTTAGGGGGTTGGTGTTGGGAAAGAAGGAGCAGCTCCGTTGGAAGAGTTTAAGGGCGAAGTGGATGTTAGTAAGGAAGTCATTTATAGAGGCAAGATGTGTTCCAAAAAGCAAGGGCATCAGTGAGAGAGTTGTGGATGGGGATGAGGATTTGAACATTGTCTGCGTAGAGGTAGAATTTGAGGCCAAGGTCTGTGAGAAGCTGACAGAGGGGGGGTGAGGTAAATATTGAATAAGGTGGAGGAGAGAGAGGAACCTGAGGGGCACCTTGGGACAGGGGGGTAGAGTGTGGATTTGGCATTTCCTATTTGAAGGCGAACTTTCTGTTGGATAAGTAGGATTTAAACCATTGCAGGGCTAGGCCTGAGATACCTATTTCGGCCAAACGGTTGATGAGGTAGTTGTGATTGGTATCAAAGGCGGCTGAGATGTCGAGGAGGGCAAGGAGGTAGCAGTTGCCCTGGTCCATGCCTCTGAGTATGTGATCTGTGAGGGAGAGCAGGATTGTTTCAGTGTTGAGGAATTTGCGGAAACCGAATTGGGCAGGGTGCAGTATATTATTGTTTTCAAGGTATTCTGTGAGTTGGATGTTCAGAATCTTTTCCATGATCTCTATACTCAGCCGGTAAGCGCTGAGCTCAGGTAAGGTTTAAAAAAAAAAAGAGAAAGCTTTACCCGGAATCAGAGACAGTAAGAGGGGTTTCAGGACTTCCTCTGGTCTCCATTCTCAGCGTGCCGTGCTGAGCTAATGTTCCCATTGGGATTGGGGAGCTGGGCAGCCTGGTGGGTTGAGCAGACCCCAGTTGGCTAGGCCCTACACTTAGGATTTTTTCTTGCAGGCTGCGACCTCTGTTTTCGCACGCTATTGTGCATGTTCTGCTGCCCTCTGCAGGCCGTCAATGTGTGCAGTGCACTCTTTTTGGGCGCACTTTTTATGCGCACAAACATTTTTCCGAGCTTACGTCAGCACACAGGTTGTGCGTGTCCCTTGCTGCACTTTCTTTTAGGCGCATTTCATTTTTGAGTGCGAGCTATTCTGACGCACATTTACTATATGTGCCGGTAAGCAAGAAGCCTAAGCGTCTTCCTATTTGTGTTGCCTGTCATATTAGGGCCTCTCAGCCTGACCTGGCTTCCACCTGTGTCAGCACTGCTCAGATGCTCAGGGAGAGTTGTCTTCCTTAGATTTTGCTAAGCCTGGCTCTTCTATTCTGATAATGGGTTGGTCACGTCCTTGATTGGGGGGGACGCCCAGATCTTGGTTCTCCCTTGATTGGCTCCTCCACTGGCGAGGGCAGTTCTGTGGGACCAGCTCCAGTTCCCTCTGGGCTTGGTCTGGACCCGGCTGCTTTTTCTTGGATTAATATTTTCAAGGCTTACAAGCCTTTCTTCAGGCGCAGTCCTCCGCTTCCCCTCAGCCGGTGGCTCCTCCCTCTTTCAGTCCTATGCATAAGCGCCAGAGCTCATCTTGGCTCCCTGCGGGGTGTTCCCGACAGGAATCCGGATAGCACTAATGAGGTTGATCCGGATTCCTTGAAGTTTCCTGGGGAAATTCCTCCAGGGCTGGAACTGTGTTGAACCATGTTGTGGTTCTTTCATAGAGATGAACTGCCAGCCCTGAGTTCCCAGACCTTGTAACAGTTGGATGTTCCTGATTCAGATGCTATGTCGGAGCTGAAGAAGAATCCCATTTTGGTTTCCTTGCGTAAAGCCTCTTGTTTTTTCCTGATGATGGATGCCATTCAGGAATTGATTGATCTGGAATGGAATGTCCCAGAGGCAAATTTTAAAGGGGGTTGGACATTGGAAGTCTTGCACACCCTGGATTCGGCTGTGAGAGAGCATTTTCATTTTCCCAAAGCGGATGCTCTGGTTTTGTACCGTTCTAAGCGGACGAGAATCCCCGAAGAGGGAGGAGTGCCCTTGAAGGATGTACATGATAGAAGGATTGAGGCTATTCTTAAGCAAGCCTTTGAGGCAGTGACGATGAATTTAGATTGCTTCCTGTTGCGCCCTAGTGGTGAGATCTTGTTTGCTTCTCTCCCAGGAGGTTGAGTCTGGAAGGAATTCCAGAGCAGTTATGGAGCCCGCTGCCACCTTTTTAGCCTACGCAAGCTGTGATTTGGTCCAGACCTTGGCCAGTGGAGTGGCTTTGGTGATAGCGGCCAGACATCAACTCTAGTTGCGAAATTGGTCAGCTGACACAGCTTCCAAAGCCAATCTTACCAAGGTGCCCTTTAAAGGCTTCGCTCTTGTTTGGGAGCGAGTTGGAGAAACTGGCCAGTAAGTGGGGGCGAGGGCTCCGGTGGCCTGGGGCGCCAGAGCATAAGAAACAGTTACAAGCGTCCCTTTGGTGTGAGGGGTCATTTCTGGGGTTCCAGGCATTTTAGTCCCTACAGAGGGATGACCTTTCAGCAGACTTGGCCTTTCGATAGGTCTCAGGCCTTTCATGCCCGACAGCCCAAGAAAGGAGTAGGCTCAGGTGGCGAACTTTCTCGAGCTTCCCAATGAAGGTTTGCTGACCCACCTTCTGGAACAGGAAATAGGGCCGGACGTCTCTCTCTCTCTCTGTTATTGGAGGTGGGTCGAGATCACGTTGGACCAGTGGCTCCTGGGGGAGGTGATACGTGAAGGATATGCACTGGAGTTTCACAGTATTCTTGGGATGTGTTTCATGGTGTCCCCTTGCCACTCCCAGCAGAAGAAGCAGGCAGTGGACTTCACACTTCAAAGGCTCCTCAGACTGAGGGCTGTGGTTCTGGTGTCCACGTCTCAAAGTATGGGGCAATATTTCATTTATATTGTTGTGCCCAAGAAGGAGGGCTCCTTTAGCCCCATCCTGTTGTGGGAGTAAGCATGGACGCTCCGGCTTTTGTGGGGTTACCATAGCTCATTGGATTAGGAGGTGGTCATGGCCGCGTATGTGGATGATGGAAACCGTTGCCTACTCAGGTTAGGACTCATTCCACTAGGGCTCAGGCAGTGTCATGGGGGAGGTTAGTCTGTTGTCTTCCCGTCGATATCTGCTGAGCTACGACATCGTTCTCCTTACACCACTTTTTCCAGGTTTTATTGTTCTGGATGTGTAGGCCCGGGGAGGATGCAGCCTTTGCAACGTGCGGGTTGACTGGACTGTGGGCAGCCTCCCATCCTGTTGAGTAGCTTTGGGTCATCCCACTGGTCCTGAGTCCATCTGTCTACACGCTAGGAAATTGGAGAAATTACCAGATAATTTGTTTTCCTTAGTGTTAACAGATGGACTCAGCTTCCTGCCCTCGGCTGCCGCATAAGTGTGTCAATGGTCCTCCTTTGGGGCTCTGGGTCCCAAGGGATTACTGGTAGTGTTCATCCAGTCCCTACCTTGGGGTACCTAGAATCTTATGAGAGTTCAGTGTTTATGGTTGGTTGAGTACAGTTCTGCTTATCTGTTTTTAATCAGGTTTTTATTCTAGTCTATCCATAGTTGCTTTTGAAGAGGTTACTGGCAGGCTGGGGTCACTGCAGGGGTATATATACCATGACGCAGCTTGCTCTGCTCCATCTGTTGGCGGGGAGCATAACTCACTGGTCCCGAGTCCTCCTGTGTACACTAAGTAAAACGAAAATATCAGGTTAAGTAATTCTCTAATGTAACACTTGACAGGACATTGTTTTTATGTGTTGCAGCTGTTCACGCATGTGGAATGGTTGGAAACGCTTATGAAAGAAACTAGGCTTACAGAAAGAGAAATATAAATGCTGGGTGCAGTCCTGGGGGTTTTGGTGTGCTGTCTGGGACCAGCTGGGGTTGGGTGCACTGCATTCATGTCTAAGTTCCTGTTTGTACCCCAGATCAGTCCAGACAAGTGGTGTGCCTCCAGCACAGAGAATAAAAAACTTTTCAGGCACTGCCTCATCCAAGAGTGCCACCTGCAGGTCCCTCAGTATTTCTCCCGTCTCAAGCGCAAACCTGCAGTCTGAGAGAAATTAAATAAAATAAAAAGAAAGAGAGGGAAGTTAACAGAAGAGGTGCTCCCTGAGGTTTTAGGCATCTTCGTGGGGCCATCCCTCAGGAAGAGCCGGGTAGGTGGTGGGAGTTGATAATTCCTGTCTGGTCTCTGCGTTGCAACATCCAGAAGGATTGATAGCCAGGTGTCTGGTTGCCCTTTCTTCTTCCGTGGTCTCCTCCCCATTGCCTCTGTCCGGATTCAGGGAAAGTATGCCTCTTAGTGAGGGTTTTCTCCTGAATGGGAGCTTGTCTTTAATTGTTTTAAAAAAAAAAAAAAAAAAGAGAGCTTAGACTTTTCTTCCTGCAAGACTTTTCGGCGATGTGAGGCTTTCATGGGAGCTGAATGTGCCTTGGGGAGTGATATTGTTAGGCCGTCATCAGCCTTTGGGGTTCGGAGCAGTTTGAGGAGGTGGATTGCGCCGGTGGCTCTTGTGATCACGCACCTTGGCCTGCCTGATTAACCACGCGGCGCTGCAATTGGGCCACTTGCGCAGGGAAAATGGCCTCCAACTTATCTCTGCAGGCAATCCTGTAAGGAGTGTGGCACATGGCCAGCTTAATTTCAGCTGCAATATGTTTGGATTGTGCTTTTGGGGGGGAACCTCCACCAAGGTAGACAGCAGGAGGAGAGTAGCCAGGTCGGCATGAGCTTGCTGCATTGGTCGCTGGGAGGCTCGGAGATGTGGCTAAGTTTAGCTTAGGCATGCAGTAGGAAGCAGGTGGCTTTCAGGGCTCCTCCCCCACCCCCCAATCTCTGATGGTCCAAGCTGCAGCAGTGGATCAGGAACAGATGGGAGAGTCTGACGGTAGCATACAGGCCGAGGATTCCGAGGAGATGGAAGATTTGTCAACGGATATTGTTCTGCTTCACAAGGGCCTATTTGGCAAGGAAGAGGGGCAGAGAGGAAGCAGCCCCCTGGACTAGCAGCTGCAGTGCCCCTCTAAGAGAGCGAAGATGGCCCCAGCGGGGGTACTCTGGATTGCAAACTTTCGTGGATTGCAAACTGGCTAAAAGACAGGAAACAGAGAGTAGGATTAAATGGGAAATTTTCTCAGTGGAAGGGAGTGGACAGTGGAGTGACTCAGGGATCTGTATTGGGACCCTTACTTTTCAATATATTTATAAATGATCTGGAAAGAAATACGACTAGTGAGATAATCAAATTTGCAGATGACACAAAATTGTTCAGAGTAGTGAAATCACAAGCAGATTGTGATAAATTGCAGGAAGACCTTGTGAGACTGGAAAATTGGGCATCCAAATGGCAGATGAAATTTAATGTGGATAAGTGCAAGGTGATGCATATAGGGAAAAATAACCCATGCTATAATTACACAATGTTGGGTTCCATATTAGGTGCTACAACCCAATAAAGAGATCTAGGTGTCATAGTGGATAACACATTGAATCGTCGGTACAGTGTGCTGTGGCAGTCAAAAAAGCAAACAGAATGTTGGGAATTATTAGAAAGGGAATGTGAATAAAACGGAAAATGTCATAGTGCCTCTGTATCGCTCCATGGTGAGGACCGCACCTTGAATATTGTGTACAATTCTGGTCGCCGCATCTCAAAAAAGATATAATTGCGATGGAGAAGGTACAGAGAAGGGCTACCAAAATAAGGGGAATGGAACAACTCTCCTATGAGGAAAGACTAAAGAGGTTAGGACTTTTTCAGCTTGGAGAAGAGGACGACTGAGGGGGAATATGATAGAGGTGTTTAAAATCATGAGAGGTCTAGAATGGGTAGATGTGAATCGGTTATTTACTCTTTCGGATAATAGAAAGACTAGGGGGCACTCCATGAAGTTAGCATGGGGCACATTTAAAAGTAATCGGAGAAAGTTCTTTTTTACTCAACGTACAATTAGACTCTGGAATTTGTTGCCGGAGGATGTGGTTAGTGCAGTTAATATAACTGTGTTTAAAAAAGGATTGGATAAGTTCTTGGAGAAGTCCATTACCTGCTATTAAGTTGACTTAGAGAATAGCCACTGCCATTAGCAATGGTTTACATGGAATAGACTTAGTTTTGGGGGTACTTGCCAGGTTCTTATGGCCTGGATTGGCCACTGTTGGAAACAGGATGCTGGGCTTTGATGGACCCTTGGTCTGACCCAGTATGGCATTTTCTTAATGTTTCTTATGTCCTTGGGGTTTGGGGGCTTGCTCAGACGTCTGGGTCTGGGGCATGCCTCAGTTCGGGATGAGGACCGATCCAATGACCTGCAGGGAGGATCCAGCGGATGATCCGGAGAATAACGCTCCTGTGGATGGTGGTCCACTGGGGGATCCGGATACCGATCCTGATGCAGATCCAGTAGTGGACAAGGGCACCCAGGATCCAGTTGAAGTGCTGGTGGTAGAAGGAGATGACCCGAGGGTTGTCCAATTGATCAGGAAGGAGGAGTTGTGGCCTCTTATTCCACAGGGCCTGGAGGAGTTGGGTAATGAAAGCACTCAGTTCTATATGGACTGCGTGACCCTTTTAGGGCCTTTCTGGTGCCCAAAAAGGTGAAGAGATTAGTAAATCGGGAGTGGGATTCTCCTGACGCAGGCCTCAAAGTTGGTAGGGTGATAGCTAAGCTATATCTGCTGATGGATGACACCATGGACCTTCTGATTCCTAAAGTGGATGCTTCATTCTTAGCAGTGACTAAGATAACTATTCCAGTGGCAGAATCGGCCACACTGAGGGATGTACAAGACTGTAAACTGGAGATTCAGTTGAAACGGATGTTTGAGGTCTCTGCCTTGAGTCTGTGAGTGGTTATCTGTGGTAGTCTCATACAGAGAGGCCTGTTTATGCTGGGTACAGAAGGACTCAGGAGAAGGATTCCTCCCAGGCAGCCAGTTCCATGCAGGTGGCTCGGTTGGAGGCTGGAGTAGCCTACGTGGCGGATGCGCTGTATGATCTGGTGCGCACATCAATCAGAAATATGGTCTCAGCAGTTATGGCGTGTCGACTATTGTGGTTGCAAAACTGTCAGTGGATATGTGGTCCAAGACCCAACTCTGTAATCTTCCCTATAAGGAGAAGCTGCTGTTCGGTGAAGATCTTGAGCAGCTGGCAAGTCGAAAGGAAGCAGGTTACTGGAGGACAAGAAGAGTAGCATTAGACCTGACAAAAGCCTACCTGCATATGTTCCACCATATGAGTGGAACATTAGAAGTTTCTAAGGTTCATGGTGTTAGGGCAGGCACTTCCAGTTCCGAGCTCTCCCTTTCGGGCTGGCAACAACACTGTGAGCATTCACGAATGTGGTGGTGGTGGCGGCGGTGGTTGGCTCTTAGGAGGGAGGGGATTCTAGTTCATTCTTACCTGGACGATTGGCTCATTCAAGCAAAGTTGGAAGAGGAAGGCTGTCGGTTTGATTTGACAGGTCATGGAAGGGTTTACAATCACTGGGTTGAGTGATAAACCTGGCAAAGAGCCATCTAGTGCCCCTCCAGTCCTTAGAATACCTGGGTATGTGGTTAGACACCCGGATTGGCTGGGTGTTCCTGACTTTGCACAGGATTGTGAAGTTGCAGGCACAGGTAACTCATCTATTACACCTTGCGGTGCTGAGGGTCTGGGATTATTTACGGGCGTTGGGCTCCATGATGTCCATGCTAGATTTGGTGCTGTGGGCGTTTGCTCACATGCTGCAGAGGGTCCTTTTATCTCATTAGGATCAACTGTTGAAGGAGTATCTTCTTCCCTTACCTCTGCAGGAGGAATTCCAGTCTCTCGTGGTGGCTGTCTCGCTATAATTTGGGAAGGAGTGGACCTGGAGATTCCAGACTGGGTGTTGGTGACCACCAATGCCAGCCTCAAAGGTTGGGGGACGGTCAAGAGCAGATGGCGCAAGGTTGGTGGGCGCCAGCGGAAGCAGCCTGGTCTGTGAATCGCCTAGAAGTGAGGGCAGTGCACAGAGCATGGTTTTCATTCCTTCCTCAGGTTCGTGGGAAGATGGTGAGGATCTTCTCAGAGTGCGACAATAGTGGCGTACATCAATCATTCGGGAGGGACTAAGTCGTGCGGTAACCCTGGAGGCTCAGGAGCTGTTTGCCTGGGTGGAGCTGAATCTGGAAGGAATAGCAGCATTACATGTCACAGGAGTCGAAAATCTTCAGGCAGACTTCCTCAGCAGGCAGCAGCTAAACCTGGGGGAATGGTAGTTATCCATGGAGCAAAGAAGCAAAAGGTAGACGGTATTCTCTTCACCTCCTGGAGTTATCCATGGAGGCCTTTGACCTCATTTGTGCCAGCTGGGACAACCCGCTACTGGATCTGACTGTGTCACGCGATAATGCCAAGGTGGTTCGGTTCTTCAGTCGCAGATGAGTTTGGGTCTGAGGGATGGATGCTCTTTGTTCTGCCATGGCCGAAAGGGATCCCGCTCTGTTTCCTCCCTGGCCTCTCGTAGCTCACGTCTTGGGTCACATAGAGGGTCACCCAGGGAGGGTGATTCTGGTGGCTCCAGCGTGGCTGCTTTGTCCATGGTTTAGAGATCTTGTTCATCTCGCAGTAGACAGCCCTCTCAGGTTGGCTCATCTACAAGGGTTGCTTTTTACAAGGACCCATTTTTTTTTTTGGATCGGGCAGATCACTTTTGACTTGTGACTTGGCTTTTGAGAGGTGATGCTTGCAGCTGATAGAATATTCTGAGCTGGTTATTGCCACCTTGCAGGCTTGGAGGCCTGCTACTTCCCTAGCATATTCCCAGGGTTTGGAAGGTATTTGAAGGTCTGGGATCTTGTGAGGGTGGACCCTCCCTCACATCTTGGCCTCTTTTGCAAAAGGGTTGTCAAGGGATTGGCCTATAATATACTCTGGGTTCAAGTGACAGCCTTGGGATGCCTTAGAGGCAATTTATGGGTGAGGTCTTTGGCCTCTCATCCGTATGTTCGCTTTCTGATGGGAGTCTAACATTTGCAGACCTCCATTGCAGAAGTTGTGTCAGGAATGAAACCTTAACTTTGTCCTTTGGGTGCTGTATGGTCCTCCTTTTGAGCCTCTACGGGGGGCATTGGTGAAGGATCTCACCTTGTAGACTGTTTTTCTGGTGGCAGTTTGTTCAGCCAAATGGATTTCGGAGCTTCAGTCTCTATCATGTAGAGATCCTTTCTTGAGGATTGAAGATGATGGTTTGATACTGTGTTCCCTCCTTTTTATCAAAGGTAGTTTCCTCTTTCCATATGAACCAGATGGTGGATCTTCCTGCTTTTGCCGAGAAGAGAACTTCATTTGTTGGATGTTTGTCAGATTCTGTTGCGGTATCTTAAGATCACAAACAATTTTCATCACTTGGAATCATCTCTTTGTTCTGTTCAGTGGAATGAAGAAAGGATGTCTGGTATCTAAAGCCACAATCTCTCGCTGGTTAAAGGAGACAGATTTTTTTCTGCCTTTCTTTGTAAAGGATGTGCAGCCCCAGTAGGGTTACACGCACATTCTGCTAGGGCATAAGCTGCCTCTTGGGCGGAGTGTTAGTCAGCGTCTACTCAGGAGATCTGTAGAGCTGCAACATGGTCTACACTTTGCACATTCACCAGACATTACCAACTGGATGTGCAGGTGTGGGAGGATGTGACGTTTGGCTAGAGTGTCTTTTGGGATTCCACCCAGTGTAGGGGAGCTTGGGTACATCCCACTTGTCTGGGACTGATCCTGAGGTATGAAACAGGAAAGGAAAATTGTTCTTACCTGCTAATTTTGTTCCAGAGCCCCGTCCCCTTAGTACCTAAAGACTATTGGAGCTGTGATTAGAATTGAATTCAGAGGTAGTCTGATTTCAGTTCCTTATTTGGGTGTGAAGGCTCGGTTCAGGGGCCTCCAACCCTGGGTTCTGTGTTCACCCTAGAAGGGAAAGTTTTGAGTTGGAGATTTTTGTTCCTCTACATTGCTTGGGGTACAGTTCAATACTGAGGGGTCTGCAGATGGCACTCTTATGCAGGGGTGGATTGGCCTATCAGGAAATCGGGCATCCCCCGGTGGGTCGGTCGCGCTAGTCATGTGGTCTGCCGAGCGCGGCCGTGACAGAGCCACACTCGGCAAGACCATGTGGTATCTCCTGGGCCAGCCTCGCGGCGAATTCCTGGGCCGGTCTTCATTGGGAATCCGCCACTGCTCTTATGTACCAGTGCCTGAAAAGTTTTTATCCTCTGCCTCCATCTGCTGGTAGGGATGCAAAATGTCTGATCTGTGGTATTCCAGGAACGAAACTTTTCCTGTAGGCGACGTGCACGATTGACAGAGGGGAAGACCTTTGCTACAACAATGATTGCCCCAGTGAGCCAGGAAGAGCAGTGCTTTGGGCTCGTCTTGGAGGTCCCTTTCCTCCATATTTCAGCAGCTCTGAGAGTTTCTGGTGCTGCCTGAGAATGCAATTTGTATGGGGGTTAAAGGGGAGGGAAATGTTAGACTCCCTTCAGAAAAGAGAAGGGGCAGGGATGTAATGCTAAGAACACCATAGAGTACACAGCATATATTGTACACATGTGAACACACACAGAAAATCCCATCAATACCCTTGATAACTGACTTGCTGAAATGGAGCCTGGGTTTAAAATTGTCAGTCAGTAGGTGCTCTTAGTTTAACATTTAGCCATTGATATGGAGAAAAGGCAGCAGTAACTTACATCTTTGTAAAACTGAGGTGGTAGAGAGTATGGAAGGGATACCCTAAGTTTTATTTATTTAGATTTGTATATTCCACTTGTTGGCACTTCAAAGTGTACATCAAAGCAGATTACATTCAGGTATTGTAGGTATTTAATTTTGTACCTGAGGCGACGGAGGGTAAAGTGGCTTGCCCAAGGTCACAAGGAGCGACAGCGGGATTTGATTTTCTTACTTATTGGGTAACGTCCTGGATGACGTTCAAGACTTTCAGTAGGCAGTGGGTGTCCCGACTGCAGTAAACAGGCTTGGCTGTTGCATGCTTGAGCAAGTTCTTCTCTGGACATACTGGGTTTCGTTTTTCACACTCTGCTTTAAAAGATATTGAATTTTTCTCCTGACCGTTAGTCTGACTCCTTATTTAACCCTTCTTGACAGGAGGAACGGGTCCCTCCTCGGATACTGGCTGGGGTTGCATGTTACGATGTGGCCAGATGATGCTGGCCCAAGCTTTGATCTGCCGGCATTTAGGAAGAGGTGAGTAACCTACAAACCCCAGATTGTAAAGAATGTTTACAAGATATGTTTTAGATGACTCAGAGTGGATTGGGACATTACTGTATTCTTCTAATACATACTGAAAAGACAATACAGTTTTTGTGAAGTGTTGGCATCAAAAAGGGGAATGTGGACTGCGCATATACCACACCAATCATGTCTTGCCAAACATCACAGTACAATCTTCATGAATAAATCAAAACATTTTTTTTTTAAACAGTGCTAAAATAGAAAATGCTCTTGCTGTACAACTGAATGTTTGCATAGATCTTTCCTTGCAATATGCTCTCCTTATAATGTTCTTTCTCATGTCTGAATTATTCCCATACAATACATTCAACAAGCCACATGAAGCACTGTGTGAAGACATAGTTTGGTTAGTCTTCTCCAAACTAGACTAATGATCAGTCAAAACAAAACCAGTGGGGAAATAGTGTCTTTACTTAGCTTTCAATCTTCATCGCTATTACCACCAAGCGAAAGTTCAAATTGGGTCCCAACATCGATGTTTGTTCAGAGCAGGTCATACTGAAACTGGTGTGCTATATGCACATCCACACAAAAACGCTATTGTGTTTTGGGTATGTTGAGAGTGTGTCTTAGAACAATACAGTAATTTCCTGATCCACTTTTGAGTCATTTCTTGGGTTGTCATGGTAGGGTTGATACTTTTTTCACATTTCTTTATCCTCCTGCTAGACCAGTCATTAGGAAATGGGATTTCCACAGCTGACAGGGACAGAGTGCTCTCGGGGTTTATAAGGTGGCTGTAGTCCTGGCCTATCCCAATAGTCTGACTTCAGCAGTGTGATGGGTTGGACAGTACACAAACTCCCAGAGTCTTGGTTCGTCCTTGGCCTGGTTGAGTCCTCATTAGGGCTGCTGCTCCTGATAGTAACTTGCTCCTAGGATACAAAAAAAGCCTTTTACCTTTCTTGAGCTTCTTCAAGTCCCCTTACCGTACCCCTAGGAGTCTGGTGACTACCTGAGAGAGGGTAGGGGGTTCTCTCTCTTCTACATCAGAGATTTGGGAACCCGGGGTGTCTAGTAGGGTTGTAGGCTACTTCCCCCCCCCCCCCCCCCCCCCCAATACTCTTTCTACTCTCTGCTGTGAGCAAGATCGGAGTAAAGTTATTAAAAAACCAAAACAGCAGGGAAGGATATGCTATCCCCGGCTGCTGGCTTCGCATAAACCCAGGAGTACACCTGTTTTCTTTGCCTCTGAGGCTGCATATACAAAAGAAATGGAAAACGTATGGAAGAGATCTGTGTAACTGAGCAGGGGGGCTCTTTGAATTCAGCTGTAGCAGAGCAATAGCAACCAAGGCAAGAGCTGGGGGACGTGGGAAAGCCCAGGCATGCTATGGCTCAAACCACGTGACACCAGGGCCTGAATGGCACATTGCATGGGTGGTGGCTAGGTGATCCCCAGAACAGCTGCAAAAAAAAAAAAAAGAGAACATAACATGCCATACTGGGTCAGACCAAGGGTTCATCAAGCCCAGCATCCTGTTTCTAACAGTGGCCAATGCAGGCCATAAGAACCTGGCAAGTACCCAAAAACTAAGTCTATTCCACGTTACCGTTGCTAGTAATAGCAGTGACTATTTTCAAAGTCAACTTAATAGCAGGTAATGGACTTCTCCTCCAAGAACTTATCCAATCCTTTTTTAAACCCAGCTACACTAACTGCACTAACCACATCCTCTGGCAACAAATTCCAGAGTTTAATTGTGCGTTGAGTAAAAAAGAACTTTCTCCGATTAGTGTTTTTTTTTTTAATTCTTTTTATTAGGCATTTCTATATTTTGTCAATGTACATAGATAAACAGACAAAAAACATGGTAACAAGAATAACTGGAGTATCCATAAAACACTAATAGCAATAATTCTGGTATCTCAGCAAAAGGTATGCCAATTTCATTTAGTCCCCACCCTCCCCTCCCCATATGCTTGTGTGTGTGTACATTAATTACATCAGAGAGCGTAATTTGTGTGCATGAACGATACAAAATTCACACATTACATAAATAACAACTGTCACCCACAGTAAATACGTAGAAGTGCAGTTTGAGGTTACGAAAGTCCAAATAGGAGCGACAAAATGTAATCTGCTGCAGCAATGTCTAGCGAATGTTAGCATGGGTTGGTTACATCTAATTGGGTAGGTAGGGAAACAAGATGGTGAGGATATTTACGTGTCTCTTGCAACAGGTTGCGTAGATGGTGTCAAGTATGTTAAGAAAGGGGTCCATATGGTATCCCCTCCGGCCGGGGAAGAGCCAGTTGGTATTTACGAATGTGGATCTCATGTGTACATAACCGTAAAAGCTGAAGGAACCATTGATCCACTGTGGGAGACGTGGTGTCTAACCATTTAAGTAATATAGCTTTTTTTCCCAATAAGCGCTGCTTTCGCTATAAATTGACATACCCTTTTTTCTGTTGTCTGCCAATGGGGTCTTGGAGTCAAACAGCCATAGGAGCGGGTCTAGTGGAATGGCGCACCGCCAAATAGAAACACAGAATTTCTGTATATTCTGCCAAAACATTTGGATCTGAGGACATTCCCAAAAAACATGGTAATAAGTGCCAATCAGGTGTGTTCATTTCCTGCAATTGGGAGACCTGTCGATCCCACACCAAAAGGCTCGTTCCGGTGTTATATACCCCTGCCACAGGAATTTGAACTGGGTTTCCCGTAAGTCTTCATTAATAGTAATGAGTTGGATCTGAGAGAAAGCCCTCAAGAACTCGTGGTATGACAGGGTGAATGGTGGCCACAAACTTCATTTCGCAAATAAAGCTTGAAGGTGTGTGTGGTCCAGGCTTTTTTCCCCCGGTTCTCGGTAAATGGTAGATATAGAGGAGTCTTTAACGGACGTGCCAGAAAAAATATCTAAAAGGGAGTTGTTTTGTTTAGTGTCCTGCCATTGCTGGGAGTGTTTCTGCATGAAATGACGGGCCTGTAGGAAGGCGTAAAAATCCCCTCTGGGGATAGAATATTGGTCTTGGAGTTCGGAAAACGTATATAGCACCCCCGTGATAGGATTGATCAATTGGCGAAGACGCCGAAGGCCTTTGCCATACCAATGCAAAAAAGGCGTCATCCCAATACCTGGAGAGAAACGAGAGTTATTGACTAGTTGCGACAGGCAGGTGATGCCACGCAGCTGGTGCAGTAGCTTGCATAGTTGAGCCCATTTGGTCCTGCAGGTGCTCACCAATAGGTGACTTTTTAGGGAACAGGGGACCTGCTTTTGCGGCATATGAAGGAGGTCGTGTAGAGATGAGACTTCATACCATGCAGTAAAAACTGGCGTGGGGATATAGGTCGATGTCCCAAAAATCCAGTCCTTTATAATACGTAAATTACATGCTATGTTGTAATGATCCAAGTTAGGGCATCCCAGACCTTCGACTGATGGAGGCTGGTACAACATATCTAAGGGAATTCGAGCCTTACAATCCCTCCAAAGAAAAAGTCGTAGAATCCGATTGAGGGCCTTAATATCTTGTGCTGCTAACAGAAGGGGCAACATTTGTAACGTGTATAGCCACTTCGGCAA
The DNA here is from genome assembly GCF_901001135.1 of Rhinatrema bivittatum. NCBI lineage: Eukaryota > Metazoa > Chordata > Amphibia > Gymnophiona > Rhinatrematidae > Rhinatrema > Rhinatrema bivittatum. The sequence goes on from NW_021820411.1 coordinate 647,303, forward strand.
ATTAACCATTTGGTATAGATGAGTTCTTCCCTTCAAAGAGTGGCAAATTACGCCACCTTCTCAATGTATCTTGGGTATAGGTCAATTTAGAAGAGATATTACAGCGATAAATATCTGTATCCCCAGATATTTAAGCTCACCAGGCGCCCATCTCGGTGGAAACATGCCTTCCCATGTCTGTTGAACCGTTTGAGTGACATCGAGGGCTTCAGATTTATCCCTATTAATTTTTAGCCCTGCAAACTCACCGAAACTCTCCTGCAGGGATAAAGGGCTCAGTGAATTTAGGGGGGTGAGTCAAAAACACCAGACATCATCGGCAAATGCCGCCACTTTAAACTCGTGGCCCGCTCTCTCAAAGCCCCGTTACTCTCCTCTGCTAGTATTTTTCGTATCAGCGGGTCTATAGTGAGTATGTAAAGAAGTGGAGATAAGGGGCAGCCCTGTCTTACCCCCCGTTGAAGAGACTTTTTCTGAACATGTGCCAGTAACTATTATTCGAGAGGTGGGCATATCATACAATAGTTGGATATATTGTAGAAAATCCCCTTCGAAGCCATATCTAGATAGTACAGAAAACATGTAAGACCATGACACCCTGTCGAAGGCTTTCTCAGAATCGAAGCCTATAGCCATTGCTGGGATATTAGTTTAGACATAACCGACAGCAGTGGTACAACAACGCCAAAGAGAGAACGTCGAAACCATAGAGTAGGGAAGTCCCAGCTGCTCCCCCCTCTTGCTCGCCACTGCCCTCCCAACACAGCTTTCCCACCATAACTCCCAGCTGTCTGTCAGTGCCGCACGCACTATATATTGCAGGATAATCTCAGAAAACCATTCATACACACATCTCTCAATCCCTCTTCCCTCCCCTCCCTTACCTTGACCTCCCCAACAACCATAATCCAAATATATGTGGCCTGTCCCACCTCCAATTCGGGGGGGAACAGAACCGGAGGTCACGTTCGTGGGGCGTATGGTTAACCCCCCACCCCCTCCAGACACACCCGATACCCACAGGGATCAGACAGCACAGGCTGGCTCCCTCAGGTCAATACTGCATTGGTAGCTCGTGTCCCGCTTTCACTTTGTCATATCAGGTTAAAAGTCATGAAAATGAAAATGCAGGGTCTTCCACCCTCATATAGTCAAAACATGTGAGCGGGTCTGTCCATCTTGCCCAGAACGCCGGTGAGACCCTGCGCCTTGCTTGGGAACTCCCTATGTAGTTGTAATTAATGGAACAAGGTTGGCCGGAGGGTTATTCTTGAAGGTTCCCGCGAACATTGTCTCATAGTTAGGGAATATGGATGTTCTCCGAATACGTGAAGTCTTCCATGCAGATCCAAAGGTGAAAGCTAAGTGTTCAATCATCCAAGCTCTGTACAAAAGGTAGCGCCGCATCCGAATCTGAAAAGCTATGTTGGGTGCCGTTGTGCCAGATTTTTAAGGTCGCTGGAAACTGCAAAGCAAATTTGAGCTTCCGGTCAAAAAGCTTTGTGCAGACTGGGGAGAACTTTCTCCGTTGTTGAGACCAAAACTGAGTAGTCTTGGGTTATACGTATCCGGTGACCCTGGTACAACAGCTCTGGACACTTTCTGTACGCCATCCGTGTTTTTTTTGTGTGTGGTGTGTGGTGTGTGTTGTGTTGGTGGTTTGTGTTTTGTTTTTGCCTCACACTTTTACCCAAACATTACCACTTGGGTGTGCGGGTGCTGGAGGAGGCGTCTTTGGGGAAAGTGTGTTGGGTGCGGGTCTTTAGAGTTCCCACCCAGAAGAGGGGCTTGGGTACATCCCACTTGTCTGGGCTGATCTGGGGTACGAACAGGAAAGTAAAATTGGTTCTTACCTGCTAATTTTCGTTCTTGAAGTACCACAAATCAGTCCAGAGACCTGTCCCCATTTTTCGAAAGACTTCTTCGCTTCTGGATATTGCTGAGCTGATATGGGATATATTCAAAGTAATGAGAAGTGTACATAGTTTCAGATGTGCACTCTGTCAGGGCCTAGTATTTTTCAGGAGGCTCCAACCTTTAAGTATCTGTTCGCCCCAGGTTTATTGGGGTTTAAGGTAGACATCTTGACTTAGGTCCAGGTCAGTACTGAGGGACTACAGGTGATATTCTCGGTTAAGTAGCAGTGCCTCAAAGTTTTTATTCTCTGCCGCCATCTGATGGTAGGGATGCATAAATCCACTTGTCTGGACTGATTCATGGAACTTCAGGAACGAAAATTAGCAGGTAAGAACCAATTTTCCTTTTTCAGCCTCGGAGGAGCATGAGTCAGCGGTTGTGCACCTTTTTCGCAGAGAGAAATTAAATTCCGTAATTGCCAATGTGATGTCCATCTTTAGGATATTGGACCCTCAAAGTGATGATCAGATGGAGGGAGACTCGATACTTCAGGGAATCTGCAAACCATCAAAAACCTTCCTTTTACACCCTGCTCTGAGATCGATGATAGAAGATTGAGAGTAGCCCTGGGCATAAGGCTTATGAGCAGGATTTATCCTCTACCAGTAAAGGATAGGGAAGCAATCCTAAAATAAATTCTCAAGGTGGATGCTTTGGTCTCAACTGTTACCCACAAGACAGCTGTACTGGTTGAAGGTGGAACATCCCTGAGGGATACTCGGGACAGGAAAATTGAATCGCTCCTTAAGCAGGCCTTCTTCAGAAATGCTTTGGCTTTATAAGCAGTTATTTGTGGGGGGTTTTGGGGCCTGCACAGTAGTACACTGGATCTAGGAGCTCCCGGATTCGGAGGAGACGACCAGAATTGAGTCGGGGTAGCATATTTAGCTGACACCCTGTATGATTTGATAAGGATGATATCCCTGGTGGCTTCGGGGATTGCTGCGAGAAGGCTGCTTTGACTCCGAAGCTGGGAGGCAGATGCAGTGTCCAAAACCTGTCTCGGTCAGTTGCCTTTTAGAGGGGGTCTATTGTTTGCAGAGGTGCTGGAAAAGCTCATTAAGGACCTAGGTGAAACAAAACCCCAGAAACTGCTCAAGCACAGGGGCAAGGTGCCAACACTTCAGAGAGTTTCAGGGGTTCTGAGTGGATTGGTATACTCTGCAACAAACCAGAAAGTCCCGAGCCCAGCCCTTTCAAGGAGCCAGGAAAGCTAAAGGCGAAGCCTTTGCAGCTGCAAGCTCAGTGCCCTACACAATAATGTACATTAGTGCCAGTAGGTGGTCGGTCGCCTGTTGAGGTACCAGGTGGAGTGGACTCAAATCGCATCGGATCAGTGGCTTCTGGACATTTGACAAGGCTATGCCCCAAAGTGTACAAAGCTGGTGCCAAGCATGTTTGTAGTCTCTCCCTGTGCATCTCTACTCAAAAGAGGCCATAAGAGGAATGTTGCTAAAGCTGCAACTCCTTTAGGCTATTGTGCCAGTTCCTCTTCAGAAGACACAATGCACTTATTTGATATACTTTGTAGTTCCAAAAAAAGATGGTTCCTGTAGGCCAGTGTTGGATCTAAAGGAGATTAACAGGTGTCTCCCCTTTCAAATGGAAACCTTAAGATCAATGATGGATTCAGTATTATTATTACTTTATTATTTATTATTATTTAGACATTTTATATACCAGCTATAGATCACAATGGTTTACGAGATGACATTCATAGTTATACATTCAACTGATAAACATAAACAAAATGATTACGTTTCTGAGGCAAATGGAATTATGACCAGAACATAAAGCAAGGAGATTTGGTAATCACAAATAAGATGGTTTTCACTTCTTAGTCTGTGGGTTGTTTGAGAATCATGCATTCTCTCATTTGATTTATTCTTCATACAGCCATTACCATTCTCTGTTTTAAGTTACATTATATATGTTAATGAATAGCCATGTCTAAAATCACTTTAAATTTCTTTCTATCTTGTAGCATACATAGTTTCTGGTAGAGAGTTTGAGCTTTGGACCTGCTATGAAGAATACTCATCTCTTATTTGCATCAAATGTGTGTTCCGTATAGTGGGGATATTCAGGAGTCCTTTGTTTTGGGATCTTAGTGCTTGTTTAGAGGTGTAGGGGTGTAGTGTCACTCCTAGCAGTCCAGTGTTATTGGAATGAACAATTTATCGTTATTTTATAGTAGATTCTGGATTGTACTGGTAACCAGTCCTGAGCCATCAGCAGTGGTGTGATATGATCATATTTCCTGGGTCCTGGTAATAGCCTTGCTGCGGCATTCTGTAATAGTTGTAGTGGTTTTAAGGGACTTGCTGGAAGTAAGGAGTTAAAAGTAGTCAAGGTTAGAGAATATTAGAGATTGTAAAACTGTACGAATGTCCGCCAAGGTTAATAGTGGTTTCAATCTTTGTAGTATACGCAGCTTAGTATATCCTGTCTTAATTAGTTTCCTGATGTGCATTTTCATAGTGAGATTCTCATCTAGCTGTATGCCTAGATCCTATACTTGATTTGAGGGGTTAATCTGAAAGTTGCCTAAGTCTAAGGCAGGTAGTTTAACAATCGATGTTTCGACTCAGACAAATGATTTCTGTCCTTTTAGAGTTTAGTGTAAATTTAATTTGCGAAAGCTCTTGTATTGCTTTCATATAAATAGATATTGTTGCTGTTGTATTTTCGAATGATCCGGAAAATGCTATGTAGAACTGAAGGCCATCTGTATACAAGAAGAAATGTATTTCTAGATTTGTTAGTAAGTTACAAATCGGGAGCATGTAAATATTGAATAATGTTGCTGAGATGGCTGAGCCTTGAGGGACACCCGTCTCACATGGGAAGGTGTCAGATATGTTTGCCTAGTTTGACTTGAAAAGTTTTGTTGGCTAGAAATAGAGAACCAATTGCTTACTGTACCATCAATCCCGATGTTTCTTAATTGATGGAATAATAAATTATGGCAATTGTGCCAAAGGCTGCTGTTAAGTTGCTTAGCACTAGACAATAGGATGCATCTGCATCAAGACCTTGTAAAATTGAATCCGTTAATGTAAGGAGTAATGTCTCTGAGTGATTTTTCCTAAAACCAAATTGATTTGGGTATAGGATATTGTGATCTTCCAGGTGGTGTTCAAATTGGGTTAACACAGCTTTCTCCAGAACTTTTACTAGAAATGGTAAGTTAGATATTGGACGATAATTGTCACAATTATCTGTTCTATGTGACTTGTTTTTTTTTAGGATCGGTTTTATCACTGCTTGTTTTAGTCCTTGGGGTATGATTCCTTCTGACAGTGAATGGTTAATCATGGATGTGATAGTGTTTTAATGAGCTGGCCAGTATTGGATCACATGGGTGAGTAGCAGGCTTAATTTTATTAACGATTTGACTAATTGTGAGCTTTGGTACTCTGTCGAAAGTTAGCCATTTGACAGTGTTATTTGATTCTTCATGAATTGTTTTTTTTTTTAAATTATCGATTTTGTCTATTAGCATGGTGGCATACTCATTGCAAGAGGCTTTTGTGAAGTTTTAGTTTCTTGTATTAGATGTTTCACTATCTCAAAGAGAAGTTTAGAATTAAATATAGCCCTGTGAATTTTAGCATAGTTTTTTTGCTTAATTGGTTAGCATGCAATATTTTGTGAGGCAGGTTTTGTATTTTCCTAGGGATTCAGTCGAACGGCATTTCTCTAGTTTCCTAAGGTTCTGTTTTGTGCTTTATAGTTCTTCATTGTACCAGGGTTTCTTTTGTTTGGAGTTGTTCGTTTTTTAATAATTTTCATCTGCACAGGGCTGAGGGTTTCATCGGTCATTGACTACGTGGTCCTAGGAGTCAAAAGCTGCTGTTGTGTTGAATAGATCTAGTTCATCTATTTTAGTTTCTATTGCTTCTGCCAGAGCTTCAGTCTCCATCTTTTTCCTGAAGGTAAATGTATGTTTATCTATCCTATTGTGGGCTTGCTTGGTGAAGGCTGTGTCCGCTTTTATTAGTTGCGATGTCCTTTCGTGGATTGCAAACTGGCTAAAAGACAGGAAACAGAGTAGGATTAAATATGCAATTTTCTCAGTGGAAGGGAGTGGACAGTGGAGTGCCTCAGGGATCTCTATTGGGACCCTTACTGTTCAATATATTTATAAATGATTTGGAAAGAAATACGACGAGTGAGATAATCAAATTTGCAGATGACACAAAATTGTTCAGAGTAGTTAAATCACAAGCAGATTGTGATAAATTGCAGGAAGACCTTGTGAGACTGGAAAATTGGGCATCCAAATGGCAGATGAAATTTAATGTGGATAAGTGCAAGGTGATGCATATAGGGAAAAATAACCCGTGCTATAATTACACAATGTTGGGTTCCATATTAGGTGCTACAACCCAAGAAAGAGATCTAGGTGTCATAGTGGATAACACATTGAAATCGTCGGTGCAGTGTGCTGCGGCAGTCAAAAAAAGCAAACAGAATGTTGGGAATTATTAGAAAAGGAATGGTGAATAAAACGGAAAATGTCATAATGCCTCTGTATCGCTCCATGGTGAGACCGCACCTTGAATACTGTGTACAATTCTGGTCGCCGCATCTCAAAGATATAATTGCGATGGAGAAGGTACAGAGAAGGGCTACCAAAATAAGGGGAATGGAACAGCTCCCCTATGAAGAAAGACTAAAAAGGTTAGGACTTTTCAGCTTGGAGAAGAGACGACTGAGGGGGGATATGATAGAGGTGTTTAAAATCATGAGAGGTCTAGAACGGGTAGATGTGAATCGGTTATTTACGCTTTCGGATAGTAGAAAGACTAGGGGGCACTCCATGAAGTTAGCATGGGGCACATTTAAAACTAATCGGAGAAAGTTCTTTTTTACTCAACTCACAATTAAACTCTGGAATTTGTTGCCAGAGGATGTGGTTAGTGCAGTTAGTATAGCTGTGTTTAAAAAAGGATTGGATAAGTTCTTGGAGGAGAAGTCCATTACCTGCTATTAAGTTCACTTAGAGAATAGCCACTGCCATTAGCAATGGTTACATGGAATGGACTTAGTTTTTGGGTACTTGCCAGGTTCTTGTGACCTGGATTGGCCACTGTTGGAAACAGGATGCTGGGCTTGATGGACCCTTGGTCTGACCCAGTATGGCATTTTCTTATGTTCTTATGATCGGACCAGGGCACTATTGTGTGCCAGGTATTGATTAAGCAGTTAATTTGTGCTTGCAAATATTAGGTCTAGAGTGTGGCCTGCTTTGTGAGTTGCTTTTGAGGCAAGGGAAGAGTTTGATCTCTCTGGATTTAGTGGAGGAATACTTTCACATTCCTATTCGAATTACCCACCAAAGCCTCTTAAGATTTAATGTCTTAGGATAGCATTTTCAGTTGCAGGCACTTCCGCTGGCCCGGCAGCTGCTCCCAGGACCTTTACCATGGTGTCCTCCACACATGGGCTTATGGTGTATCCTTACCTAGGCGACTGTTTCACTCATGGGTTGGCCCTTGAAAGGGCATGCTTGTGTGTGAGGTTACTTCTCAGCAGTAATTTCAACCATAATAAGAGTCCGAAAGGCCTCCACGTCATTAGCATACATCAGAAACTGGCGATTATTTGAAGATTTCTGCAGCGAGCAGAAACTCTTTCTATAGAAGGCAGAAGTTGGGCCTAGCTAGGGCTGGCCCTCTGTTCCCTAAGGGTGTGGCTGGCAGTGATTTTGTGTTTTAGGAGCTGAATCTAAAGCACCGGGGTGGCCGCACGTTCAGATGTAGGGCGCTTTCTGAGAGGGGGTCAAACGGATATGCCCTCCCTTTAGACCCTTAGTCCCTCAATGGGATTTTAACCTAGTTTTAAAGGCCTTAGTTAAGTCACCCTTTGAACCAGTAAAACAGGCCACCATAAAGGAAAATTATCAGGTGAGTGTTTTTTTAGATCATGGTTTTCAAGCTAGACCTGCAGCCTCACCAAATAGGTTTTGCTTGCAGGATAGCTTCAGTGGGTGTGCTTGCGGTATTTTCATGCTCCTGTGTCCATGCATATACCTTGTGGTTGACTGGCAGCCTGGTTTGCAGCAGCTGTAGTATAAGTATTTGCCTATGGAATGGGGATGCAGTTTTGAAAAACCTACTTGACGAGCAGAGCAGGGGTTCAGAAGCAGGAAGACCTCCTGTTAAATGTGGCATACGACCACATTACCCCATGCTGTATTGATATGGGAATGGCCTGAAAACAGGAAGCCATGCAATATGGCATTAGGCCGAAAAAGGGAACAATGTAACACTCGGGGGCCACTCTGGTCCTTTTCTTTCAGTGCTCTCCTTTACGCTTTACTTCCTAGCTGGAAGGCTTCCTCTAGAACGTTTCCTCAGATCTCTCTCCTTCTGGGTTTCTGGTCTGCTTCTAAAGCAATGTTTTTAAGGCATAGTAGTTCAGGGGTGGCCATCTCAAGAGCCACAACCATGTCTGGTTTTCAGGATATGTACAATGAATATGCATGAGAGATTTGCATGCATTGCCTCCGTTGTATGCAAATATATCTTGTGTATTCACTATGGATGTCCTGAAAACCAGGCCTGTTTGTGACTTTTTATGGACTAGAATTGGCCACCCCTGCCACAGGCAATTAATTATCCTACTGCTGCTGTAATCTAGGACCTCAGTCAGTCTGGAGCTGACACTTTCTTCAGTGTATTCGGCTGAATGTACAGCAATAGAAAGAAGGAACATGTGGGACTAGAAACTGTTCTACCAAACAATCCCTCAGTATCCTCCTCCTCTCTCTGTCATGCCATTTAACCAGCACAGAAATACTGAAGAATAAATCTTTCCTTTTTTCCCTCTACAAGATTGGCGTTGGGAGAAACACAAAAAGCAAGCAGAGGAATATCAAAGGATTTTACAGTGTTTCCTAGACAGGAAGGATTGCTGTTATTCCATCCACCAAATGGGTAAGACCTTTAAACTGACAGCTTCAAAATAACTGGAGGACATGAATTATCTGTTCGTTGTCTTATTTATTTTTACAAAAGTATTTTATTTGTATAGTTTATTGTGAGGTCAGTATTTGGAAAATAAAAGATAACTTAGCTGGATAAGTTATCAGGGATAGTCAGCAGGATAAGCATCCTGCTAAATTTATTTATTTTTATTTGGGTTTTTTATCCTCAGATAACTTGGAAACCTAACCAGTTATGTTTGAATATTGCCGGTTAGGTTTCAAAGTTATCCAAATACGTTTATCCTGATAACTTCACCTTAACCAGCTATCTTCAAACATAGCCAGTTAAGTGACAACCATACAAAAAAATAATACAGCCTAGTACCTCCTACCCCCAGTGAGACTTAAGTTGGGGCACACCAGCCTGATTCCCCCCCCCCCCCCCCAACAATAGACTGTGCCAGAGTTTAAGGCCTGTGGGTCCAAGCCATGCCCCCCCACCCTCCAGAACCCTCTGGGCTGCTGGGACTGAGCTGCACTGTGTGAAGTGCAGGCATTGCTGTCAGTAATAGTGCAGCAGAGCAACGCGTCTGCTCAGAGCATTTTGGAGGGTGTTGGATGGGGTGGAAGGGTGAGGTTTTATCTGGACAAACTGCTGCTGGGGAGTGCAGGAGGCACGGCGATTGCCCCTCATAGACTTTACATTTTGGCACAGTCTCTCGTGGAACTTGAGGGGATAAGGGATTGGGCTGGCAGGCCAGCTAGGTTTTAATTTTTTTTTTGTCTTTTTACCACTCAGCTGGCATACAACCAGTCAAACCACCAAATTAGAGTTCTCGCTCTTCAAATCTGATCATCTTCAATTAGCCCTCATCTACGCCCCACCAGGAACATTAGATTCAGATCCCTCTCCTTTGAGCTGATAACCAAACACATCAACGCCGACAAACCCGCAAAAATCCTAGGTGATTTTAACCTTCATGTAGACACTTCTCCACAATCCATCAACTGCGTAACAGTCCTCTCATCACTTAGTCATTTAGGTTTCACGCAAATTAACAGCCCTACTCACAAAGCAGGCCACACATTGGACCTCATCTTCATTAATGATAGCTTTACCATCCATTCCACTCCCACCTGCTCTCCAGTTCCCTGGTCAGACCACCAGGTTATCTACACGACCCTTAAGATCAAAAATCAACCACCTCAAGTCCCCACCAATTCGACCATGCTCTCTAGACCTACTCAACGAAAAGATATCCAAAGCGCTAAACCAACTAGACCTCACAGAAGCAACCACTGCAACCTCCACTTGGATCAAGCTCACTAATAAAATTGCAGATCAAATCTGCCCAACTTCATCCAAAACCATACAACCCACATTGGACAACAGAAAACCGTGGTTTACCCCAGAACTTAAATCACTTAAGCAATCACTAAGAAATAAAGAACAAAGCTGGAGAGAAAACCCAACCTCCTCGACACATGACATCTACAAATCCCTACTCAACACTTACAGGAACGCCATCCTGAGAACCAAGAAAGATTTCTATGCAAAAAAAATCCACAACTTCATATTCGATTCAAAGGCACTATTCTCCTATGTCTCCTCTCTTACCAAACCATCTCCCCCCACCATCCCAGACCACCAAGCACTCAACAAAGCCAACGAATTCGCCAACTATTTTAAGACAAAAATCTCCAACCTTACCGATTCTCACACCCAACAGCCCTCCAATACACCACCTCACAACCCTGCCTCAACAAAATGCCAGTCGAGTCATTTGAACCCACCTCTTCTTTGGAGATTGAAAATACCCTCAAAAAAATCAAACCAGCCTCCCACCCTTCAGACCCATTACCGACAAACTTGCTTATCGCTATCCCGAACACCATCTCTAAACCTATTTCCGAAATTATCAATACATCTCTATCTCAAGGTTTAGTACCCAACCAGTTAAAATTGGCAATCCTCAAACCTCTACTTAAAAAACCTAACACCTCCCCATCAGACCCAGCCAACTTCCATCCAATCGCAAACTTACCTCTCATTGCCAAATTGATGGAAAAAATTGTCAACAAGCAACTGTCAGAATACCTCGAAGTACATAACATTCTTTCTCCGGCTCAGTACGGCTTTCGCAAATCCCTAAACACTGAATCTCTTCTATCACTCACGGACTCCATCCTCATAAACCTGGAGAAAAAACAATCCTACCTGCTGGTTCTCTTAGATTTGTCGGCAGCTTTCGATACGGTAAAACACACTTTACTTATAGACCAACTAGCCAACATAGGCATCAAAGGCTCAGCGCTCAGTTGGTTTCGGTCCTTCCTGAACAATAGATTCTATAAAGTCAGGATTTAACAACAAGGAATCTCATCCCATCTCCACAGACCAAGGAGTCCCTCAAGGATCTTCACTGTCACCCACCCTTTTCAATATATACCTCCTCCCTCTCTGCCACCTACTCGCAAATCTGAAGCTTACCCATTACCTCTATGTGGATGACATACAAATCCTGATCCCGATCACAGAATCCCTGCAAAAAACCATTACCTTTTGGAATGACTGCCTTCAGCCAATTAAAGACCTACTCTCCAGTCTCAACTTAGTTTTGAATGCCAGCAAAACGGAAATGATCATCATCTCCCATGACCCCCCCACCACCGCATTAAGCTCCTCTCAACCAGCAAACTCAAACATCAATTTCTCCCCCGACGTCAGGGACCTAGGAGCTTGGCTTGACAACAACCTAAACCTTAAAAAGTTCATAAACACTACCACAAAGGACTGCTTTTACAAATTACAAGTCCTCAGAAAGCTAAAACCCCTCCTACACTTCAATGACTTCAGGCTAGTACTCCAATCCATCATACTTTCCAAGCTAGATTACTGTAACTCCCTTCTACTCGGGCTACCCACAAATTCGATTAAACCTCTACAGATGGTACAGAACGCGGCCGCCAGAATCCTTACAAACACCAACAAAAGAGAACATATTACTCCAATCCTCCGTAACCTTCACTGGCTTCCTATAAAATTTAGGATCCTCTACAAAGCTCTCACCATCGTTCACAAAGCAACTAACCAACTCGCCCCCATCAGACTAAGCACACAACTGCAACCTCATACATCCACCAGACCCATCAGAAGTGCCTACAAAGGCACACTTTATGCCCCACCTGCAAAAACACTACTAAGGAAAAGAGCACTATCTTCAGCAGGCCCCCACCAGTGGAACGCGCTCCCCCCAGATCTAAGACTTCACCATCGTTCACCAAGCAACCAGCAGAGTCATAACACTACTGGAAAGCCTAGGATGGGTGGTCAACACAAACAAAAGCTCCCTACAGCCCTCAAAGTTGCTGGAATACCTAGGAGTCCGATTTGACACCAAGGAAGACAAGGTCAGCCTGACCCCCACGAGGAGATCAAAGCTGTGGAACCGGCTTCAGACCTTGCTGAGCGTTCCTCGTCCCACAGCATGGGATTACATGCATGTCCTCGGGCTGATGGCGTCCACACTGGAAGTGGTGCCATGGGCATGAGGCCCCTACAATGCTCACTTCTATCGCGGTGGAGTCCACGGTCCCAGAACTACACCGTACGTCTACCACTCCCGGGCAGAGTCCGGACCCAGCTATGGTGGTGGCTGCAGAACAGCCACATGAGCCGGGGATCAAGACTATCCTCCCCAACCTGGACCCTGCTCACCACAGATGCCAGTCTACACGGGTGGGGAGCACACTGCGAAGAGTTAACCGCCCAAGGGCAATGGAATGCAGAAGAAGCGGGATGGAACATCAACCGCCTAGAAGCGCGGTCAGTCAGATTAGCCTGCCTGCGGTTCGGCCACAGACTTCGAGACAAAGCGGTCAGAGTTATGTCTGACATCGCCACGACTGTGGCCTACATCAACTGGCAGGGCGGAACCAGAAGCCAACAGGTGTCCCTAGAAATAGACCACCTGATGGCGTGGGTGGAAGCAAATCTCCAGGAGATCTCCGCCGTCCACATCGCCGGGAAAGACAACATCATGGCAGACTTCCTCAGCAGGGAAAGTCTAAACCCAGGAGAATGGAAACTGTCGTCCACAGCCTTCAAGATGATAGTGAATCGGTGGGGGACCCCAGACATGGACCTTCTAGCAAGCAGATCCAATGCTCAAGTATCCAGATACTTCAGCCGCAGACGGGACCCGCAGTCCCAGGGGATCGATGCCCTGGTACAGACCTGGCCACCAGGGACCCTGCTATATGCCTTCCCACCGTGGCCCTTGCCGGGCGCAATAATTCACAAGATACAGCGACACAGGGGACTAGTTCTTCTGGTGGCCCCGGATTGGCCAAGAAGACCCTGGTACGCAGACATGAGAAGACTACTGGCAGGGAATCCACTACCCCTGCCTCCACACAGAGACCTGCTCCAACAAGGCCCGATCCCTCACGAGGACCCAGCTCAATTCTCTCTTACAGTCTGGCCATTGAGAGGGCCCGCCTGAGAGAGCGGATACTCGGGGGCAGTAATAGATACTCTCCTCCGAGCACGCAAGTTCTCCACATCTCTAACGTACATAAGGATCTGGAGAGTTTGAGGCCTGGTGCGAAGACCACAACGTCAAGCCACACTCCTCTAAAGTTCCCATTCTAGAAATAATAGCTACTAACCTAAATCTTGCGGTTCCAGCCATCATTTTGGGAGACTTCAACTTACATGTTGATGACCCCTCTCCATCTACAAACTGTGAAACTTTCCTAAATGCAATGACCGCCATGGGATTCAAGCAGATAATCAACAACCCTACTCACAGAGCAGGACACACTTTGGATCTCATTTTTGTAAACTCAGGCATCGCGTACTCAGCACCCCCCATATGCAAAATAGTCCCCTGGTCAGACCATGCTTTAATTTCTACCACTTTTTCGCTGGCACAATCTAACATCAAACAAGATCTTCAACCTCAATTTACTTACAGAAACCTATGTTCATCCGATGAACTTCACGAACACCTTGTCCTAGAACTCCCCCACATAGACATCTCCACTCCCAACACGGCTCTCCACTCATGGTCCAACATCACAGAATCGGCAGCTAATATACTCTGCCCACTGGCAACAAAAAAACCTAAACATAATGCCGCCAGAAGACAACCCTGGTTTAATGACCAACTACAAAAACTCAAGCTTTCACTGAGACAAAAAGAAAATAAATGGCGTAAAGCACCATCACCGACCTCCCTCTCAGCTTACAAACTCGCTCTTCACATTTACAAGAGCGCCACACTAAAAACAAAAAGGGACTACTACGCTCACAAGATACATCACCTCATCTTCGATTCAAAAGCCCTCTTTACTTACGTCTCGAACTTAACTCAACCCAATTCTCCGGACATCCCACTCAACCAAGCGCACGAAAAAGCTGAGGAGCTGGCCATCTTCTTCAGTAACAAAATTTCCAACCTGCAATCTCAACTAAAAACGAATACCCTAGCCCCACCCAGCACATTCCGCCATCACTGCAATGACATTGCTATACAAGCCTTCGAACCCATTGCAATATCAGAGACCAAGTTAGTATTGAAGAGAATGAAACCATCATCCCACCCATTTGACCAGATCCCTCCCAAACTACTGCTGCTAATACCAGATACCATCTCCAAAACCCTAACTGACATTATCAATTGTTCCTTAGCCCAAGGAATTTATCCAGACGACCTGAAAGTTGCTTCTATCAAACCCCTATTAAAAAAAACCGAACCTTAATCCTAAAGATCCATCCAACTTCCGCCCAATATCCAACCTTCCTTTTATAGCCAAGGTTACAGAAAAATTAGTCAACACCAGATTATCAGAATACCTCGAAGACAACAACATATTATTCCCCACTCAATACGGCTTCCGAAAATCTTTAAGTACAGAATCACTTCTCATATCTCTGACAGATTACCTCATCATGGGCCTCGATAAAGGTCACGCCTACTTGCTGATACTCCTCGACCTATCGGCGGCCTTTGACACCGTGAATCACTCCCTTCTCCTAAATCAACTAGCGAACATCGGAATTACAGGCTCTGCTCTTGCCTGGTTCAAATCATTCTTGGGAAACAGAGGATATAAAGTCAAAATACATAACAAAGAATCACAGTTTTACCCTTCTTCGCTAGGTGTTCCACAGGGCTCCTCTCTCTCCCCCACGCTCTTTAACATTTACCTCCTACCCCTATGTCAACTATTAACCAATCTTAACCTCAAATACTTTCTATACGCAGATGACATCCAGATTGTCATCCCTATCAAAGAATCCCTTACAAAAACTATCAAAATCTGGGAAAACTGTCTTCAAAATATTGACAACCTCCTCTCCAGCCTAAATCTAATCTTAAATTCCGCTAAAACCGAAGTCCTCATAATTTCCCCTGAAAACAGTAACCTCACCTCAAATCCTCCAACCGGCTTTCAAACTTCACATGTAAGAGACCTAGGAGCCATTATCGACAATCGGCTAAATCTAAAATCTTTTATTAATCAAACCACGAAGGACTGCTTTTATAAATTACACGTCTTAAAAAGAATCAAACCACTTTTCCATTTCCACGATTACAGAACAGTTTTGCAATCAATAATCTTCTCTAAGTTAGATTATTGCAATTCTATTCTATTAGGTCTCCCGTCTTCTCATACTAAACCTCCTCAGATGGTTCAGAACACGGCGGCCAGAATTTTGACAAACACAAGAAGAAGAGACCACATATCTCCGATTCTCAAAGACTTACATTGGCTGCCAGTGCACTATAGAATCTTATATAAATCCATTACTACCATCTACAAAGCATTCCATCAACTCTCTCCGCTTAACCTCCAAATCCCATTTAAAAAACATACCTCCATCAGACCTATCAGAGAGTCCTACAGAGACTCATTACAGGTGCCTCCTGCAAAAACCTTTTACCATAGGACTCTCAGAGACAGGGCTTTCTCTACAGCAGGACCTACCTTGTGGAATTCTATCCCACCAGAACTGAGACAGGAACCTTGCCTCCCCACTTTTAGAAAAAGACTTAAAACCTGGCTATTCTTGAAAGCCTTTCCAGACACCAACTGAACCCACTCTCAACTCAAGCAACTAAGAACTCCCGTCAGGGTAATGAACAACCTTTGACAACTCAATAATGTTCTCTCTTTTTTAATGAGGCAGGTTTATTTACCTTGGTTTTATTTACCTTGGTCATTCTTTTGTTATCTCAGTGTTAATCTCTCTCTTTTGCCTTCTCTTCATTCCAAGTTGCATTTTATCCCTGTTTTATTGTAACTGCTACCTTATTCTTCTATCACATGTTAATGTTTTTAAGTTAAGTATTTATTCTGTTGTCACACCTTGTTATTTGTAAACCGGCATGATGCGACTCCCATCGCGAATGCCGGTATATAAGAAATTTAAATAAATAAATAAATAAAATAAATAAATGATCCTGGAATTCTTACAGAATGGTCTACAGAAGGGTCTGTCCCTCAACTCCATCAAGGTACAGGTGGCAGCATTGTCATGCTACGGCTCCAGGAGCGAGGGCGACAGCATAGCCTCGCATCCAGATGTATCACGCTTCCTGAAAGGAGTCAAACACATTCGCCCACCACTAAAGTGGCCAGTATCTCTGGAACCTCAACCTCGTCTTGGAGTTCCTAGCGGGATCTGCCTTCAGACCCCTCCGAGGCCTGTCCCTCCGTCTGTTAACCTTAAAGACGGTGTTCTTGCTGGCCGTGTGTTCGGCCCGCCGCATCTCAGAACTACAAGCACTGTCCTGCCATGAGCCGTTCTTAAGACTCACCCCGGGGCCCATCCAGCTACGCATGGTGCCCTCCTTCCTCCCCAAAGTGGTCTCACACTTCCACCTTAACCAAACCATCTCACTACTAACGATGGATGGCTTGAATTCGGAAGAAGCCCGTAGTCTACGCCACCTCAACATCGGCAGACTCCTATCCAGATACCTGGAAATGTCGGAACCAGTATGAAAGATGAACCACCTTTTCGTCCTTCACAGCGGAAAGAGGTAAGGGGAAGCGGCCTCGCGGGCAACCATTGCCCACTGGATCAAGGAAGTCATCAAGGCAGCCTACAAAGAGGCTGGAAAACCACCACCTCTACAGGTCAAGGCCCATTCTACCAGAACCCAGGTGGTGTCCTGGGCAGAAACTAGAATGCTGTCACCTGCCGAGATCTGCAGGGCGGCAACGTGGTCCTCCATCCATACCTTCTCCAGATTCTACCGTCTGGATGTGCAGGCTCAGGAGGACACTGCATTTGCAAGGGCAATTCTAAGTGGGCCACGGGCAGCCTCCCACCTGGTTCAGGAGTAGCTTTTATACATCCCATTGGTCCTGAGTCCATCTGCTACACGCTAGGAAATAGAGAAATTACTTACCTAATAATTTCGTTTTCCTTAGTGTAGACAGATGGACTCAGCATCCCACCCCTGGCTGCCGTTATGCATGGTTTTTCAATGAATCAAGGGTAAGCCATGTTTTCATTTACCTAGGGCATCCACCCTGCCGGGTGTCGATGCTTTCCGGTTGAGTACACTGGCGGTCTCCAGCTATAGTCAATCAACCAGTTCAAGTTAATCAAGTTTTAAAGGTTCTAACAAGTTATTTAAGTTAACCATATTATTAAGCTAATCAGTCAGTCACACATTTATTTATTTAGCATTTTTCTATACCGACTTTCCAATAACAGAATTACTGATCAATTCGGTTTACATTTTAAACAATAACAACAATGACAAGTAAATGTCTTACAATGAACAGGTCGGATTAACTTGGATTAAGATATATGGGGGTAATAACATAATTAACATGTACGGAGCCTAATATAGGCTACAGGTTGGGTTTTGATAATAGACTGCCAAAGATCATGTGATTTCTAGAGAAGATCTATATAGTTCTCTAGCGTGTTACCACTGAGGGGATATTGGCAGGGATATTTCGCAGGTTGATGTTATGGGAAGGCTTGGTTGAATAACCAAGTCTTGAGTCTTTTTTTAAATGTAGTGGAGCATTGCACTGATCTGAGCTCTGATGGGAGAGTGTTCCTGAGTTTAGGCCCAGCTGTGGAGAAAGCTCTTTTACTTAATGCTGACTTCATCGGTGGAATTTGAAGGTTGTTTTTGTAGGCTTGTCTCACTGGTCTGGAAGATGTGTGGAGTTGGAGAGGGAATGTGAGCTCGAGTGGTGCCAGGTTGTGTATTGCCTTGTGGGTTACTGAGAGCACTTTGAATAGTATTCTGAATTTGACGGGAAGCCAGTGTAGGCTTTTTAAGATGGGTGAGATGTGGTCTCTTTTGTTGGACTTGGTTAAGATCCTCGCTGCAGCGTTCTGCAGCATCTGTAGCGGTTTTATGGCGTTGGCAGGGAGACCCAGTAGAAGTGAGTTGCAGTAATCTATTTTTGTGAGAATGATTGCTTGTAGAACTAATCGGAAGTCTTTGAAATGTAGGAGTGGTCTCAGTCTTTTTAAGACTTGTAATTTGAAGAATCCATCCTTTACGATGTTATTTATGAGTGGTCTGTAATTCATTTGGTTATCAAGTATAACTCCTAGATTTCTGACTTGTGGGGTTATTGTTAATTGAGTTGACAAGATGGTACTTGGAAGTGTGTAGGTTCCGTTTTGGGAAATGAGGAGATATTCTGTTTTGTTTTGATTAAGGATCAAGTTGAGGCTAGTGAGTAAATTGCTGATGGCTTGTTGGCAAGAGTTCCAGAAGTCCAGAGTTTTTTGGAGAGATTCAGTAATTGGAATCAGTATCTGAACATCGTCTGCATATAAGTAGTGGACGAGATTCAGGTTGATGAGGAGCTGGCAGAGTGGCAGAAGGTAAATATTGAATAAGGTTGGAGAGAGTGATGATCCTTGTGGGACTCCTAAGTTGCAGGTGACTGGTTGAGATTCTTCCTTGTTGACCTTGACCTTATACTGTCTGTTCTGTAGGAACGATTTGAACCAGTTGAGGGCCTCATCTCTGATGCCAATTTCTGCCAGGCGATCTATTAGTGTGTTGTGATTGACCGTGTCAAAAGCTGCTGTTAGATCTAGGAGGATGAGAAGACACAGTTGTCTGTTTTCAAGATTAAGTAATATAGAGTCCGTTAATGAGATTAGAAGGGTTTCGGTGCTTCGAGATTGGCAGAAACCGAACTGCGATGGGGAAAGAATGTTGTGGTCGTTTAGGTATTCTGTTAGTTGTTTATTTGCAACTCGTTCCAAGATTTTTGCGATGAATGGTAGATTAGCTATTGGGCGAAAATTGGCTGGGTTTTCAGGAGAAAGATTAGGTTTTTTTATAAGTGGTTTTATGATTGCCATTTTTAGTGGGTCAGGTACAATCCCGTGAGAGAAGGAGCAATTTATGATTTGTGCGATGGGTTTGGATATGGTTTTAGCACAAGAGATGAGGAGATTGGTGGGTATGGTATCCTGAGGGTGAGAAGAAGGTTTGAGCTTTTTTAGGATATTTTCGATCTCTAAGGATGAGGTCGGTTCGAATTCCTTAAGGGCTAGCCTTTTGTGATGAGACTGCAGCTCGAGGTATTACTGGCGTAGTGTAATTATTATTGTTATTATTGATGGACTGAGTTAGTAGATTTGGTGTCTTGTTTTTGAAGTAGGTTGCCAGATCTTCTGCTTTGCTTGCTGCTTTATCATCTGGTATGGATGTTGATAGGGGTTTAGTGAGGGATGAGACCAAAGAAAAAAGCGCTCTAGGGTCGAAAATGAAGTGGTGGATTTTTTGTGAGTAAAAGTCTCTTTTTGCTTGGAGGATGGATATTCTGTAATGGTGCATCATGGTTTTGAATGCCGTGATGTTGGCGTATGTTGGGTTTTTACGCCAGTGTTGTTCTTTTTTTCTGAGATCCTGTTTTAATGATTTTAGTTTTGGTGTGTACCAAGGTTTTCTGTTGTCCTTGTTTGCTTGAAGAGCTTTGGTAATAGTTGGGCATGTAGTGTCAGCCACTTTTTTGGTAATGTTGTTCCAGGACAATATAGCTGAGTCCGCGTTAGTGAGGTCCAGTTGGTTAAGTTCATCCGATAGGCTGTTGCTGAGAATTTCCTGGCTGCATATTTTCTTGAATTGGATTGTGTTATTCTGCTTTTCTGGGAGTGTAGGTAGGTTTATCTTTAGTGCTGTGTTGATCAGCTTATGGTCTGACCAGGGAACTGGAAGGCATGTAGGGTGAGAGGAAAGAGTAAGTTCCTGGTTAATGAAAATGAGGTCCAACGAATGACCAGCTTTGTGGGTGGGTTCCTTAATTATTTGTTTGAAACCCATGCAGTTTAGTGTGCTTAGGAGAGTTTCACAGCTGTGAGAATGGGGAGATACATCCACATGGAGGTTGAAGTCCCCCAATAGTATCGCTGGTGTGTCGGAGTTGATGTGTTTTACTATATTTTCAATCAAATACATATATCCACGATGCTTTTCGAGGAGAATACTGAAGAGCTGCACTTCCTGCAGGGGTATATGTACTAGGGGCTGACGTCAGATTGAAATCTGATCTGTCTCCAACTACTAACAGGAGTACACTATATCCATTGGTCCTGAGTCCATCTGTCTACACTAAGGAAAACGAAATTATCAGGTAAGTAATTTCTCCAGTTCAGTAAACTCCAGTTATCGGAGTTAGCCAGATAAGTTATTTGGGTAACTCAAATCCATCCTGACACCTTCAAAATGCTTCCCACCCATCTGTATAAATTTCAGCCTGATAATTTAATATTCAGAACTTTGCATTTATCTGGGTAATATATGAATATCAATATATGCTTTGTTTTTGTAATGTTATACCATGCTTTGAACACAGTTGGAAATAATGTATAATGAAACTATTAGCATTATTATTATTAAATGAAAGTAGCATTTGGGGAGACTCAGAGTTGATTTTTCAGAGGCCTCCTCAGAATAAGAGGCTAACAGGTGAATTTTTAAAGGAATTACACATGTAAATGTAACATACTAGCAAAGCAATTTTCAAAAGCCATTTAACTGTGTTAAATGCATGTAATATGGGTAAAACCTATTGACAATTCAATGGCACATATTGTAGCAATTTTCCAAAGCTCACTTATAAATCCTAGTTTTAAGCATGTAAATGCTTTTGAAAATCAGGCCCTAAGAGTAAAACTGAACAGTGCTTACACTCACAAAAGAAGTTACATGCCTGGTCCGTGTGCGTTCACTAGGTTTGGGCACATCCTGCTAACTCTGGTGCATGCACAGTCAGATCTCACAAACGGTGCTTTTTTTTTTTTTTGTTGTTTTAAACATGTGCTTTAGCTTTTGCTAGTTTAAGCACCAACATCCTTACTAGTAAGCCACTGTTTTCCAAAGTATGCAAGGCAGCTCATGAGCTATGAATGTAGCACTAACGTATGCATTATAGCAGCTTCACATATTTTAAGTACACCTTGGGGAGGTGTAGTAATGTGTTTGCGGTGAAGTCTGTAAAGCTCATGTGTGTTTTACCTGCTAGGCTTATAAGCGTGCCCTTGCACTCGGGCAATGTTAAGCGCAGTTTAATACGTTGGCTTCTTGGGAAAAGATCTGCTCAGATATAGCAGATTGAATGGCAGCAGCATTGCAAAGGGAAAAATGCAGCAACTCTCCTAGAGTATGCAGAGCATCTGGTGGGGATTTAGTTTACTGATAGATACCAAACGGGCCTGATTGATGAATAAAGCTCCAGAGCGTGGCTCTGTTTGAATTGGACCCTAAGCGTTTCACCGGATGAGCTTGGAGGCTCAATGACTTCTGTTGTAGGTTCCCCCCCCCCCCCATTTTCCTAGTAATAAGTGTCTTGCAATGCCAAATGTCAGCTATTGCACAGGCTGCACTTGATGGTGATGGCTGTAATTTACAGAACATGCAAAGGTGCAGGTTGGTTGACACGAATGGAAAATATTTGGATTCACATAAAGAATTTAAGATGCTTCAGGTTAGTCTGGCCACTGCTGCCGTGAAGACTGGAGTCTTGTGCAAGTTCCCCTTAACAGTGCTAGTAATTCATGGGAGAGGAAGTTAAGTCCTGCACTAGAGGCTTTGAATAGAAAGATTGAATAATAAGCATGTGATAGGACGCCGGATATGCAGCTGTAAGAATCACTGAAATGTGAGGCTAGGAATACTAGCCCTGACAGGCCAGGGGAAAGCAGCATCCGTGTCTGTAGAATGATTCTAGATGAAATGGTATGCTAAAGCCTGAAAGATTTTATGTTCTTCATTTTCTTTTAAACAAAACAGCACAGATGGGTGTCGGAGAAGGGAAGTCAATAGGGGAGTGGTTTGGACCAAACACAGTTGCCCAAGTTCTAAAGTAAGTGAAACAGCTCTGCTAATTATTTTTCTAGAACTAATGGCTCCCCCCACGGCAGTGGCGGGATAGGAGAGCAGGGAAAAGCCTTCGCCGAGTTAGGATCCAGGTGTTTTACATCATCTTTGTCAAACCATGAGAGCAATGTAAAACAGAACACTTGCCTTCTATCAAAGTTGTTACATTTTTCTTTTTAGCATTTATTAAACTGTTGGTAACATATTTTCCTTGTAAGTTCAGTAGCTGAGGAAGGTGCAGTAGAAACTGGAGTCCTTGCTTTACTTATAGAACAGCTTTCCTACTGACTCCCTCGGGGGGAAAATGATCCAACCTTCTCTGGAGATGCTGGTGCTGTCGGTGACGAGTGCCAGTGCTGGGTGGGGCTGGTTTTCAGTGATGGAAATTTGAAATCATAACCTCATCTTGTCCTGGTCACCAGAATCTAGCTCTAAAGCAGATGGGCCAGTTCTGGCCTTGCCTACAATCCACAATTTATTTTATTCTGCCAGATGGGATCGTTCAGCTCCGGGGCGTACTTCCTTGTATGCATGCCACTGTTTCTTACAGTAAAAATATTTCTACAAGCCTAGCCTGTTACCTTCTTATCTCATCGGATATGAAAGCAGCAGCAGCGCTGGTAACAGAAAATGAGGTCATACCTTTGTCAGTTAAATAAAATCCTTCTGCTCTCCCTCTTTCTCACTGTAGTTTGTTTCATTCTAAGGAGCTAGTCAGGTTTACAGAATTTGAAAGCTCCTAAGCCATTCCCACCATTATGAATGTGAGTTGAGATGTACCTGAGCTGGGGGGGGGGGGGGGGGGGGTGGGATCACATACAGTTTCTTTTCATATCCCAGATCAGTCCAGACAAGTGGGTTGTACATCCCTACCAGCAGATGGAGGCAGAGCTAAAAACGTTGAGGCACTGCCTCATATCCGAGAGTGCCACCTGCAGTCCCTCAGTATTTCTCTGTCTCCAGCAGACGGTAAAGGAAGAAGGGACAGATGCCACCTGCAGTCCCTCAGTATTTCTCTGTCTCCAGCAGACGGTAAAGGAAGAAGGGACAGATGCCACCTGCAGTCCCGCAGTATTTCTCTGTCTCCAGCAGACGGTAAAGGAAGAAGGGACAGATGCCACCTGCAGTCCCTCAGTATTTCTCTGTCTCCAGCAGACGGTAAAGGAAGAAGGGACAGATTGCCCACCTGCAGTCCCGCAGTATTTCTCTGTCTCCAGCAGACTGTAAAGGAAGAAGGGACAGATGCCACCTGCAGTCCCTCAGTATTTCTCTGTCTCCAGCAGATAGAGGTGCAAACCTGCAGTCTGGAGTTTAAAAAAAGAAGATAGTGATATTTTTGAAGAGAAGAAAGAAGAGGCTCCCTGAGGTGCAAGGTTCCTTAGTGGGGCCATCCCTCAGGTAGAGCAGGGCAAGCGGGGGATTGGTTAATCCCTGATCTGCCTTGGCCCTCCCCTTCCAGAGGGAGGAAAGCCAGGGGTCCTGGTTTCCTCACTCCCTCTGAGATCCTCACCTCCAATTATCAGCAGGAGCAGCTAGAAGCAGGGAAGGTATTCCCTTTTATTACTTCCCCTTTTTTTGCTCTCTGCTCCTTTAAGAAGAAAAAAGAGCTCAGAGGAGCATGTGGCAGAAGCAGGGGGTCAGGCTGCATTTCCTTTCATTGGCAATCACTGGGGGTGAATAAGGGAAGTTTTCTCACCACAGCAGCAGCTCTGGGAGTCTGGGACAGCACCAGGAGGGACCCTAGAGGCGAGCGCAGCTCGGGGCTATTTTTAGCATTCAGCTGCGGCTGCAGCATTGCGCCTCCTGCGAGATGCGGGAAAGAGTGCAGGGCCTGTGGTATGATGCAGTCATGCCTCAATTTGGCTGCTTTGTGTGCCAGAGAGGAAGACACCTCTGCGGGAAGCACAGGGAGAGTAAATGTTGCACCCGATCGTCAGGACCCACAAAGGAGGCCTGGGGGGGGGGGGGGGCGGGATCTGAGGAGATGGCTATTTAACTGCACATCGCAGAGGGAGGGCAGCAGCGAGGGAGTTTAGAGGCTCCCCTTCTACTGCTGTCCCTCAGTGCAACTGCACTCAAGAGAGGACATGGGGAGATTGGGAGCAGAGAGAAGGATGGAATGGACAAAGGGTCCTCTGATTCGGAGGAGTTTTTTCTCAAATATTTGTCCTTCTGCTGAGTTTATAAGGCAAGGAAAGGGGTGGCAACTAAGTGTGCGACCTCCCAGAAGTCTCAGTGCTCAGCTAGGAAGCCTGAGGCAGATGCATGGACAGGACTGGGTGGGGGGGGTTCCATCACCTCCTTGGTCTGGGCCACAAGGTTGGTTTAGATGTGGACTAAACCAACCTTGTGGTTGCACTTTGGACCATCCAATGTGGGGACTTTGGATGATTCCGATGGTGATGGTCTCCAGAAAGGGTCCTCAAGATCTGGGCTTTGATCCTGAGGCGGTACCATCAGGTGATGACCTTGATGCAGATAAGGTTTCTGCCACGGATGGTGAGGTTGTTCTGTAAAGAGGAACGGCATCCTGTCTTTTCCCATGTGTGAGAGGAGCTTGGAATCAGGGTCACGCCGGAAGACTCAGAATATTAAGGGGTCATCCTGTCTTGGATGACTTGCGTGGGCCACCTAAGGCCTTTTTTTTGTTTTTTTTGCCAGAGAAGGCGAAGAAGCTGATTGACTGCAAATGGGATTCTCTGAAGACCGGTCTGAAGGTGGCTAGAGCCATGGTCAAGCTGTATGCCTTGCCTGAAGTGATCTTGGAGCTCTGGAAGCTTCCAAATGTGGATGCAGCTGTGTCTGATGACCAAAAAAGATGACCATCCCGGTCGTAGGGTCAATGGCATTGAAAGACATTCAAGATTGAAAGTTGGTAGATCTTATTGAAGAGTCTTCTAGCAGCTGTCTGGGCTAGCCTGAGGCAAGGAGCTTGTCTTTGGGTGCAGGAGGCGAAGACAGGAGCTTTGACAGACTCCGAGGCAACTTGATGCCCGGTACGATATGGTGCAGACAGCTCGAAATATGGTTTCAGCTATGGCAGCATGGAGGCTCCTGTGGTTGTGCAATTAGTTGGCAGACGTGGTCCAAAGTGCAACTCTGTAATCTCCCCTTCAAAGGCAAGCTGTTGCCTGAAGATGTTAAGCCTGGCAAGAAGAATTTTCTGCCACTTTCTAGCTTTCGGGACATGAGGCGTGTTTTTGGGTCAGCAGATCTTCGGTCGCATTCCCTCAGAAGCAAGGGACATGAAGTCAACAGTCCTGTTGTGGAGCCCGCAAGCCTTCCCGAGATGCTTTCGGCCCACTTCTCTGAAAGCCATCAGCGGCAGGTTTTCTGTTTTACGAGGAGTGGAACAGGATTAAGTCTGATCAGTGGGTTCTGGAGGTGATCAGAGATGGCTATGCTTTAGAATTTATGCGCCTGATCAGAGAGTTCTAGGTGATTTATTTAACAGCTTTTTTTTTATACCGACATTAGAGGGCACAACATATCTGTTTACATCTGAACAAAAGGTGGAAAATACAAAAAACAGGGAGGGGGGAAAGGGGAGCAACAAGAGTAACAATTTGCAACACAGGTGCTGCAGCTAGGAGGCTCTACATGTGAACCTGAAAAGTTGAAACTAAAGGGTTAAAGATATTTACATATTAACATTTATTTATTTATTTGAAGCTTTTATATACCAGCATTAGTATGCAAACATCATACCGGTTCACATTGCAACTAATAGGCTGAAAGTACAATCAACAGGGAGGGGAAACGGGAGAGAGTAAATACATAGTGCAGAGAGTATTGAAAATTACAGGCATTAGATTTAAACGGTAACGGGCTATTTACATAGTACATATTTACATAGTGCTAAGGGCGGCGAGGGTTAATTATTTTATTTATTTAGTACTTTTTTATACTGACATTCATGATACAGATCATATCATATATCGGTTTACATGGAACAGGGGGTTGTAACATTAACATTGAAGAAGAGGCAAAGTTACAATAAACAAGGGCAGTGGAACTAGGGAGATGAAGAAGCCAGAAGCAGAAGATAAACTTGGTAACTGAAACGAATCATATATCATGGAGTGCACTGAATAAGTGGCATTAGTATATGAACTGTGGAATAGCTGAGATGGGCCTGAGTTAGGGGAAGGCTTGTTGGAACAGCCAGGTCTTGAGTTTTTTTCTGAAAGTCAACAGACAGGGTTCCTGTCTGAGTCTGGGGTGATAGCATTCCAGATGGCTGGTCCTGCTGTCGAGAGGGCCCGTTCTCTAGTGGCTGAATGATGGGTGGATTTGGTTGAAGGGGTGTGCAGGGATCCTTTGTAGGCTTCTCTGATAGGTCTTGAAGAGGTGTGGAGTCTGAGTGGGAATTGAAGGTCGATGGGGACCTGGTTGTGAATGGTTTTATGAATGATGAGGGACTTGTGTAGGATTCTAAAGTTTATTGGTAGCCAGTGCAGATTTCTGAGGATGGGCGTGATATGGTCTCTGCTGTTGGTATTTGTCAGATTCTAGCGGCCGCGTTTTGGAGCATCTGAAGAGGTTTAGTGGAGAAGGCAGGGAGACCCAGCAGAAGGGAGTTACAGTAGTCTATCTTGGAAAATAGAATGGCTTGGAGGACAGTTCTGAAGTCATGAAAATGTAGAAGAGGTTTAAGTCTTTTTAGCACCTGTAGTTTATAGAAGCAGGCCTTGGTTGTGTGATTGAACTTCTTTAGGTTCAGATGGTTGTCAATTATCACTCCAAGATCTCTAGCTTGGGTGACCAAGGTGTTGGGGGTGGGTCAGCTGAGGGATATCATTGTAGTCAGGAGATAGGAGATCCGTCTTGGCTGAGATAAGTACCAGGTTTAGGCTTGTGAGAAGGAGGTTGATAGCTTGGAGGCAGTTGTCCCAAAACTTAAGTGTTTTCGTTTAAGGATTCATTTATAGGGATCAGGATTTGTACGTCATCTGCGTACAGATAGTGTTTTAGTTTTAGGCTTGTTAGCAGCTGGCAGAGGGGAAGGAGGTAGATATTGAAGAGGGTGGGGGACAGAGAAGAGCCCTGAGGTACTCCTAGTGAAGAATTGATGCACAGGGATTCTTTATTTATTTTGACTTTATAGCCTCTATTACTGAGAGAAGAATCGAACCATCTGAAGGCCATTCCTGTTACCCAATGTCAGATAGTCGCTTTAGGAGGATGGAGTGGTTCACAGTGTCGAATGCCGCCGAGATGTCAAGAAGTACTAGCAGGAAGGAGTCCTTTGTCCAGGCCCATAATGAGGTGGACTGTGAGAGAGATGAGGAGGGTTTCGGTGCTTAGCGATTTGCGGAATCTGTATTGCAAGGTGAGGTGAAGGTGGCAATGGTAAAGGGAACTAGTCAGGATATGCCTGGTGGAAAAGCCAAGTTTTCAGCATTTTCCTGAATTTGTATGGGCAGGGCTCGAGGCGGAGGTTTGTCAGTAGAGCATTCCAGTGAGTGGGGCCTGCTATTGATAGGGCACGGTCCCTTGTTGATGTGAGGTGGGCTTTTTTGAGGGTGAGGCACGTGGTGGTGATTACAGCAGTTGAATGCCATTTTTCCAGTTCTGTTGAAGGAACGTGGCCTTGTGAGGTACTCCATGTACTTTGTGGTGGTCCCTAAGAAAGAGAGTACTTTCCGGCCCATTCTTGATCTGCAGAAGGTCAATACGGTGCTTTGGGTACCCTGTTTTTCGCATGGAGACTCTGCGGACAGTGATAGCGGCGGATCACAAAGAGTTTCTTGTGTCCTTGGGCCTTATGGAGACATACCTCCACATTCCTATTCATGTGAATCATCAGAAATATATTCGGTTCATAGTCTTGGGTGAGCATTTTCAGTTTCCAGTCCTTCCTTGGTTGGTGACAGCGCCATGGACATTTGTGAGAGTGATGGTGGTGGTAGCAGCAGTTCTCAAAAGGGATTCTAGTACTTCACTACCTGGATAACTGACTCATCTAAGCGAAGGCAGAAGAAATGCCATCAGTAGGTCAATCATGTCATGGAGATCTGACGCTTTTTGGGTTGGGTGATCATCCTGGCAAAGAGTCGCCTGGAACCGTCTCAGTTGTTGGAGTATCTGGGGTTACAGTTCAATACCCAGCTAGGCAAGGTTTTCCTGATCTCAGAGAGGGCAGACAAGTTGCAAGCTCAAGTGCTTTGCCTACAGATTTCTTTGGTACCGAGTCTGGGATTATATGAAAGTTCTGGGGTCTATGGCATCTATGCTGGAGTTGGTTCTGTGGGTCTTTGCTCACATGTCGCCTCTTCAGATGGCGCTCCTCTCTAGTTAGGATCAGTTGTCGGAGAACATAAGAACATGTCATACTGGGTCAGGCCAAGGGTCCATCAAGCCCAGCATCCTGTTTCCAAAAGTGGCCAATCCTGGCAAGTACCTAAACACTAAGTCTATTCCATGTTCCTGTTGCTAGTAATAGCAGGGGCTATTTTCTTAGTCAACTTAATAGCAGGTAATGAACTTCTCCTCCAAGAACTTATCCAATCCTTTTTTAAACACAGCTATACTAACTGCACTAACCACATCCTCTGGCAACAAATTCCAGAGTTTAGTTGAGTAAAAAAGAACGTTCTCCAATTAATTTTAAATGTGCTACTTCTAACTTCATGGAGTGCCCCCTAGTCTTTCTATTATCCGAAAGAGTAAATAACCGATTCACATCTACCCGTTCTAGACCTCTCATGATTTTAAACATCTCTATCATATCCCCCCTCAGCCGTCTCTTCTCTAAGCTGAAAAGTCCTAACCTCTTTAGTCTTTCCTCATAGGGGAGTTGTTCCATTCCCCTTATCATTTTGATAGCCCTTCTCTGTACCTTCTCCATCGCAATTATATCTTTTTTGAGATGCGGCGACCAGAATTGTACACAGTATTCAAGGTGCGGTCTCACCATGGAGCGATACAGAGGCATTATGACATTTTCCGTTTTATTCATCATTCCTTTTCTAATAATTTCCAACATTCTGTTTGCTTTTTTGACTGCCGCAGCACACTGAACCGATGATTTCAATGTGTTATCCACTATGACACCTAGATCTCTTTCTTGGGTTGTAGCACCTAATATGGAACCTAACATTGTGTAATTATAGCATGGGTTATTTTTCCCTATATGCATCACCTTGGACTTAACCACATTAAATTTCATCTGCCATTTCGATGCCCAATTTTCCAGTCTCACAAGGTCTTCCTGCAATTTATCACAATCTGCTTGTGATTTAACTACTCTGAACAATTTTGTATCATCTGCAAATTTGATTAACTCACATGTCTTATTTCTTTCCAGATCACTTATAAATATATTGAAAAGTAAGGGTCGCAATACAGATCCCTGAGGCACTCCACTGCCCACTCCCTTACACTGAGAAAATTGTCCATTTAATGCTACTCTGTTTCCTTTCTTTTAGCCAATTTGTAAGCCACGAAAGGACATCGCCACCTATCCCATGACTTTTTACTTTTCCTAGAAGCCTCTCATGAGGAACTTTATCAAACGCCTTCTGAAAATCCAAGCACACTACATCTACCGGTTCACCTTTATCCACATGTTTAATAACTCCTTCAAAAAAGTGAAGCAGATTTGTGAGGCAAGACTTGCCCTGGGTAAATCCATGCTGACTTTGTTCCATTAAACCATGTCTTTCTATATGTTCTGTGATTTTGATGTTTAGAACACTCTCCACTATTTTTCCTGGCACTGAAGTCAGGCTAACCGGTCTGTAAGTTTCCCGGATCGCCTCTGGAACCCTTTTTAAATATTGGGGTTACATTAGCTATCCTTTACCACTTCAGGAGGAATTTGGGTCCAGTCTCTTGTGGTGGCTGTCGTGACCCAATTTAGTGAAAGGGATGCATCTGGAGGTTCCGGACTGGGTGGTAGTAATGCCAGCCTCTGGGTGGTTTGTCAAGGGCGGTTGGTCCAAGGTCTGCGGTTGCCAGTGGAAGCGACTTGGTCGATAAACCGCCTAGAGACAGGAGCAGTTTGCAGAGTGTTAGTTGCCTTTCTTTCACAAGTTCAGGGATGTTCCGTGAGGGGTTTTCTGACAGTGCAGCGATTGTGGTGTATGTCTATCGTCAGGAAGGAATGAAGAGTTGTGGTGGTTCGGGAGGCCCAGGAGTTTTGTCTCTGCGAAAGTTCAACTGGAAGGAATACCTGACCTATCAACGTGGCTGGAGTGGACAACGTGTAAGCAGACTTTCTCAGCAGATGGCAGTTGGATCTGGGGGAGTGGGTATTGTTAGCAGAAGCCTTTGCCCTCATTCAGCAGAGGTGGGGCAAGCCCCATCTAGATCTCATGACGTCTCAAGGAAATGCCAAAAGGGAAAAGTTTTTCAGTCATAGAGGGGAAGTCTGTTCTGAAGGGATTGGTGCTTTGGTTCACCCTTGGCATTGAGACTTCGGCTGTATGTTTCCCTTGTGACCTCTCGTAGGTCGAGTGTTACATCACATAAAACAACATCCAGACAGGTTGATTCTGGTGGCTCCAGAGTAGCCATGTCATCCCTACTTTGCAGATCTCTTTTGCATGGGGGTCGATGGGCCCCTGTGATTGAGGCACCTGCAGGGGTGAGTGCATGAGGAGCCCATCTTTTCGGAGCAGGCGGTTCACTTTTGTCTAGTGGCTTGGCTTTTGAGAGGTGTTTATTTCACTAGAAGGGATATTTGGAGCCAGTAATTATGGCTTTACTTCAAGCTAGGAGACTCTCTACTTCTCTGGCAGATAGGGTGCAGAGAGTTTTTGAGGCCTGGTGCTTGGAGAATGGTATATTTTCTTTGCAGGTGGATGGTTTTCAGGTCCTTAGCCTTTTGCAAAGTGGACTGGCCAAGGGTTTGGCTTATATCTTGCTCCGAGAGTAAGTGGCAGCTTTGGGCTGTTTTCAAGGTAAGATTCACAGGAGTCTGTTGGCATCTCTTCCGGACATTGTTCACTTCCTCAAGGGGAAGAAGCATTTGCGTCTTTTGACTCGTAGGATATGCTCGCTGTGGAGCCTTAGTCTGGTGTTTCAGGTCCTTTGTGGATTTCCCTTTGAGCAGCTGAGAAGGGTGTCTTTAAAGGGTCTTTCCTTGAAGACATGTTTTTTTTTCTGGTGGCCATTTTTTCAGCTAGGTGGATTTTGGAGCTCCAAGCACTATTGTGAAGGGAACTTTTTCTTTTTTTTCTTTTTTTTTTTGAGAATTTCGGATGACGAAATGTCACTCCATATAGTTCGTCCTTTTCACCTAAGGTGGTATCCTCCTTCCTTCTCAATCAGATGGTAGAGTTGACAGCGTTTCCAAATTTGGCACAATATGAGCCCCATGCGAAGGAACTTCACTTATTGGACGTTCACTAGTGACTTTAGGAAGTCTGATCATCTTTTTGTTTTGTTCAGTGGACCAAAGAGGATGTAAGGCTTCTAAGAGCACAATTACGTGCTGGCTGAAGGAAGCAATTCTGTTGGACTATATCTCCAGTGGGGTGGTGAGTGCATTCGGCAAGGGTGCAGGCTGCTTCCTGGGCAGAGTGTCATAGTTTCTCCACAGGAGATTTGTTGGGCTGCAGCTTGGTCTTTGCAGCTTGGTCCAGACTGTAATGCTTGGTCTTCGCCAAGAATTAGTCTGGATGTGCGGGCACCAGAAGAGGCTACTACGTTTGGGGAGAGTGTGCTGCCTGTGGGTTTTTCAGGTTCTCGCCCAGTGTAGAGGGGCTTAGGTACATCCCACTTGTCTGCACTGATCTGGGGTATGAATAGGAAAGGAAAATTTGGTTCTTACCTGCTAATTTTCATTCCTGGAATACCACAGATCAGTCCAGAAGCCCAGCCCCAGCTTTTGTCGAAAGACCTTCCTTGCTTCTGAATTCTGATTATGCCCAATACTGTTGTATTTGCACAGTTGCAAAATTTTTGTTACAGTTAAGGTTTGCCTTTTCTCTTGTCTTTAGAAGAGGGGATCTCTGGTTCCAACTTCCTGCTATGCTCGACCCAGATGGAAGTCATTTGGGGGATTTTGGTTTGGAGGAATTCATCTTGGCTTTTGTACAATTCAATACTGAGGGGACTGCAGGTGCCACTCTCGGATATGAGGCAGTGCCTGAAAAGTTTTGTTCTCTGCCTCCATCTGCTGGTAGGGATGCAGAATCCACTTGTCTAGACTGATCTGTGGTATTCAGGAATGAAAATTAGCAGGTAAGAACCAATTTTCCTACACTTGTAGAGTGGTTTGGTTTATATTCTTTAAACTGGGGTCATGAACATAAGAAAAGGGGTAAACCATTTTGACAAACAAGAAGAGTCCCAAACACACGATCGAAAGAGAGAGCAACGGAATCCAGAAGCTGCCATGTTGATATTTAGGAAACCTCCAGCTAGTGCGGCAGCTCTAACCACAAGGCCATGCCTTGAGTAGCCTTTCCTCATAGTAATCACAACTTCAAAATATTTCACAGAAAACTCGCGCTGTTTGACGAATGGAATTCTTTGGCAGTTTATGTATCGATGGACAATACGGTGGTGATTGAAGACATCAGTAAGATATGCATTTATTTTATTTTTAATTGCATTCTGTTGTTTTTCTATATTAGCCAGATGTTCTGAAGTGGCTACTGTATTATAAGTTTTACTGGAAATAGCACCAGAGCAAGAATGTCTGTCGCTGACCGTTGAAGAGCACTGCAGATTTCGCTAAGCATGTTACCCCAATAATTTATCAAAGGAAGCTGGAATTTTAGAAATGGCGCTTGTTTTAGAAAGCAGTTTTTAAAATACATTTCTAATGCACTGCTATAGTAGCAGGAGCTTGGCCTTCGATTCGCCCGTGTACGTGCAGCCCCTCCTCGATAGAAACACAGAATATGATGGCAGATGAGGACTTCTCCCCCACACACACAGCTCCCATCCCTGCAGTAGTGTTAGACGCAGAGGTTCCTGTTATGGTGGTGTTGGAATTAATTACAAGCACCTATGTTACAAATATAAAACTGCAGCATTGTCTTTGAAAATTGACATTTCATAGAAATATAGAAACATAACGGCAGAAAAAGACCCTATGGCCCACTTTTTTTTTTAAACTATATTCCACTGTTTCCCAAATTTATCAGCATCTAGTCTGCCCATCCATTCAGTTTATGTATCCCTTACAGTTTCCAAATGCAGAGGCACTGTATAATGATGACAGTGCTGATCTGTTCTTATATTCTTAACTAGGAATGCATGGCAGCCCTGTGTCACACTAAATGATGGTGTGTGTGTGTGTGTGTGTGTGTGTGTGTGTGTATATATATCCCATTTAACCTTCAGGGGGAAGACAAATGAAGTTCTTGCATAGGAGATTAGCTTTGATTGTTTTATGTAGTTTTATTTATGGTTTGCTACCTACTTAGAACTGGAGATAAGGTGGGCTATAAGATTATTTTTATTGAGCTTAAAGTTTTTCCTGTTGACTGTGGACAAACCTGAGAAGATCTTTTTCTTGGAATCTTCCATCTTAGAAATGACAGGCAGGCAGGCAGGCACTCGTTCAGAAACAGCCTGTAGAGGAGGTTGCATCTGCCAGAGTGGCTAACCTTTTCTCCTCAATCTGTGGAAATGGATTTACCAGTACAGGGCATTCAGAGGTACTGAGTATGTCAGCTTATGCTGGGTGGGGGAGGGTGGACTCCTCTTTCTACAGTACCCCTGTATTTTAAACAGTAGGTTCAAGATTTGAATTTAGCCTTTTGACCCTGAGCTCCCAGGACTACCTTTCATTTATATCAGCAAATGCATTACTTACAGTAGGCACATATTAAATTGCTGTATTTTATTAAATCTTTTCTTTTCCCAGAAAAAATGTGCAAGTATCTTTCTGCAGGTGGAGCTGCCCAGGGCAGTACATTCAACAGAAACAAAACCACCTCTTCGTATTGCACAGGCTGGAAGCCTTTGTTGTTGATTGTACCTCTGCGACTAGGGATAAACCACATTAACCCTATCTATATCGCTGCATTCAAGGTAGGGACTTCGAATGCCTTTTGCTTATCTGGGCCTGTGAAAAGCATAGCATGGAACAACCAAGGCTGTTTCTTTGCCTCTCTAGGAGTGTTTTAAGATGCCACAGTCCCTGGGGGCATTAGGAGGAAAACCAAATAATGCTTATTATTTCATAGGATTTTCAGGTAAGAAATAGCACAAACTGCTGAAACCAATACTGTAGCGCTGCTCAAAGTATGCATGGCCGTGTGTCAAAGCTTTTATCCTAAGCATGGTCTAGAAGTACTGTGCCATACCACAAAATCTGAGATTTCAGCAAGCAGCCATACCACCCAGGCAGCAGTATCTTTTCTGCATAGTTTGAAATACGGCACGTAAGGGTCCTGTCAGCCAAGAAAGATCCTGTGTTTAGCTATTAGACACAAGAGTGGGTGCTCTGAGACTTCAGTGCCCGGAGATGACGCGATGGTCAGATAAACATGGCCTTGCAGGCTCCTTTGTAGCCAGCGCCTGGTGTCCTATCGATACATTGCATAGGCGATCTCTAGGTACATATGCACACGTGCAGGGTCCTGCCTGTCCTTGCATGCCTACCTTGTTCACGTTTAGTGAAGGACACTTGTGAAGTTGAGCATCTTAGATCCAGCAGGACTGGTGGGATCGCTTTGGGGGGAAGTAGCACCTGAGCTATATTATCCAAAATTAGAAACTCAGAATTTGGTTCTGTTACACTCTTTGATTACTGGCTGGAATATGCCAGGGCTGCTAATTTCTTTAACAAGCTCAGTGTGTTTGTACACTTACCCATGCAGGAGAAGAGCTGATTTACTTGGACCCTCATACTACCCAGACCTTTGTAGATTCAGAGGAGACTGGCTTGATTCATGATCAGAGCTACCACTGCCAGCGAGCCCCCCACAAAATGAAGATCATGAACTTGGATCCTTCTGTGGCTTTAGTAAGTACCGAGGAAGGGGGACTGGTGCACCAGAAAGCCCAATACAGCCCTCGTCTCCAACAGAAAATGT
Source organism: Rhinatrema bivittatum (assembly GCF_901001135.1). NCBI lineage: Eukaryota > Metazoa > Chordata > Amphibia > Gymnophiona > Rhinatrematidae > Rhinatrema > Rhinatrema bivittatum. The sequence continues at coordinate 682,540 of NW_021820411.1, forward strand.
AATTGTTCAGTGGGCATTGGAAAAAGATAGCTTGGCCAGTTTACTGCATCTTGTTGGGTTTCTGATATCCATTTAAAAAAACCCCCCAAATCCTTTCTAAATGTCTTTGTCTTCCATTTTCTAATCTTAATAATGGACATTCTCATAATTGTCTTCACTATAGCATTGGAAGTCCTTTAAGAATATCTAGCAGCATGGATAATAATTTCCTGATAATATCTGCCACAGTGGGTGCTGTTGCTTAATAAGGTGAAATTACTTCTTACCTGATAATTTCTTTTCTCCTAAGGAAGGGTTATGCACTCCTACCAGCAGATGGAGACAGAGACCACTGATTTGCTGATGTCACTGACATATAGCCCTGCCACAACATGAGCCTGCCAGTATTTCTAGAAAAACAAGCTGTGCACAACTGATTATACTTGAATCATGAGTATTAACAGCCAGCAGCTCATTACTTCCAGCCAACTTGAACTCAGTAAAAAAAAAAAAAAAAAAAAATATAGAGATAGAGATAGAGATATAGATATAGATATATATAGATAGAGATAGATAGAGATAGATAGAGATAGATAGAGATAGATAGAGATATAGAGAGATATAGAGAGATATAGAGAGATATAGAGAGATATAGAGAGATATAGAGAGATATAGAGAGATATAGAGAGATATAGAGAGCTATAGAGAGATATAGAGAGATATAGAGAGATATAGAGAGATATAGAGAGACATAGAGAGACATAGAGAGATATAGAGAGATATAGAGAGACATAGAGAGATATATATATATATATATATATATATATATATATATATATATATATATATATCTATATATATATATATATATATATATATATATATAAATAAAACCTGACTGGCTGGGGGGGTCCCCAGGACAGGGTTGAGAACCACTGGCTTAGAAGGAAGCAGTTCCTGAATATGAGAGGAGGTATTAAGGATTGGTGCTAAGTTCAAACTTAGTTTTCCATGTAAATGTTGTATACAATATCAACAACAGATGTATGTGTTTATGGATCCTTTACAGTTAAGGTCCTTCCTAAACTCTCATAACCCTCTCAGTTAACCCTGTGTATGTGTGATAGTGAATGTTATTTATTTATTTATTTATTTAACATTTTTTATATACCGAAATTCTAGCAACAATGTTGCTAATCATTTCGGTTTACATATAACATTGGAGTGACTTAACATGCGAGTCTTACATGGAACAGGAAAATGAACTTGGAGAAAATTGAATAAATACTAATAACAAATAACATTAAAAACAACAGTAACCATCACTAACCATCACTAACATCTAACACTAACTATCTAACACTAACTATCTAACATCTAACACTAACCATCACTAACAACAGAACCATCACTAACAATGTTAGTGATGGTTCTGCTTAGGATGTCTAGCTAGATAGATGATATTTTCCTTAAATGCTCTAAAAATTTCCTAGCTCTCCCTGGAATTTCCTTTATTAGTTTGAGTACATAAATATGAAAATATGTTCATAGAAATAATTGATTTCCTGTTTATGAGAATCTTGTTTAAATGCTTTTATGTACTTGAATTACATCACGAGTGGATACTTGTATTTAACAATTAAAATAAAGAATTAAAAACAAAACAAAACTGGAAAATGTCCTAATGCCTCTGTGTTGCTCCATGGTGAGACTGCACCTTGAATACTGTGTGCAGTTCTGATCATTCCCGGACCCTACTTAATCTCTCTGCATATCATCATATCCCGCTCAGTCATCCTAGTTCCAGGAATGTATAATCATCCTTACTGACGTTATTCTTTCCGTTCATTCCTCTCTTCGCCCAGTTCAATATGCCTTGTTGTTTGTAACTGTTTTTCTCTGCACTTTAGTTAAAGTTTGAAGTTATTGTGCGCCCCCTGTTCATATGTAAACCAGCATGATGTGATTGTATCATGAATGCCGGTATATAAAAAACCTAAATAAATAAATCATTTGGGTTGTGATCCTTTCTCCTCTTTATGACGTTTGCCCAACTTGGTCACTGAGTAGGAAGGCCTAGGATGCTTCCTTCCTTACGGGGCTGCTTAGCGTCTGCTGGGGGTACCTTCTCAAAAAGGTTTGCAAACCTTGGAAAAATTGTAACTAGGAGAAGTAGTAAGCCAAATCCAACCCTGGCACCAGGGGGCTGACCAAGGTGTCAGGGTTAGTCCTCTCTCTGGGGATGTCCCTCCCATAGGGAACAAGGTTGAGGGGAATTGTCACTGGCCAGTGTATCATCTCCTGTGCTTCCCTCCACCGAGTCCCCATTTAGCAGGGGGTGAACTCCAATTGATGGTAAAATTATTGGAGGGCAATTCTCCTTGAGCCTCCATGCAGCACTGGCATAAGTGATGAGAGAGAACGACAGCTGGGACTGGCTTTGTATGGCAAGCTGCACAATTGGGAAGCTTCTCTTAATTCTTTTAGCCCTCGACACCATTATCTGTCTCAAAAGGGCTGGCCTCCTGTCGAAACGGCTGCCTGTATGCTGCTAAAACACTGCCAAGCGCCTCACTAGGGTGTGCGGTTGTGCCTGCGCATGGGCGCAGGAAACTAGTCCTCTGTCTTGCGCCCATACACGTATGTGCATGCGGAACTCTAGTCTGCAGCCTTACTGCGTGCACTCGAGTGCATAGGAAAATCCAGCCACAGCTTATCCGCCTGTCGCAGCGGCCTATTCTTTCCTCATGCAGCTGACAGTGATGGTGGCACACGACGACCGAACTAATGCCAGAAGCACTGCTGGTTGGCCACTCCCCTTCAGTCTCCCATAGTTTGATTGGAGGTGATTAGCACTGAGTGGAAAACAGCTTGATAGGAAAGGGGAGATCCCATTTATTCCTCTTGTTTTTCTTTTTTACCTGAGCTTAGACCTCCACTGGCTGAAGTCACTACTGGGCTGGTTGCTATGGGGGAGGGGTGCAATGAATCTCCTCTGAGCTCCCTCTTTTTTTGCTTTTTGGAGCCTAAACCTGGAAAGGCACAGAGGATCAGACTGGTTTCACTTCAGGAGTCCAAATCTGCTGCTTCCCTTTTTTTTTTTAAACAGGCAATCCCCCACTAGTGAGCTTCATGTCCACCATCAGCTGGAGACTGAGAATACTGGCAGGCCGATATTGGGGCAGGGCTATATGTCAATTGACATCAGTGAATCTGTCTCTGTCTCCATCTGCTGGTAGGAGTGCATAACCCACCGGTGTGACTTGGCCTGCCTGAGTGCAGAGGAAATATTTATTGGTCTTTCTGATGAGAACACAGCTGCATATACTGCTTGAATCCTGTCCAGCTCAGCACTGCTCTGCTCTGCTCTTCTGGATTACAGAGAATCACAAGTCCCCAAGTGATGTTGAATTTATTAGAAAGTCCTACAGTTCGTCAGGCACGTCTTTTTAATACTAGAGAAACTTATTTTTCTATTGCGGCTCCAGTCCAGTGGAATTTAATCCCTTTTGAAATCCGGGTGTTGGATGATGTTAAAAAATTCAAGATGGTACTCAAGAATTATTTGTTAACCCGTGCATTTAATAGTGCATAATTACAATGTTAATATGCTTTAATTCTATTATTAATTCATGGTGTGTCAACCTTTGAACTTTTTTGATGAGTTTACTCCATGTATGTAATACAGCGATTTTCTAGGGATATATCGTTAATGATAGTTTGGAATATCTTATGATAGTTTCTATGAAACTTATATTTATGTATGTTATTTTTATGTCATTGTTTTTATTATTATGTCTGTTTATTTTGTATATCACCTAGGCCATTCTGTGTTAGGCGTTTAATACATTTTTTTAAATGAAATAAATGAAATGTTTGTTTGTGAGTCTAGGCAGTCCTGAGTTCTGTGCTTCTTTATCTGTACAGAACAGAAAAAAATGATTTTTGAAGGACATTGTATCTGCTAGTCATCCTCAAATATTCTTAACTTTGGAGCTGAATCCATAAGCAGCTGCTTGGTTTTGTAGTATCTCCCTTTGAAGCTGGCTGCAGGGGCCTATTATTACTGACTTAATCTCACAACATTCTTTCCCATTGTGCAATAAGTCAAATAATAGAAACTCTTACCTTTTCAGGGATTCTTTTGCAAAGAAGAAACAGATTTTGATAACTGGTGTAGCCTTGTGCAAAAGGTAATCACATTTATTTCTTTCCCCGCGTTCAATTTCAGATGTTGATTGTTCGAGAGCAGTAAAACTTGTAAAGATGTCATTTAACTAATGAATATTCATGGTACACAGAGGAAGAAAATAACTATTCCCTGTACGTACCAGGATCAGTCCAGACTGCTGGGTTATGCCTCCCTTCCAGCAGATGGAGTCAGAGAGAAACTGAAAAGCACCTCCCACATAACCCGGGGTGCCACCTGCGATCCCTCTGTATGGTCTCTGACTCCAGCAGATTGAGAGGCATAACCTGCGGTCCTGATTTCTAAATTCCGGGGCCTTGCCCCTCCAGGTTTGAAAAAAAACAAAAGAATAGACAACAGAGACCATTGTTATTTGTAAACCGGGTTGATGTGATGCCTATCATGAAACTCGGTATAACAAAAACAATAAATAAATAAATAAATTTATTCTTGCTTTTTCCTTTTTGACTGGATCATTTAAAAAAAAAAAAAAACCCCCAAAAAAACCCTAAAAGTTTTGTCAGTTTCTATAGCAGCTGTGTTGGACAGGTGAGGCAGGGCATTGCCCTATAGCCAGTTCCCGGAGACTCTGGCACACATTGCCCAGTGAGATGAGGGGGGGGATTTACGGGTAGGCTGGTCACTCTCCCCCTCCTTCAGAGAGGTTTGTACTTTTTTCCTCTGAGATTGCTCCCAGAGCTGTCCTCCTGTGAGCTGAGGGGGAAAGACAGGTGCAGTTTTTATCTTGCAGCATTATTTTTTTATTGATTGCTTCCCTACCTCAGTGTGCCTGCCAACGCTCTCCTGGGCCTCCGGAGGGGGTGGATTTTTTTCACCCAGCTGCTTTCGGGATGCTGAGGGGGGATGGCGTGTCAATCATGTGGAGAGCCGTGGCTCTCGCTCTCCTGCGAAGGCCTCTGCTCCTGGTGCCTCCCCGGGGGCGATGGGCCTTTGCAACCACCCGTTTCGGCCGGGGGGGGGGGGGGTGCCCAGGACTCGGCGCAGGTCTTTGCGCGGTGACCACGAGGTCGAGGAGCAGAGGCCTGGCCCGCTCCTGAATCGTGTGGGAGTGGCGGCCAATTTGTTGGCCTTGGAGGGAGATGCTAGCGATTTGGAGGAGGAGCTCCCTCCTCCCCTCTCCCTGCAGCATAGACTGCACGACTCGCTGCCAGGCACATCCCCTCCCCCGTTTCCACCCCTGGGAGGGCCCTTAAAGAGGAGGCAGCCTTTTTCATCCAAATTTGTACTCCTCATTCATAGGGCTTATATGGAAGCAGAGACTTAGTAGGGCTAGTCCCCTAGCCCTACTAAGGTCTCTAAGGACCAGGTTACGGGATGTTCCTGCCTTCCCCTGACCTGGGGGATTCAGGGTTACAGGATTTGTCAGTTCTCGATACGGGTGACAAGGGGGATAGTGTCACAGGTGGAAAGGGATGACCCCCCCTAGCCCTCCGTCTGTTTCGGCGGGAGGAACTAGACCCTTTGATTCTACATGTGCTCCAGGAGCTGGAGTTCCCTCAGTACCAAGTTTTGTCAGAGGTGTCTACTGGGGATTTGGCCCTAGCGGGACTTCGCGACCCGCCACAGACTTTTCCTTTCCACCCGAAGCTCGTGCAAATTGTGTCCCGTGAGTGGGAGAGCCCGGAGGCCTCCTTGAGGGTCACTAGGGCTATGGATAAGTTATATCCTCTTCCATCGACTTGCTTAGACCTCCTTAAGGTTGCGAAGGTGGACTCTGCGGTCACGGCTGTAGCCAAACATACTACTATTCCGGTGACTGGTGGCACAGCCCTTAAGGACCTTCAGGATAGGAAGTTGGAGGTACTATTCAAGCACATGTTTGAGGTTTCCGCCTTAGGTATATGGGCTGCGGCATGCAGCAGCTTGATGCAGCGGGCTTTGTTGCGTTGGGTACAACAGATGTTGACTTTCCAGGGTCACCCCCCCCCCGGGGGAAGCTGAACCGGTGGCCCATATGGAGTCCGCAGTAGCTTATACCATGGAAGCTGTCTATGACCTTCTGTGTATCTCAGCACGTACTATGTCTTCGGCGGTGGCTGCACGGCGTCTGTTATGGTTACGGAACTGGTCTGCGGATACTTTGTCAAAATCTCAGCTGGGGTCATTCCCTTTCTGGGGTAAGTTGCTGTTAGGGGATGAGCTATTGGGTGACTACAAAGTTTATAAGCTGCCGGAGGACAAGGCCAGAACAGGCTGCTCCCTGGGTGCGTTTTGGGGCCGTTATCGGGGGTAGCGTCGTGTTCGGCCTGGTTGGGGGGGGGGGTGTCTAACCCTAGAGAACAGGCCTCCAGAGCACAGGTGTGGTCTTATTCCTTTTGGGGCAGATGGCCTCAGCGTTTGCCTCCAGCAACAAGCCTGCCCAGTGAAGAGAAGCAGACCCATTCTTCTGTCCCAAGGATAGGGGGCCGGCTTTCCATGTTTCTGGAGGAATGGGTCAAGGTTAAATCGGATCGATGGGTCCTAGATATGTCGAGGTTACGGTTTGGATTTTGCTCGTCCCCTTTGGGATCTTTTCCTGATGCCACCTTGTGGGCCACCACAAAAGCAGCAGGTGGTCCTTCAGACTCTGCATTGCTTGCAGGCGCTAGGAGTCATCACGCCAGTTCCCCCATGGGAGCGTTGGACCGGTTGCTATTCCATCTGTTTCATGATGCTAAAGAAACATGGGTCCTTTTGCCCGATTTAGGGTCTCAAGCAGGTCAACAAGGCCTTGCGGGTGCCTCGATTCCGTATGGAAATGTTTTGGTTGGTCATTGCGGCGGTCCACAAGGGAGAATGTTTGGCTGCTTTGGATCTGATGGAGGCGTATCTTCACATAGGGATCCAGAAAAGCCATCGGCGTTTTCTCAGGTTTATGATCCTGGATCAACACTATCAGTTTTGTGCCCTTCCTTTTGGGTTGGGAACTGCACCTCGAGTATTCACCAAGGTGCGTGTGGTAGTCGCGGCGAGCTTACGTCGGAATGGCATTTTGGTTCATCCCTACCTGGATGATTGGCTTATTCGAGTGAAATTGGAGGAGCACTGCTGGGCGGTGGTCTGGTCGTTGGGCTTGGTGGTCAACTATGCCAAGAGCCAGCTGACCCCAACCCAGGTGATAGAGTTCCTGGGGGCTCACTTTGATACTTTGGCGAGCAAAGTTTCCTTACCACCTGAACTCATGGACCCATTGTTTCAAGTTTGGTGGCTTTCGCTCCCTCCCCAGTGGTGTGGGATTATTTGCAGGTTCTTGGATATATGGCATCCACCCTGGGGCTAGTACCTTGGGCCTTTGCGCACCTGAGACTGTTGCAGAGGGTGCCACTCTCGCGTTGGGATCCCAAGTCGGAAGAGTACCAGATCCCTTTGCCTCTACTAGAACCGGCCAGGTCCAGCCTGGCATGGTGGCTCGTCCCGGAGCACCTACGGAAAGGGGTGGACCTTGAGAGCCCCAAATGGACAGTGGTAACGACTGATGCCAGACTCTCTGGTTGGGGAGCAATGTTCCAGTCTAGGTTGGCTCAGGGTCTTTGGACTCCTTCTCATGTGCATAGGTCCATCAACAGGCTGGAGACCAGAGCGGTCCAATTAGCTCTGCAGCACTTCTTCCCCATGGTGCACAACAAGGCGGTGTGGATTCTCTCCGACAATGCGACCACGGTAGCATACATAAACAGGCAAGGAGGCACCAGAAGTTGTCCTGTATCTGAGGCAGACAAGCTGATGAGGTGGGCGGAGCACCACCTTGATCGTATTGCAGGGTCTCATGTCGCCGGGGTTGACAACGTTCAGGTGGACTTCCTTAGTTGACAACAATTGGATCCTGGGGAATGGGAATTGTTGGAGGAAGCAATGGTCATGATATCGAGATGCTGGGGGACTCCTCAACTTGACCTGATGGTGATGTGTTGGAACGCAAAGGTGGCTTGCTTCTTCAGTCGCAGGAGGGACCATGGGTCTGAAGGAGTGGATGCCTTGGTTCTTCCTTGGCCGCCGTGCGTCCTTCTGTGTTTCCTCCATGGCTGCTGATTGGAAAGGTATTACGTTGCATAGTCTCATCGGGGCCCAGTGAATTTAGTGGCTCCCGAGTGGGCCCGAACGGCATGGATTGCTGATCTGATCAGCCTGGCAGTGGACGGTCCACTGCTTCTCAGTTACCTGCCCAACCTTCTAAGGCAGGGTCCAGTATCTTTGGAGCAGGCAGATTGCTTCTGTCTAGCAGCCTGGCTTATGAAAGGTGGTGGTTGAGAAGGAAAGGTTATTCAGAAGCCGTTATCTCCATTCTTCTGTGAGCCAGGAAGACTTCTGCATCGCTTACCTATGTTTGATTTTGGAAGGTCTTTGATTCCTGGTGTCACAAGATCGATCTGTCCCTGCGTTGGGCCTCGATTGTTCATATCCTGTCTTTTTTGCAGGATGGATTGCGAAAGGGTCTGTCCTACAGCTCGCTCTGGGTTCAGGTTTCGGCCTTGGGTAGCCTCTGGGGTAAAATTGATTGTATTCCCATTTTGGCTCACCTGGACGTGAGGTGTTTTTTGAAGGGGGCCAAGCATTTGAAACCCCCATTGAGAGCGGTTTGTCCTTTGTGGAGTTTAAATTTGGTTCTCTGTTCCCTAGGGGGGCCTCTGTTTGAACCCTTGAAGTGAGCCACGCTTAAAGACTTGATGCTTAAAACAGTGTTCCTCATTGCTATAACTTTGGCTCCGTGGGTGTCAGAACTGCAAGCTTTGTCCTGTCGAGAGCCTTTCATGCATATTTCTGACTTGGGTATTTCTCTTCGTATGGTACCTTCCTTTCTGCCCAAGGTGGTATCAACTTTCCATGTTAACCAGACAGTTGAGTTACCAGCTTTGTTGCTGGTGGATAAGGATCAGAGAAAGTTGGATGTTTGTCTGGTCCTACTGTGATATGTGGAGGTTAGTAATCTGTTTTGGTTGTCTGATCACCTCTTTGTGTTGGGGGGGGGGCCTAGACTTCCAAAACTACTATTGCATGCTGGTTGAAGGATGCAATCGCTTCTGCCTATATATGTTGTGGGTGCCTGGTTCCAGAGGGTATTTGGGTGCATTTTCTTTGCTCTCAGGTGGCTTCATGGGCAGAAAGGCAGAGTGTCTCCCCTCAAGAGATTTGTCGGATGGCCACATGGAAATCCTTGCACATGTTTGGTAAGCATTACCGATTGGATGTGAGCTGTGGATTCCTTTGGTGTCTGCTTTGTGTGGGGCTCTCCAGGTCCCACCCCATTTAGGATGGCTCGGGTACATCCCAGCAGTCTGGACTGATCCTGGTATGTACAGGGAAAGGAAAATTAGGTCTTACCTTGATGATTTTTGTTCCTGTAGTACCAAGGATCAGTCCAGATGCCTGCCTGTGTGCAGGAGAGTCTGCTCAGTTATTCATGTTCTTTTCTTAACAGGTGGTAACACCAGTTTGTGGTTCTCAGTACATTTACAGGTGGTATTGTTCATTTTGTTCTTCATGTTGTACCCGTTTAGTTTTTAACTTGATGTAGTCATTGGGTTTTAAAGTGGATTTTGCTTATTGTACTGTAGACCGTTATATATTTTGGTCACATGGGCTATCAATTCTGCTTTGATATCAGTGATACAGAGGGATTGCAGGTGGCACGTGGGGTTATGTGGGAGGTGCTGTTCAGTTTCTCTCTGACTCCATCTGCTGGAAGGGAGGCATAACCCAGCAGTCTGGATAGATCCTTTGTACTACAGGAATGAAAATTATGAAAGGTAAGACCTAATTTTTCTTTGTACTTTGACTTTGATTTTCTAATTTCGGGTATATTTTCCATTCAGGAAATCTTAAAGCAGCAGAGACGGATGTTTGAGTTGGTACTGAAGCATCCACCACACTGGCCTCCCTTTATCCCTCCAACAAAACCAGAAGTCAGCACTACAGGTGCAGGTAGGGGGTGGGCTGCAGCTGGGAGTAGAGGGGATGTCTTATTTGCCACATAGCCTGGGTTTGTGATCTTATTTTTCTGGACTGTAACAACTAGAAATCAGAGGTTCCCATTCATATTCCCCTTGTGTGCCTCTTTCTTCTCATTTAGGATTGTACTCTAGGATTTGGATCTGTCTTACTTGGAGCTGTGTAATTGGTGTTGTACTGCTTCCTGTTTTTATCCTCACACTAGAAGCCTAAAACTTGTTTT